>NC_064770.1:23407414-23725257 GCF_011397635.1 Epinephelus fuscoguttatus | reverse complement strand
AAGACCCGCACTTTATGCTAGTTCCATGCAGTTTGGGGCAAAAACCATGCCATTTTTTGCATGCAGTACCAATTAGTTATTTTTGCCTATTGTATTTTGCATAATTCTGTATATTGGGGTCCCTTGGAGTTGCATAAATTGGGTATGACTCAAAAGCTGAGACTCTCTCTCTCTGGATTAATGAGCCCAATTTTACCCATGTGTGATGATGTCGGCCTCCATAGCAGCAATTTCATTGTAGTTAGACCATTTTTATGACCTCTAGGATAATCGTAGCCTTGTGCAACGTTACAACCAAAAACTAGAGACGTAGGGCATTCAGATGACATATGACTTTACCAAATCACAGTCTGGATTTTTCTATGATGACCCTGAGGAACATCTTGAGGTCTTGGTGTCTTAATGTGATACTATGGAGGGATTTTTGACCCAATTCTAGAGTGGTAAAAAATGCTAAAATTTAGCACTAGCAATGTGTAACAAATCAACTCAAAAATTGCTAAATATATATCTTGCGAGACATTTTAAATAGGGCCTAACCAAATACAATGTTTGTTTTTACAGATTTCTTACTTAAAAAAAACTTGACAAATTACTGAGCACCATTAAAAAGTAATCCTCAGGTTCCCTGCTTTCAGATGATGTAGACCACTTCTATATGGCATTTACTGTAGACCTGCTATCTCCCCCTAAAGACCCCCCCTTAAAAAAGACAATACTGTTCTGTTGTAGAGACAGTGGAGTAGAGGCTGTTAAAAGTAAGTGCCGAATATAAGAGATTATTATCAGCATTGCAAAGCCACTTTCTCTGCATCTTTACATCGCATTAGTACTGCACATAGGCTCAAACATGACTCTGTGTTGTCCCAGCACGTGATCAAAGCTCGTATCTCTGAGTGTATCTTTTGAAAGAGGCGCTGCGAAAACAAACAAAATGATGGCTGTGCCTAAGCACTTAATTTCTGTTTCAGCCCGGCAGGGAAAGCGCCTGTTTGACTGTTCCTAATCGGGCCGTTTAAATGCATGAAGCTTCCCTTAGCAGATTAAAGTTCCACTGCTGAGATGTGTCAGGACAAGAGAAAACTCTGTATGCTTCCTCTCCTCCCCTCTGCCCATCTCTCACCTTCAGGGTATATTTATCTATCTAATCAGTTGCATACCACCCGTCTTATAGAGAAATATAGAAAAAACAATAAGAGGGTCAGGCATATCAAAGACATACAAGACCTGCTGAGTGAATGTGGGGCAAGTTTGAGCCCGTTCTCGAATGTGTGTGTGTGTGTCAGTGAATGTGTATTTGCACCGGTGTGTCTACGTCTGAGTATATATTGCCTATGAAAACACACAGGTTTGTACAAAATGATGTGTGGGTGTTGAATATGTCTGTGCTCATGACAGTGCGCTACACCACACAGCACTTGGAAATTAAAAGGCTTACACAGCCAAACACACCTTGCTGCACACTACCACCGTAAAAGTGTTGCTTTACATGATCCTCCGCAGTGAAAAAAACTGCAGGTCAACAGATGTTGGGGAAAGATCTGAGGATGTTATTGAGCAGTTTTGGAAGAGAACGGACCCTGCTGGTATTTGTTTATGTGACACTGAATAAAAAGCAGACTTAAGAAGGTGGATTTGGGCCAACTACACCCACAGGTAGGCCCTGTGCGATGCAGCTGGGCCACTGACTCACACACACAGTCGTGTACAAAAAAACACACTCTCTCTTTGAAGTGCAAAAGCACGGGCTAAAAGATGCACGGACACACTTGGGTACTCTCGTATACAGCATGACCTCCATATATGCACTTGGTGCTCTGCATGCAACCTCAACACACTCACGTACACACTGAAAGTACAACAACATATTTAAGCACAGGCATTCGCGATGAAAACATACGTACTGGCACTCTCACATGACACACAAACTCACTCGCTTTGATGGTGATTAGTCAGAGCAACATCTGCAGGAGTGCCCAAAACTCTCCTCACATCTGTGACCACCTGCGCTCGGCATGGAGTCTGTTTATTCAGGGAGCTGGTCACGTATAACTAATAATGTGTAGTCTATGAAAATAATTACTTTAGCAAAAGAAAACTTCAACAAGGAAGACCAATCCAAACCGTGGATTGCACCCTTTGGGTTGGGAAAGAGTTGCTGCCCCAAGCAAAAGAGTTCAAGTATCTCAGGGTCTTGTTCACAAGTGAGGATAAAATGAAGCACGAGATGGACAGGTGGATAGGCGCAGCGTCAGCAGTGCTACGGGTGTTGTGCCAGTCCGTTGTGGTGAAGAAGGAGCTGACCCAGAGGCAAAGCCCTTAATTCACCATTCCACCAACGTTGCGACCCTCACCTGTGGTCATAAGATTTGGGTCGATATCGACAGAATGAGATTGCAGATACCAAAATGAGTTTAAAATATAGGGTGGCTGGTCTTGGTCTCAGGGACAGGGTGAGGAGCTCCAACATCCGGGGGGAGCTAAGAGTAGAGCTGCTGCTCCTTTGCATCACAAGGTGTAAGTTGAGGTGGTTCAGGCATCTGGTCAGGATGCCTCCTTGGTGCTATAAAGGTTTTCCAGGCACATCTCACTGGTAGGAGGCCCCGAGTTAGACCCAGAACACACTGGCCCAGGAGTAGCTTGGCCTCCTTCAGGAGGAGCTGGAAAATGTTGCTGGGGAGATAGACGTTTGAAATGCCTTGCCTTGCCTGCTGACCCCGCAACCCGGCACCAGATAAGCAGAAGATAGTGGATTGATTAATGTAGGGCTACCTCATAACAGAGACCCCTCAGCCGACTGAGATTCTTCAAGTTGAGCAGTCTTTTTTTTTCTTTTGCTTTCTTTTTTGTGGTCAGTCAGTGCACTTTTTGGGGCGTTACAGTCCCCAGATGTAGCTGCAGAGTGAGCACTCCTTGCTTTCATGCTGCTCTCTAGTACAGGTAGCTACAAACCCTGACCCAGGGTGAGTCTGAGTGAGATGTAGGCAGCTGCCTGAGAGAAAGAACAGTGGCTTTGTCCGGTCAGGCTCTGAGATAACGTTATCTTCTATCTTCTGCTTAGAAAGTGGTGAATTTACAGCTCACAGTAACTTAATACAATACAGTCTCTGGCTTTTGTTTAACAGCTCAAGTCAAATCTTGCACATTTCCAATCCGTTGTTAGCATAGTTAGCAACCATTAGCTTGGAGGGCTAACTTGGTTTGTTTACTGTATTACTTGAATGTCACTGCCACCCTGAATGACCCTCCTAACTAAACTCGTAAGCTCGGTATGGAAAAAAGGAACGAATAGTCGCATCTTCTGATCAAAGAGCCAAATCTGATTCAACTGAAATAATGCGGTTACAGCCCAAAACAGATGAAAGACTAATAAACATATAAACAGTAAAAAAAAAAAACTTAAAAAAAACTAACTACTCTGACTGCTGGACAGCTCGATATAGTGGCATATGTGTCTCTATTAGCTTGTCACAGATTTTTGCTAGAATGGAAGTATCCTGACCCCAGATCATCCTCTGTCTGGCTTTAAAACCTGAGGTCTCATTTATAAAACACTGCGTAGGATCCAGACTAAAAATGTACGTACGACCATCTGCGCCGCCAATTTCCCATCTCCAAAATGTTCGTAAGCATGGGTCGAAGTTTCTCCCATCAAGTCTGTTATTATATATCAGTTAGATATTGTTCAGAAAAGAAAAGAAAAGTACTGTTTCAATTGTAATTTTGTATGATTTGTTATTATCGTTCAATAAAAAACATCATTAAATCTTTTCTTCACATCTTGAATAATGTTTAAATCATTCTTTGGGAAAAAACATATTTTAATGCTGTCTCATGACAGGTTGCGCTTAGGTATGAGCCCTTTTGTAGTAATGATGATGATGCATCACACAGCAAAGTAGGATGCTCGAGCCTGAGACACATAGTCATAGCAAGAGGATCAAAGGCAAGCAAACCTGTGGTTAGGTAATTACCCTTGACCACCTCTCTCCTTCCATGCCCTGCCTCTCGCTAAATGCATCGGTGAGCTCAACAAAGACACTTACGCAGGTAATTACTTCCCCTCGTCTCTACCTGTCTCTCTTTCCCTTTTCTTCATCCCCAACTTCCTCCCTGTCTGTTCTCGATCACTTTTTCTCTTCCTCTCCCCTCTCAATTACCCCTTTCTTCCCTCTAATTCTCTCGCTGCCCCACCTATTTCTCTCATCTCTCGGTCTATCGCCCCCTCCCTGCCTGTCCCAGATGGAGTGATTAATCTTGTCCTTTCCGCTACCTGTAGCCCCTCTGACCTTACGTAAAAGAGAACACCCCCCTTCTAACAATGGATGTGCTGTTCTGACATAGACAGACAGAAAGAGGTAGACATGGGGACCCTGCAGACTGTAATGGGGGGGGGGGGGGGCTAGGAAGTTCACCTCCACCCTCAGGAGGGAGACAAGGTTTGTGTCATGGTTCAGATATGAGGAGATACCTTCCTGCAGGGCATGCATGCGTGCATGTACGAAAATGCATCCATGTAAAATTACTTTCATCATGAAACTGTGGTCTGATCAACCAAGCCACACGAAAAACGTAGCTGCCACATCTGGTTGCAAGTTATACAACACAGTGAGTATCTGTATACACGTATGTACTGCATGTGTGTGTTTGTGCAAGAATGAATGGAAAGGTTTCACTCTCTCACACACATATGCACACAACAATGCAGCAACAGCCTATTATTGTTCTCAAACACCAATAAAAATGTGGTTAGCTTGGGGGATTTCAGACATTAATGAATTAAAATCAGGCCTGCTTGTTGTAGCTGGATTGCTTGCTCTTCCTGCTTGGCGTTGACTGCCTTTCTCGCACACCTCTTCCCTCCTTCCTTTTAATCTCGCCTACAACACAGCTGTTTATTTGTTCAGCAGCAGACGTCTTATCTCTGACATTACTACCTCAACACACAGCGCTGCCATTATGCCATTAACACCGAAGCGGCGTGCTGCCATGTCTTTGTGTTTCTTAACGGGCCGCAGAAGTTACACAAGGCCTTAATGGGGAACCCATCCAGAATGCTTACTCGTCTGGGAAGAAGACGTTTTGCAATAACCAAGACAATCAACAACTGCACCGCATACGGGAACTTCCCAGCCCTCCGAGTTGTGTCTTGGCTTGGCAGTGATGTGCCACTGGTTTGGCTGGCACAGAGTTCATGCCATAAGTGCCTGAAGGATTAATTTTCACTACCACAGTTGATAGTAATTCAGATTGCTGATTCTGGCAAATCAGAACAATAGTCTTTGTTTTGCAAGTCTGCACAGTCTCCTGAATAAAGTAATGGCCTGAGGACACTAAATATACACTCGCTTTGTACTGTATAATATGTGCGAGTTTGGTAGTCTAAAAAGGCAACAGGGTGACATAGTGATCCTTTACCTGGAAAGCCAAAGTTCAACAAAAAACTGACACCAAAACATCTGCCTGACTCTGATCTCTCTGTAGATTCAGTTGAGCAAAAACAGTCCCTACAGGGATCAACTGAACATCATAACAGGTTACAACTAGAGCGTAGACCTCTGCCAACAGGCCAATAGCCCAACAGTCCAGTCTTCTATGATACGCAAATCAGCAAGCAGGACCACTAAATATGTCTGGATATACTACGATCCCGATTCCAAAAAGGTTGGGACAATGTGACATATTTTTATGGATTGAAATGTTACGATTTCTTAATTTGTGTAGGTGTATTGAGCTAATACCATGTCTAATCTAAATTTCATGTCAATAGCTGCATTGGAAATATGTTTAATGAAAGACATTTTGACATGTTGAATACTTTTGTCACCACTGTGGCTCAAAGGGATCTGCAAATCATTGCACTCTGTTTTTATGTACGTTTTATACAGCCTAACTTTTATGGAATCTTGGTTGTATTAGGACAACAAACAAACAAACAAACTGAACAAAAGCATAAGCTCCTTTGCGGCTGCTAAGATGATGATGTAATAATGAGTCAGCCACGAGACTGAAATGTGGTTGATATTATGTTGTCAGGAGTCCTGCCAGCCAGGGCTCCCCAACACCTGAGTGACTTGTTAAACAGAATGTATGCTGCACACTTACGGTAGTCTACCTTGAATTAAAAGCTCTCAGAGGACTTCAAAGATGCACATTCTCAACGACTCTAGCTAAAGTGGCAGGTTGCTATGAAAAACACAAACAACAGCACTGATTTTTGTTCAGCTGCCAGGTGAAGAGTTGTGATTAGTCAGCACAATGTGTAAAGCATGAGCAAACTCACAAAGAAAGCATGAAAACATAAATTAGGTTTTCACTGATGATGGAGGTTAAGAGGATTGTTTACTAGCTTGTTGTGTGACTCATTCTGGGTATATCACAGGGAGATGGAAAACATCTTTATGAGGCTGACTAAGTGGTTTAATGTCCAGAGTTTAAAGTTGAGCACAAACAGCCAAAGTTACTCACACGGAACAAGCAACTCACCCCACTGAGCTCTGTCAGCGTGGACACAATGACATTTGTTTTTTTTAAAACCATCTAAGTACATAAACTGAGCCGCGCATAGCCTCAGCACATGCACACGGCGGACACACAACGCTGACAATAGGCAGTAGTGTGACAGTGAGTGAGGGAGAGGAAAAAAGGGGGAAATGGAGGAGGTGTAATTATACAGCACTGAAGCATTCAGGAAGGATATTTATGACATGAAAGCCCTTGGCACGTGCCCTGTCTCTCCCTAGAGGCCTGTTAAAAAATGGAGGGACTGGGCCATGCCAGCTGCTGCCCATTTCTTCAGGAACACCACAAAGATCCTCTCCAACCACCAATTCACAACCTTAGTCCACTTTTAAATCTGTGGTGGTGATGTTGAACACAAAGAACTGGGTGAGACACGTCATAATATAACAGCTACAGAATGATTTCTGCAGGCGCCAAATGAAGAGAACATGTATTTCAATTTCATTCTTTACTTTTATTCTGAAATTTTAATTCATTCTAATGTAGTAGTAGTAGTAGTAATAATAATAATAATAATAATAATAATAATAATAGTAAAACATATAATTTATGACAGTAGAAAATGCTTTTCAATTAGATGTTGCTGCAAAGAAGCAACATATTCTAAAACATGGAAGCTTCACATACATCTTCAACCCAGCGTTACAGAGGATCTGCACAATCAGCACAGTTTCAAGGTGGACACCCAAGATTAGTGTCACCGATTCAGTATCTGAGCAAATGTTTCCCCTTCTGAGTTATTACGTAAGCGCAGAAAAGTGTTTTTGAAGAACACTATGATGTCAAAGTGAAGTTAACCTTTGACCTTGTGGATATAAAATATCATCACTTTACTACTTTTATTAGGCAGTTGTGTGAACTTTTGTCATGAGCGTTTGAATTCTTAAGTTATGACCAAGAACATGTTTTGTGAGGTCACACTGACCTTGGCCTTTAACTACAAATTTTAATCAGTTCATGCTTGAGTGGATGTTTGTGCCTTGAAGAAATACCCTCAAGGCCTTCTTGCGATATCGTGTTCAAAAGAATGAGAAGAACACAAGGTCACAGTGACCTTGACCTTTGACCACCAAATTCTTAGTGCTTCATCCTGGAGTGGACGTTTGTGCTGGAATTGAAGTAATTCTCTGATGGTGTTCTTAGGGTATCGCTTTCACAAGAATGAGACGGACAAGGTCATGGTGACTTTGACCTACGACCACCAAAATCTAATCATTTCATCCTTGAGTCCAAGAGAATGTTCATGCAAAATTTTAAGAAGATTTACAAGAACTGGACAGTTGGACCACCTGAAAACATGCCTCTGGCCACAACTTTTGACAGCATGAAGGCATAAAAACAAGCAGCAATACATCTATACATCATGAAATCAATCAGTCATTAATTCATGAATTCATTCATTCTTTATCTGTAACCGTTAATCCTGTTGGGGGTCGCGGGGGGGCTGAAGACTAAGGAGGGAGATACAAATGTGAGGAGCCAGACAGCCGAAGGCTCTAGACGTCATGGTAGTCAACCAAGCAGACGGTGAAGTGAGATGGACTGCAGAAGAGGACATGAGAGGACAGGAGAGTGTGTAGATATGAAGGAGTTCGGAAAGATACAAAGGGGCTAGGTTACGAAGGGCCTTCAAAGTACATTACAAGTAATATAAATTCATATATCTCGTCACTAGAGATGCACGATATTGGATTTTTTTCCCAATATCCAATATGCTGAAATATAACAACTTATTTGGTTGATAACCAATACCACTATCAATATATCCACTTTCTTCCTCACCTACTTTTAGTGATCATCAAGTCTCTGCTGTAGTGGAATTAACATCATATTATGCATGCATACCCTTATCGTGATGGCCCACCAGCAAATGGAGACATGAAATACAATACTTGTCCATTTATGTAATATGCATTCATTGTGTAAAGTAAGAAAAAGCATGTTGGCCTATTCTCATAGTTCATTTTACAGCAGATATTGGCCGATACCGATGATGTGCCGAGATTATTGTACATCCCTACTCGTCACAAACAGACGGGAAGATTGTGGTTTCTTTCTGGTAAACTAAGTTGTTCTTGCACACCCAGAGTCCCATTGACAGAGCTTTCCTGTCAACTTAAGTACAGATATTAGAAAGCTACTGTTATTTTTATGCACACTGTTGAATTTTCCCCTCTGCTTCTCTTTCAAAGCTAAGATTGAGCTTATTTTTGAATGATTTTATGAGGTCCTACTGTTTCACTGGGCTGATGTGAAGTGGCCTATACTGCAGCGTGCAGCACACAGGTGGTCCTGGAGGTTTACAGGTGGACATAACAGTTTACGGCTGGTGGCAATGACCACTTAGAGAGGGTCAACAATGTGGGAGGAGAGAGGAGGCCAAGACCGGGCGAGGAGAAAGAGAACCCTCACTTTCCTAAAACTCAGCTGGCCTTTTCCCAATCTGACCTTGGCTTCGGCGCTCGGGGCTCTGATAAACATCACAGGATCCAAAACACACTAAGTGTTCTTTTACTTTGCAACGGTCCATTGCACACTAAAACCTTTTTGAATCCTTAATAGAATCTAAGAGTACTTCGGGCTGATATTTCTGTCTCTAATCTAGGGTCTAATGGGGGCTAACGTCTGCATACGTGGAGGTCTAAAGAGGTCTAGTTAGAGTAAGCTGTGCGATTAAATGTTGGAAGTTGTATTTAAAACCAACAGAGGGCAGGGAGCACACTGTGTTAAACCCACACACCTGGACCTGGTGGGTTTATAAGCGGTGCAAACCTTGATACATATGTGTTGTTTCAAAGTGTAAACATGTGTCTCAATATGTGTGTGTTACAGTACCAGAGGGCCAACGCTGGTGATCTGTGTGACCTGCACACTGCTGCCGAAGAAACATTTAGACGCACTGCAATGATCAGACCACCTCAGTGGAAGAGAAGAAGTTGGAGAAAGACAGAACTGGGGAGACAAAGTTTAGCTTTAGATTTTTCTAATCTCTAATTACCAATTTCTGTGAATTTGACAGTGGTCAAGCATAGTTGTGAGGCATATATTTTCCCTTAGCTTTGCTTATGATATGTTAAAACATGGCACAAGGGTAATTAAAAGAAAAGAGCAACATCTACATGGTCTAATCTGCATTTTTAAGCATTGATACAGTGATGAGATGCAACATTTTCCAACCCTACAAAAGCCTGACTTCACCTCCCCAGATTGTTTTTTGCTTATACGTGTCTGGAGAACTGATTCAGCCTCGTCAAATACATACCGGACCAGTCAGCAATGTTACGTCAGTCAGTGTGTGGTCAGTGTTTACTGACGATGTGACACACCACCTCTGTAAACTCCCACACCTCATTAAAACCTACAGTAGCTGTTGCTATAACATGAAGCACAGTTCTGCAACTCTATGGCCCGTTAGTTACCTCAGATTTACTGAGAATCAGATTTTGGCCAAGTGTCTAAACAGTTGATTGTGGTAACTGCTCACATCAATGAAACAGTGATGTTGATGGGTTTTCAATGCAGTGATTTCCAGGGATCCACAGGTGGTCATCTGAGTGGGTCCGCAATAAAATTTGCACTTTTCGACAAACTGTACTCTTAAAAAATCTGACAGTTAAACAAATAAAACGCCCAATATAAAAAGTTTATTTACAAAACCATGGTCTGCATATGTAACTCTATATATGGCTTAAGAACAAAACATGACTCAAATGTCACATCTCGGGTAGTCTCGCGTGACCAGGTGTTACATGTAACAGAGATGTTGCAGCTCTGCAATATAGCTGAATCAAATGAAATCATATCCATTTTAATCTCTTCTTGCGATGCACTGAACACACAGCAATTCCGGTGTAGGCGGGTGTAAGGGAAAGCTAATCAGCCGTTGTTCAAGGAAGTACGGAAGTACACGGATTTGGATCCAATCACATCACTGCCGCTGGGAGCCAACGCTAGTTCTATTACAACTTTCCTATGGGAATGTCCACAGACGACAGAGTTAGCCAGCGTGCTGACGTCATCGGCGTCTGTGTAAGAGACTACATCTTGGGTTGAGTATAGAGAGCACCAAAATTTTCTACCCAGTATCAAGTTGATCAAATCTGATACGTGATTGTAATATGCGACAATCCATGAAAAAATGAATAGGCTACTGAACAAATTAATAGTTCAACAGTGGGCAGGTGACAGATATTTGCAGAGCACCACTTCAAAAACTCTGACTCACCGACCATATGATAACATCCAAAACGCAAGTTTTACCTCAGTGGTTTCTGTGATGTGAGAAATTCTTCCAAAATAACTCATGCAAAGCAAATGTTTATGTTTTCAATGAGATTTGTTGTCCACAATGTAGCATTATCATAGAAAACAATAGAGTGTGTCCCTGCGACACATTGATAGTGAGTTTACTACGGCAGGTTACTAATTCTCATTGGTCGGACAGTCACTAATGTTACTGTAATAACGCTGTGCGTCCATAAAAGTGTCTCTTTTCCCAGCTGGAAACGGCATTTGTTATTGTTCAGCACTTGTAGACATCCTAGGTGATGGGTGGTCTTTGTGGTATTTGTCCTGCCCCTTCTCCACTGTGATTGGAAGGCTGGTGACGGTGATGAGCACAGGGTTTTACCCAAAGTTAAACATTTTTCATCTCTCATATTTAATGGGAAAACAGATTTTATCACAATGGATCTATTTATACTAAGTCTTCAAAAAGACACCACAGTTCAAGGCTGGATTACAAAGCTCATTAAAGGAATAGGATCACACCGAGCCCTTATTGGAGCGGCACAATGGCTTACGTTAGCTTCTAGGATCTAGATATTTAATGTTAGTAAAGTTACGTTGTATATGACATCGTAAACCCCTTAGTTAACTTCTTTAGTATCCAGTATGTCAGAAATCTCTTATCAGTCCTGTTGAACACTTGGTGGTGAGACAGACTCGCCCACGCAATTCAGTTGGAAAAGCGCCCAGCGAACCAGTGTGCAGTCTATTTTTGGATAATATTACATTGGAGATCACATTTATTTTTACCTCTAGGCATTGCACTTACTTGAACACAGAGTTTACTTGTCCTAGGAACAGGAAAAAAAACAATTTGGTGGAAACACAACACTACCAGGTAGAGTGCACTTAATGTACTGTGGCATTTTAGTCACTCTAGACTTAACCTGCAGATTTTTTTCCCCCATCAAATGATCAGTTACGATGGCATTACATCGTTATGATCGACGAGAAGGTATACAATACAGCCCTAGAGTTTACAGGATGCGTACCTAGCAACATCACTGGTAAACAGATGCTGATGCTGTATCTAACGGAGTCAGTGAAATATACTTTACAGCTGCAACAGCAAATAAACAGTGAGTCAAACAAACATAAGCAATAACTTGCATAATAGAGAAGGAGTGGAAAAACTAACTGACACAGTAGCTCTGCTGAAACCTTTGAGCCTAATTGAAGCAGTAGTCCTCAGATAAAATATCAGACTGAACCGGCACTGGCACCTTGGACTCTGCCAGCCTGCCAATGCCAACTTCATGAGAGTGCAATCCGGCCTTATCACGACCTTACCATGCCCAGTCCCTAGAGCTCCAGTGCTTTCCTCACACTGTTGTGTCGCTGGCATGGTAATAGGAAGGCTTGGAAGTGCTGCTTTACAAGTAGAAGAGAAATTAGAAAAAAGAGAGATTTCATTTAGACGAGCACGGTGCTGCTGAGAAGCCGCCAGCTGATGTAGTGAATTCCAGACAGCTTAGACCCTCCACCAGATTGCGCTTAATGAACACCTCATTCACGCTCGCTTGTGCATAAACACACAAACATACTCGCTCACAAATACAAGCTTTAAAAAAGCTATTTTACAACAATTTCCAACAGCTTTAACAATCTAATACAATCTCATTCTTCTGCCGTGACTACTGCTTGGAACATTCAACACACACACTCAAGTATACACACTCAGGTTGGTGCGAGGAGAGAGCTGCGTGGCAGTGGATGAAAAGGACCGGCCTGAGGAGGAAAAGAGTGAGACAAGGGAGAGGGAGCGGTTGATAGGAGGATGTGAGGAGAAATGAGGATATGTTACAGGGGCGGCGAACAAACACCAAATACTTTGACAGGATCTCGACTGTTAATATCTGCCTCATCAGAATCTTTGATGTTTAAAATCACAGGATTATTGTATGTTACTGCGAGGAATAGCTGAATCATTTGCCAGGCAAAGTAGCGGTAATACAATAGGTTACTTGTGGGCACATATCATGTGTATTTCCTCCTTCTCTCCTGTATCACGGCTATAAATAATTTTAACGATTGGAGCTGGATTAAGGAGGGGGATAAAAATAAAGTCTGACTCACACATTCGGCTAAATCTCAGACTACACTGTTGGCCTCCCGTTGCCATGGACAGAGGTTCCCTGCTTCCCCTCTTTTCAGTCCGCTGTGTGCATTAAGTGTGACAAGGCTGTTTTACAGGCCTACCTGATGATCCAACACACACCACCTGCTGATGCAGCCATGATGTCAGCCTCAAAACATCACAAACATGTCCAACCCTGCAGTCACTCCCATTCTTTCCTCTCCCTTTCTTTCCTTTTCCCCTCTCGCATTCGCTCAGTGCAGACATTAAGCTGCCGTGCTGTTGATTAACTTCACCGAAACTTGTTTTACTTTTTAACTTCTTTCCCTCATGTTGTCCGCAAGAGCACATTTTCAGTGCTCATGCATGTTCACATTTACCCAGTGCCCTGTGTCTCAGATGTTTGTTGCCCCAGGACAGGAAAAAGCGAGCTCTTCCTCCACTTAAAGAGAAAAGGGGTCAGGCTCAATCAGGCGCTGACAGGACTAAGCCTCTACCTCTCTGATGTTTCTACAGGGGACGTGTCATTGGAATGAGGCAAAGAGAGGGAAAGACGATATAGACAGATAAAGAGAGAGACACATTCTCTTCTTCATCCAGCGAGCAGAGATAGATAAAGATTAATTCCACTGAATGCCTGCAAATACACACAAATAAAACCACCCTGTACATTGTGTACAGGTGCCAAGAGTTTTTCTTTTGCTCTCCTTCTCTCACACACACACACACACACACATATCCTGACACGTCGCTAAACATCACAAGGCATGCCGCTGTCCCGCGGGCATGTCTTTTCCTCTCTTCTCTCCTCCTTCGCCCTCCCCTCCCTCATTCCCACCTCGCAGAAGACAAGCACTTGAACAAGATAAGCGTTTGAGAGGAAGATCGGGACACAAATTGTCTTTTGTTGGGGTTTAAACCTGAGAGGTGTTTACACAACACGGCACATTATGCATGCACGCTCAAACACATCGGTATATACGCTGAAATTGAGACAGAAAGAAAACTCCGAAATTGCCCCAGGGCCTGAGGAAGAAGGAGGGGAGGGTGAGTGAGAAAAGTCAAGGATGAAGTATCCGCTGTAGAAATGCTATAGGCTAAAACTGTACACTGTACTCGTGTGTGTGTGTGTGTGTGTGTGTGTATAAACCCCACCAGCTAGTGCTGTGGGCAGTGAGGTAATAGGTGCAGCGGGTGCACGGAGGGAAGAGAAATAGTTGACATTCAATAGCTGACATCTGACTGACGTAAGGCCTCGCCTGCTGTAAACAGTCAGCTCTATCAGACACACAGCCTGCAGACCTGGACAGTGTTGAGCAACCAACTAGCACCTTGTGCTGTAATGTGCTAACAACATGGAATGTGCTAATGTTAGCAATCTGCTAACTGGAAACATCATGTAAAGGTCTAGTGTGTAGGATTTAAGGAGGGATGTTGACAAAGATGGAATATAGTATCTTAAGTATGTTTTCTTTCATGTGTGAATGATATATAAAATAAAAATGATGTGTTTTCGTGACCATATTGCCGCAGCAAGTTTAGAGAGGCTCGAGCAAACAGGTGAGACTATTCCCTTACTGTCGGATGATCTTAAGGAAGACAGACATTAGACTTCAGTGGCACGCCACCACACTATCAGAGCACAGAACTTGGAGCACAAAGTACTACAAACACAGAGCTCCTTTTTTGGCTTTGAACACACTGAGTTTTTGTAAACCAAAAAAGACAGGAAGGATATTGAAGACAATAAAATACATGGAGCAGATCTGTCACTCCATTAGCTGCAAATTGAACCGCTTTAATTTGTTTTTCCTGGATCTGTGTTAGTACAGAAAAAGTTTTTTAGCCAGAAAAGTGTTTTAGCAGAACATTATGATGTCACAGTGAGGGTCACCATTGACCTTTTGGATATAGAATGTTTCATCACTTCTTCAGTATATCGACATTAATGTAAAATATTGTCATAATTAGCCTATAAATTCTTGAGTTATGGCCAAAAACATGTTTTGTGAGGTCAAGCACCAAATTCTAATCAGCTCATCACTGAGTCCAAGTGGACGTTTGTGCCAAATTTGAGTATATCCCTTCAAAGTGTTCTTGAGATATCATGTTCAAGTAGGGTCACACTGACCTTGACCTTCGACCACTAAAATCTAATCTGTGCATCGTTGAGTTCAAGTCGATGTTTGTGCCAAATTTTAAGAAATTTCCTCAAGGTGTTCTTCAGATACGTGTTCACAAGTATGGGACGGATAGCCGGGAAACATCATGCCTCTTGCCACGGCTATCGACAGCACAGAGGTGTAAAAAGTGACGGATGCATGTGTGGTTTTTGTTGTCTCTTTATGAAGGGATTTTACTTTTTCGCTGTTTTACTCCATCGTTTCTCTTTTGCTCATTCACATTAATAAGTTTTTGTTTCAACAATTGAGGTGTCTTACCAGTTGTTGATGGAAATCACAAAGAAAGTAGGGCTGCTGTCCCTGCTTATGTAAATACAGCAGTCATTGTCACGTACAATGTTTTAATCGAGATATGAATCAAATAGCAAATTAAATACCATCCTCAAAGCTGGGAGCCCACATAACAGTTCAGTCACTGTACGTACTGTAACAAACCAGAGGACTGCATTAGTGTAATCACCTAAAAAGCCACACTGCTTTATGATGGCCTAAATTCTGTAACACAAGCTCTCTGAGACATCACACATTCAAACTTCTCAAGCATGGAAATGGGCTGAGCACCTCTAACCTAAATGAAACTCAACCGCAGTGACACCCGCAAACCAGTGAGGAGGTCATGGGAGAATTAACATGCTATAACAAGACTGTTGTCTGTGCCTGTGCACTGGAACCTATCACAGTAGCATAGACAAAGCACATGGGATGTATACAATAGGAGGCCATGGGCCAAGAAGGCAGGCTATTCTGTAGGGCGCTGGGCTCTGTGGTGGTCAGTGTGTGGGCTGTGCTTTGGGCCTGGCTGAGCTATAAAGGCACTGGAGGGTTGCAGGAACATCATGTCCTCACGGCAGGGGCAAACAGTGGCCAGGAAGTCACTTTCATGCACACTCGCACATTTACCCTACATGTTCATTCACATGAAATGAAACGTGGCACTGTCCACAATCACACATGTCCTGAGTCACTCCTGCCTGATATCTTACTATTACACACACACACACACTCACACACACAGAGATCTCAACTTAACAGTGATTTTTAAAATGCAGCGCTAGATCAGCAGGGGTGGGAATCATCAGAGGATCCACGGTACGATATGATCACGCTATTTAAGTTACGGTACAATATTATCATGATATTTAAGTCACGATTAAGGGTGTGCAATATGGACAAAAAATATTATCTCGATATTTTGGGGGATTTTGACGATAACAATAATTTGACGATATTCTTTTAAATATGTGTTTTTAATAGCCTGAGTTATAGCTCATTAATTGTTTCTCATGGATTATATTAATGGACACAGTGTTTTAAAGAAAAAATGTTCTTAACATTTCTTGCTGCTTTTTTACCTGTTCGCTCTGTTTGACTCTGGTGACAGCCTTTTGTAGCGTCAGTTCTGGGTCCATTTGCAACTGTTCAGATAGGCGTTTGTCCTGCAGACTCACCACAAGCCTGTCCCTCACCATCTCATCATGTAGAGCCCCATAACCGCAGTGCTCCGCCAGGCAGTGCAGCGCCGTAATCAAACTGTCGGCTGTCTCGCCCGTTTCTTGAAGCCACTGATTAAACTTTGCCTTCTCAAAGATCACATTCCTGTGATTCTCTTCTGCCACCTGACAGGCTGGGACCTATCACTACAGTTGACCCACGTCTTTCAAAGCTGCTGGAGCATCCGTGGGCGGTGTTGCCATGTTGTCTCACTAATGTTTGTTTAGCAGCAGGCTAACCTGCCGGGAAGGTGCCAGTGAGAGATCATGTGACCACCTAGGTGTACTGCGGCGTGCTGCTGCACGCAAGTTACGTAACTCTTGTTCGGTGAATGTGTGGGGTTTCAACCTGGTTTCAGTTGTTTTTGTGAAGTCATTTGCATACGATAACGTAAATTTGCACATCGTTAAAACAACAATGACGATATTATCGTTAACGATATATAGTCACGATACAATATTATCACGATATTTAAGTCACGGTACGATATTATCATGATATTTAAGTCACGACACGATATTATCACGATATTTAAGTCACGGTACGATATTATCACGATATTTGAGTCACGACACAATATTATCACGATATTTAAGTCACGGTACGATATTATCACAATATTTAAGTCACAACACGATATCATTGTGATTTTAAATATGTTGGAGTATTGTGATAAAATATATTGTGATATATTGCGATTTATTTACTTTTTGTCAACTGTAAATGATGTCCCCAAAGGTTAACTTTACCAGCCTTTGTTTTATCTAATAAGAAAGTTTTCAGTCTGTTCATCCCACCTCAGCCATTTTTTTTTTTTTTTGCAGCAACAAAATGTATCTAGTGGACTGAAAAAGCAACCGATTATATTATTCTAGTAGGCCACCTAAAGTTTAATTTGAGTTTTTCATATAATAAAAAAAACAATACTTGGCACTGTGTGACAATACGATATTGCCACACAAAAGTATCGCGATACTGCGCTGTATCGATTTTTTCCCACCACCCCTAAAGACTAACAGCTTCTGTATTCTGCGAGATAGAGTTACTGTTTTTGAAAACTTAAAAAACAGCACACACTCCCAAAAATGATAAATACTGGGTGCAAGACAGAAAAACAAAAACAAAAAAAAGCAGGTCCGCACACCAGAAACTGCTCCTTTTGGAAGTTTTAATCGTATCACCACATGTGACGTTTCGGGCACCAGCCCTTCATCAGACTTGAACAAGATAAGGACACACCTCTCACATGACTGAAACATCAGTTAAAAAAATGTCATGACAGGCAAATTCAAGGTGAACCAGAAGAAGATATTATAGTAACTCATATATCTAAAAAAAAAAAATAGAGGCACTACTTATACAATAAAAAGTAGTGATACTCGATGAAATATGAGCTATAATGAGATATGTTTTGCTGCCACCTGTCATCCACAACAGTACATTGCTTAGCTTAAGTGGCAGTACATCTGCCTGCTTCTCCAAACTGGGAGCATACCAGCTGCCATCTACAGTATGTTATACACTCATTATAGATAAGTACCTGATACCCCGCTTCAAACAAACGGCTATCGCTTTAAAGCATGTTTTGGGGCCATTTTGTTCCGCGAGATCGAGGTGAGATTGAGGTGATTCACTACTTCTTCCACCGTCGACATTTGATCCAGCTGCTGCTCAAATCCAAAACGGAGGCCAGTTTCAATCCCTTTTTCCTGTTTACTACAAGATAAACATGGCTGTGCATTGTACATGCATGTATGTACAAAAACATAAATTTACATACCCCTTTTTTCCATGAACTTATGTGCAGCGTGCACATAAGTACCTGCACATATATACACGAACTGGAAAACAAATCTCCACTCATATGCAAACACACACACACACTCACATTGATGGTATAAGCAGCTGAAAAGGCAGGGATGAATCATAGCGAGCTGGAAAACTGTCCTGCAAAGACTCTGGGGTACATTTTGGAGGGAATACAACTTTCTAAAAGGACTCCAGACACTAACACTACTACATGACTCACTACTTTGTAAAGAATTGGATGGAGAAGTGGACGGAGTGAAGGATGGAGACAGATGACAGGGGGCGGAAGAGGCAGCAGGGGACAGGTTGAAACACAGCAGAGGCTATGAGAGAGGACAAAAGTTTCCAGCTATCTGTGCAGTTGTGTGTGTAACTGTGTGTACGTGCATACATGTGCGTGCATGTGCATGTACGAGTGTGTTTATCTGCGCTAGCTTGCAAGTATGCATATGAACTTCCTACAAATGATATGTTTGTGTGCATGCCGTGTGGTTTGCAAGGGCGTGAAGGTGAAGCAGTCCGCGCTGAGGGGAAAGATGCAGAGCGCTGGGGGAGGAGGTGACACCGCCGGCCTGTTAGTCCTCCGCGCGCCGGATGGTGGTGGGGATGGTCGCAGTTCAGTCAGGCCTGCAGCACTCCCGTGGAGAGTGACCTCATCGCCTGGCCCCTGGCATTGTGGCAGCAGCACAAAGCCATGCAGGGGACGGAGAGAGAAGAGACTACACATGAATGTGGGGGAGGGACTGGATGTGAGTGTGGATGGAGATGTGAATGAGTCTGCGTGACTGAGGGAGGGAGAAAAAGGCAAGAGAAAAGTAGTGAATTCTGAAAAGGGGGGAAAAAGGAGGACCACCGGGCTCTCAGGAAGAACAGGGATGAGAACACACAGAGAGTCAATGAGGGAATCTGTAAGGCAGGAAACACAAACACAAACAAACAACACACAACAGAAACCTGCTAATTTGCTCATGCTGTTATTGCATAGCCCGCCGTAAAATACAGTCCTCACTAGGCTTCCACCTGAGCACACAGAGAAACCTGTCAATGACGGGAAAAGACACGCAAATGGCCTTACTGCGGAGACTGCAGGACACTTCCTCAATGGTCACTCATTGTGCCACTACATCCTGTCTCCCCTGCGTTATAAACTGCCAGGATGGACAGTCTGCAGGGGGTCATGTGAGACAAGTGTCCAGGCATGTTGGCACACAATAATCTTGGATACATGTACATGTTTGTGTGTGTATATTTATTTCCATTCTAAGGATCAGTGTGTCTAACTAGTAGGAGCAACAGCTCAGAGATAGTTAATATCTGTGTTATCTATGTGTGGCAAAAACACCCTCTAGGGGCGGCTTCATGGTAACAGCACTTAACAGCGTCTGTGGCTGTAACTGTGCATTTTGTCACAGCTGACCAAAAACCCATTTGCCCTTTCTGCTCATTTTGGAAACAGCGCATCTGCGTTTCAGATATGAACCCATTCACCGGAGCAAAGAGCTCAGGTTCAACACCCATTGATATGGAGCCTGATTCAAATGAGCGAGCGATCAGATATAACGATGAGAGCTGTGTTCATCTGATACGGCTCCGCAGTTTGCTATCTCGCGTTGCATCCTCTTTGTTGTTTTGTCCCTTCACACGGGCCTTAAATAAACTTCCGCTGGAACACGAGACGAGGCAGAGCTCTCCCGGGCGTTTTTTTTAGTGTCTTTCACTTCACTGTTGTTTGTTTATTTAAGTTTTCTGTCTCTCGCTGATTTATTTATTGTTGTTTTTACACCTCTTCAAGCACACACACACACACACACACACACACACACAGAGACAAAGAGTGCCAGTACACTAAAGATGTTCCCCGTCCATCGACAGGGGCGACTTGGGAAGGTGCAGAGGTCAGGGTTTAGGGGTCAGAGGTCAACTAATCGGTCACTTCATCAACTCATTACTCTGCTTGTTAATTAGGGGATTAAAGCAGGCGGGATGAGGTAAGCACCACCTCTTTACAACCCTTTCCCCCTTTTGTATCCTTTGCTATAACATTTTAACTGCAAACATTTTAACTTGTATTGATCATGCTTCTTATGGAATGGTATTAAACTCTTTCCCTTTTTTTTCTTGAGGATCTGGTTCTCTACATAGCGAAGATAAAGAGCCGCATTTCCTTGATTTTACAACTGGGTCCTGACCTGAAAAGATTTAACAACTCCTGTTACCAGATGGCATTTTAGAATATTGCAAGCTCTGCCAAGGCAGCTCAAGGAATGGGATAAACAGGGTTTCCTCGTGCCTGCCAGACTATTTATGTGGTTACACAGGCAGCAGGGCTTCTCCTGTCTGTGCGGTCCCCAGGAGAGTGTTTTGTGGTATAGGGGCATTAGACTAATGCACCCGGACAGGGGAAGACAACTTGATGAGAGTATATTTATGTCGATTTGTGTGTGTTTTGTTTGTGTCAAGGGAAAAATAAATGCACGTCTGACAGATTTCCCAGAGGTCTCTTCCTCTGTAATTAATCCCTCCCCTAAAGGGTTCCCTCACATTTTTGCCAGTGAATTTTTAAAACTCCTCCATAACATTTTCATATTTTACCCCCTTTCCATGATTTTATTTAAGTAGTTGTAGGCCCTGATACCCCAAAGTGACATCAAGGAACTAGTGCCGATGAAGGCTAACTGTTGCATCGCCTCATGTCGCCTTTTTCTCAGCCAAAAAGTTGCACCTGAACACATCACGAAGACTACAGCCAATGGCCAAGTAGCACTTCTGTTCTGCACCTGCATGAGAGGAAGGAACTCTCCACACCAGCAGGCAATGGTGGTCTGTTTTCGTCATTTACTGCAAGACCCACAGGATGGATTCAAGACACTAGTTAGTTAGTCCTCAAAATGGTGAGTCCACAAGTGGCTGGGCAAGGGCGGGACTCGACACACATGCCCTTGCTTACTCCGCAAGAACAGAGAAATTTGTTTTCTCTTGCAGGGCTGCAAGAAAAGAATGATGTCATTTTTTTCTTGCAGCCCTGGTTTGGGAGTTCTTGCAGCTTGCTCTCGACACATCATCTGGGCAGAACTTTTTTCTTGTGTGGTGTCCAAGAACTATTGTGTGATTGGTCAGAAATCTGATTAAATGCGGTTAATGCGGAAAAGCGCATGTGATGTATGCGGCAGTGGGAGGGGCCTATGAGGACTTCTGCACTTGAGTTTTTTGTGAAGTATGAAAAGCCCTGGCCAGAAAGAACTTTGTTCTTGTTCTTGCCACCTCGGGAACAAGAACAAATTTCTCTGTTCTTGCGGAGTATTTTACAGGGCTTTAGAGGATCCGGTAGTTGCCATTGCCAATGCTGTCGATAGCTAAAATAGAAATGCACCTCAACGGCTAAAAGCAGCTCACTTTGACGTGTTGGCTTCTTCCATATAGTACAAACAGGTACAACATGAAAACACCCACCTGAACAAATTGGCCAACTAGTGCTAACTGAGTTTTGAGCCATGACTCCTTCTATTCTGGCTCCCAATAACACAACAAGACGTCATTTTAAGACTCCTGTGTAGCCTACAGCCCTGTGGTGAAAAGCCGTGTTTTGCCTCCAGCTAACAAACTGATGTCATTGTGACATGGACTCTATTTCTTGTTACTTGTTCTTGAATGTTTGTTTTGACATGTCTAATAATTGTTTTGGGACCTTGCCTGAACCTGAGTATATGTGATACCTTAATAAATTAAGGTTGATCGCCATCATGTCCTGTCAGTCTTCCCCCATCCAAGTAGATGAATGACCCAACACAATGGATGAATATTGCTTGCCAGGTATCATTAGGCTAAATGTTGTCTGTAAACAACCATCCTGCTGATAGCCAACTGTTTGATCTACAGGCTGAGATTTAGATGGAGATGACAGTCTGATGCTTATGTGCTGTATGTGCATACTGCAGCGGCCTCCCACTGAGGCTAACGTTAGCTATCCATCAGTAGTAGCTGTCACCAAGGCCGGATTAACCATATGGGCAACTGGGCAATTGCCCAGGGGCCCGCGACCTCTAAAGGGCCCGGGGCAGTGAGGGCATAAGGAAAATATCTGGTTATCTCTTGCTTATAATATAAACTGTCCGCCGCCCGGAGCCATTGCACTGCACAGAAACCCTGCACTGTGGGGGCCCGTTGCGGAGCAGCTCCGGGAAGAGGCGATCTACCGAGGGCCTGCAGCTTTCCAGAACCGGGCTGCCAAGTATCCTGCATCGGTAAGAGAGTCCTGTCTTGGGAGTAGGACACGCTCCCTCACTAACGATTTGCTTCATTGCCGTCTCCCAAACAACGAAATTGTGCCAAGGGAATGGCTTCTTTACTCGCCATCAACTGGATCAGTTTATTGCTATGCGTGCAAACTCCTGTCATCCCAAAAGCATGCATTTATCAGCGGATTCTGTGATTGGAAACATCCAGACAGGATTAGTGATCACGAAAAGAGCGCAGAACATAGACAAAACATACTTTCTTTATTGCACAGGTCTAATTACGCATGCAGAGTGGACGCTTCTCTTGCCCGACAGTGTGAGGCAGAACAGCAGTACTGGAAAAAAGTCCTCAGACGTGTGGTTGCTGTTATTAAAATTATGGGAGAGAGAGGACTGCCATTCTGAGGCGACAACGAACTGCTCGGCTCCGCGCACAATGGGAACTATTTGGGACTGCTTGAACTGATAGCGGAGTTTGACCCCTTTTTAAAGGAGCACATTGAGAAGCATGGCAATAAGGGTAGAGGTAAGCCATCTTACCTGTCCTCAACTGTGTGTGAAGCATTTATTTCATTAATGGGTGACAAAACTAAGAAAGTGATAGCAGAGGAAATCAGACACGCTAAATATTTCTCTGTGATCGTTGATTCATCACCAGATTTAGCACACGTAGATCAGCTCACATTTGTTTTTCGTTTTGTCAGTGCAGATGGCAGAATAGTAGCTGGTCGGCATGGCATTTTTTTTTATTGTAGCCTATGTTAGGTCATATGAAGTGTGGGGCTAATTCGTCCTAACAAATGGCTGCATATCTCATATGTCACGTGGAAGTTCAGCCCTGGTTAAACCGTGTTATTATGGGAAACAACAATTGCCTTGGAACAGCCTGGCAAAGTGGCTGCTTATTTATTTTTTTGTGAAAATGGAGGACACTTCCCTCCCTCTCTAATGTTGTGGGTCAATTTTGCCAGATTATACTGATGCTGATGTGTTTTATTTTCATAGCATCATATGTGAGTGAGTGGCTTTGACAAGAGGACATAGTGGTGCATTTGTATTTCTATGAGCATTTGCACATCTGTACATCAAAATGCACTTGATGACAGTTAGATATTGATGTATTGAGTATATTTACGTATATTTTTGGAATTTATTTATTCTTTTGCCATATTATAGTGATCCTGGGGTCGTGATGATGGGGCCCTTGAATATTGTTGCCCAGGGTACAGCGAAGTGTTAATCTGGCCCTGGCTGTCACCAGCATTGTTTTCTGTTTCTCTACTGATGTAACAGCGTGTATCATTCCCCAAAAAGGGGGCGTGGCCTTGGCGATGACACGGTGCTGGTCTGGTGTCACTTGTGATACTAGGGACATTTTCATCAGTCACGCAGTACGGCACACAGCTTTACGTTAGTAATTCAAGGAACATATTTCGTGAAACATTAGACATGCTTGAGGAGGGGTTTATGAACATATTTTAAACAATAGCCAAAACAATGTTCATAACTTTCCAAAAAATCTGTTAATCCCAAACACATTTTTGAAATTTCATAACTTTTCCAGGAATTTCGTGACCCTGGGTAACCTGTTTCTAAATGTGTCCTCACATAACTGCTCCTGCGTCCGTCCCATCCATCTTTCCACTGGAGATCATGAAGGTCATTAATCCAGGTGTGCAGAAAAATTGCCAAAAGCAGGCCAACATTAACACACACAGTACACAATCTACCGCTATCTGAAGTCTCATTTCATATCACTTCAGTAGGAAGTTAGATAAGAAACACTATTACAGTAGGAACTAAGAGAATGTTTGTTTAAACAGGCGATAGCACTTCTATTGAGCATATTTAAAGACTGATTCTCAATGGGCATTTAACAGGGGGAAGTGGTGGAGAGGGTGCACCTGGACAAACATACACATGTGCACATACACATACACATCATAGGCCTGTAAACCTGACAATTTAGCTGAGGCCAGATATCCAAATTGGTGCAAAACAGTGTGACCTGATTCTTTCTGTTATCAATTTCTTATCAAAATCTTTTATCTGAAAACGATCATCTAAGTGCTGTTAGTTCGCTGAAACCAAAACAGACTAATCAGACATGCAGATGGTAAGATGAGATAGTAGTTTCAGTCGATATGATAACAGCTACGGCACAGTTACACTATTGAGACAGGTGGTTGCAGGCTGATTTGGGTGTTAGCAGTGCAGGCTCGGCACAATGTGAAATCAAACACCTGTTCTCGGCTTATCTACTGTAGTGTGCTTGGCTGTTGATGTGGGCATATTGTAATGAGGTCATTATGGCAGCTAATGGGAGGCAAATAGAGGTGTCCACCCAGTGGCCCACTGGGAGCCACACCATGGCAGAGATTCAGACGTCGGTTTACAGACCAGCCAAGGTCAAGAGATAAACAAGTGGAGGTACTGTCCCCTGATGGTACAGCATAAGTTCATTCCCTCGCAGTTTGTATTCCTAAGAAACCATGACCTTTTTATTTAGCAAAAGTAAAAATTCCTAACTTGAACACTCTGTGTGTCTCGTCTTTGAATATTGTACAAGACAGGTGTGTGCTTTGACCTCTTCATTCCTCGCTAAGTGCTTAAAAAAACGCACTTTTAATTACAAAAACAGTGTTAAGTTGAAATCTGGAAGGCAGAAACGTGTTGAAGTTTCACTTCCAGGCAGCTGAGGCAAGATGAACCACATGCACACACACACACATGGCTGGAGGAGCTCAGAAACTTTAAAGCCATAAAGTTTGACATATGGAATGGTGTGTTAATCAAAGACTCCACGCTCCCAGCTGGAGCAGCCTCACTGGGAACACAGCCTGACATGCATGCTTGAGAATGTCCTTGTGTGTGCGTGCGTGTGTGTGTGTGTGTGTGTGTGTGTGTGTGTGTTTCTCATGATAATGTAATCCCTGTCATCCTTTGTAGTGATGGTTGTATTTGTGTGCCTGGTTATGCATGAGAGAGTGTGTGTGTGTGTGTGTGTGTGTGTGTGTGTGTGTCTGTGCTTAGAGACACATACACACCATGCTTCACCATTGTGCCACTGCAAATAGCAGACAGAGAGGCAGTGCCACATCTCTCTTGCTCTTTCTCTGCCTCTTCCCTTCCCTGTCTCTCACCTTTACCTCAGCTCAGGTGGAACAGTGCTTGAAGGAATACTCCACCTGCAAAATGACCATCTGTGTTTCAGTTACTTACCTTGAATTCATGAAGAAACCTCTGTGTTCCTGCATGCCACCACAGTGAACGGCAAATCCAATAAAAGGCAAACATTCTTTATGAATTGAAGTAAATGGGGACAAAAAGTCTGTTTCCATATTCTCAGTACTTCCCAAATGCATGCATTTTTGCTAAGACATTACAATTCAAAACACGTCAGTACTAACAGTCTCACACAGCCGAGCAGAGAGCTTGAGCACACGCATGCGTTTGAACTCGTGCATGTAGAACACAGGGATGCTACTCATAGGGGTAAGTGTTTTCTATTTTAATGTTTAACAAAAATGCAAGTGTTATTGAGATAAATAAGACTGTGTTAGAGTTTGTAAAAAGATTTCGTTCTGCAGTAGTAAACGTAACCCCCGTTTACTTCAGTTCATGTGGGAACTTCGCCTTCATTGTATTCTTCATAGAGCCACACCAAAAAAACATAGTTTTCTCCAAGAATTTGAGGTAACACGTGTTATGTGTTTGACAAATGCCTCAAGGGCAAATGACAAATGCCTCTCCTCTTGCCTCTTGCTCTGAATTCCCCTCGATATTCTTTGTTTTCCTTCTGTCTCCAGAATGTACTCATAAACCCTGACATCTTTACATTGCTGACAATGGAATCTGTGACAGCAAACATTCACAAAACAGGATATGATCAAAGTGCAGACCACTGGCTGGCTCTGTTTTAGTTTAAGTAATATCCTGCTTGTCCTGAGATGCCCTCCTGGATCATTTTTCTCAGCCTGGCTCTATCCTGTAATTATACACTCAGTCATCTCAGCCCCAACACAAGACTAATATGGCAGCTTCACTGCTGAAAGATTTCCTCTGGAAAGACACATATACTGTATATGCACATATATAAAGTATGTAGGTGTTTGCTGAGTGGCTTTAACATTGGAGTTATTGGAATCTCTGATGACACAGAAAAAGTGGCTGATTGTCTACTTTGCACGCATCCATTTTGACAAACAGTATGTGGCAAGTGACAAGGACACATGTGATGGGTCTGTTCTTCAGAGCTGTGTTTTAAGCAAAAAACTATACTAACTAGGAAATGATGGAACCCAACATGCAGCTGTGTGCATAGGGACAAGTAAACACACAGTCAGCACTTGCAGTCCAGTATTAAACACCATTGCAGAACATGTAGTACTGGCATACTGGGTACTATCAATAAAGTTATAAACATTTTAAAAAATCCAAAGTGTACTTCATGGTGTCCCAGTGTTCAAGACTGGCAGATATAAATCATGATCCATATAAAAGAATGGCAGATTTTGATCAGTATCCATTAGTGTACAAGACTGGACTGTCAACCAAACATTAGTCGGTCATTAATCGGCAAGATTTCATTGGTCGCTTAGTCACAGAAAAAAAAACCAACAACTTAAAACTCTATTAGGAGCTGGGCCTTGTCAAAATAAATCAAAACCGATATGACTGGACCATGTGGGCATTTAATTTGAAAGGACAGACACAGGAAGTGGCCACGCTCAGCAGTGAGACAGGAGTCACGTTACAAACCACTCACAGCCGACAGATATCTTTCCCTTCTTCTGTAAATATTCAGTCTGATAAATATGGAGAAGGACGATAGGCCTACACACTTATAAACAGCTCCTGGTGGTTAAAGACACGTCATGTGTACACCCCCTAATTCACAGGGCTGGTACCTGCAGTTATTCCACAGGCTAGTTAATAACATGTCGGGCAGGAAATCCAAAGTGTGGGATCATTTTGAGAAGGTGAAGGACGAACCCAAGGTGATATGTAAACTCATCTTCATTGGTCGACTACAAACATGATGTATCATCTGAAACATGGAAGTAGCTACATGCCCATTAGCCACTTAGCACAATCATTACTGCTTTGCCGACAGCGTCACTAACAGGCGGCTCGCTCAGTGTGTGATGTGCACTTGTAGATAAAATATAGGCCTATATTAATGAAGGTTCATTAATATGACTTTGTATTTCTTTGTAATGTAGCACTGTGTTAACAATGTTACTGATACTGTTCTGTCTCACACCTTCAACTCAAACCATTGTGCTGCCCCACCCAAAATATATCATTTAATAATTAAATTAATATTGTAAACATGCAGGCGACTAGTCGACTAATGGCCCTAAAAAGCACAGCAAAATATACGAGTGCTGCGGCAGCAAAAAACAATCTGAAAATGAAAAAAGAAAATTTAAAATGGAAGAAAAAGCAGCAGTAAAAATACAGCACAGTGTCCCTGGATTCCTAGAAAGACAGAGAAGTAACTTAAGACAGAGCGAATAAGACAACAAGGAAAAAGAGAGAGCTCTGCAGAAAAAAAGTGATGAGAGGAAAAAGAGAGTAGTGGAGAGAGCAGAGAAACAGAGAGGGCTTCATTGTTTTCCATCTTGCTCATTACTGAAGGGGATGATAGCATAATATAGTGCTAATGGGGGAACAAACCGTGTGGTGTTCGGCTTACATAACTGCTGAGTGATTAATCACACAAGATATTTCCTTGACACACAGATAGATATTGGCCCTCTGTTTTTCTTTCTCTTTCTGTCTCACACACACGTTATAGACGCCATTCATTAAACAAAGTACAAAAAAATATATTAGCCAATCCCAACCAGTAGTCAAGAGGATGTCATTGGATGTCCCATCCAATGACGACATGCACTGACCCATCCCCCTGATGTCAAGCACAGGCCCATACCAGGAGCGAGCAATGGTCAACTGTCACTATCTTCTCACCCAATGAGACCACATGTGCAAGAACATCTGATAGCCCAAATGTCCAGCTGTGTGCAAAACAAGGGAGGAGCGAGAAACAGAGCGGGAGTGAGAGACAGAGAGACAGAGGACTGTGCAGTCAGACTCCATCTGCTAATGTGCGTCAGTCCTTGACAGCTCTGGCACATCTAAAGACGCCAATGTACTTCATACTGTGACTTCATCAATGCCATGACAGAAGGCATCAACAGGAGAAAATGATTACTCTGCAGCTGGGACTGGCTTCATTTTCTGTTTTGTTGCCTGTAGTAACCGCTGTAGTGATACTGTACATCACTTCGGATGAGCTTAAGTCACAGGCGCAGCTCCTCGGGCAAAGTTTGTGCCGAACCTTTACTAACGAGAGTGTGTAGTCTACTCTGCAGCAACTAAACCATGTGCACAGGGCTGCTGGTTGCTGTGTGCAGGTTTTCATTAATGCTGGACGACCACATTGGCCATACACCAATACACTTCTGTTGTTAGGGGCTCCAGGCGCGACAGCCGCAACATCACCGCAATGTGACCGAGCCACCAGCCAGTCAGCCAGTCAGCCAGCCAGCCGTCCGGCATCATCAGCCCAGAGTGAAGAGTGAGAAAGAACAGAAGAGAGTGAGGGAGACCGTAAGAGCGACAGAGAGAGACGATTAGAAAGCTAAACGCAGGCAAAGCCAACTAACTGCCATGTCACTGTACAATCTAGCAAATCGGACAAGGTTTTCACGAGCTAAGAGTCTTCAGCGCTGCTAGCTGCATGTTCAACCACAAATGACACAACAACGAATTCCTGTGTGCACAGCATTAACGGCTGATGCTAGCTGTGTGTAGCGAGACAGCAAACATGACAGCCAGTCAAATAAATTCTACATCATGCATGGTTTCATGGGCCGACGACGACGCCATTACATAGCTTGGCATGCCAAGAGGCCTTGAACACATTAAAACCTGATGGTTTATGGTCTACTGCCACATATTTTTGTGGCGTAACTCTAATCTGCCACATCAGCCACCCAAGTACATGGTCTCTCAGACTGTCCGGATCTATCACATGTTGCACTCTGCTCGGAGCTGCTTCAGAAGCACTGACGTGCAATCAGAGGCCTGCGTGCCTGTGCCAAGGAAGCACGGTAAATTGTCAGCTGACGAAAGACTGGAAAGAGTGTGTTTTGGGTTTGGTCCGTGGAGGCTTTAGCCGACAGGAAAGCTCCGGTGTTTTCCTCTCCATGGGGCATAATGGATTCTCCCCGCCAATGAAACACTATTCCGGCTGGCGGGCGGGACCGCCAGCCACCTGAGAGCCTTTCCCACAACACCCCCTTCCCTGTCAGAGCCAGACCCAGGCATCACTGGAGATCTGGGACAGATGGAGGGATGGAGAGAGGATGGTAGAAGAGAGGAGGAATGTGAAAGAACAATGAATAGGAGCAGATGGGAAGAAAAAGAGGAAAAGAGGGAAACTGGCATCGCTCTCTTTCTGAGACAACTATGGAGAATCGTTGATTTCTGAGCAATGTATCTGAACACCGCCGCCCATATCTGAATACACAACATGATATGGACATGCAGACAGCTCACCATAACAACGAACAACACAACACACAGACACATCCAGTTGCCCCCTTACCCACCCTTCACTGCATACCTCCTCTTCTGTTACATCCATCCATGTTCACCCCTCTATGTCTCTGCAGACTTGAGATGCTCCCAAAGCAGGCAACACTGGCACACAGTGGCCACAAGGGCAATACACTCAGCTGAAACAATGGCCTGTTCATGATTTTATCATCTTACAAACACACACTCATATTCCACACACACATTTGGATTACTGGCATGCAACTGGATATTGTGCAGACCTGCTAAAGAACACAGCGGGGTCACAAACATTCTGTACCTTCTCTCATTATCGTCCAGGTGAGCGAAGAGCACATTCTTGGAGATGGCCTTGGCTAAAGCGGTCATGGTCTTGTAGTCCTTTGGGATCACCTGTGTGGACAAAGCAGTAATATCCATTACAGTAACGTATACCGCAACCACACTGTGCAGGTGGACACATGAGACAGTCCAACACAAACAAATAATAGGCCTGACTTCAAACGCAGACTAAATTGAGTAATTAAAGAGCAGCATTTTGGCAAACTCTGAAAGGGACATCCCACACGTGTGTCTAAGTATTTTTGGGAAAGCCCATCTGTTCAGGGATTACACTCAAAATGTCACACAGCCTTTAAAAATTCACAAGAGGCCTGAACTCATTCATAAGACATGCATTTTCATGTCCCAGACTGTGGTGTGTGTGTGTGTGTGTGGAAAGGGAATGGCAAAGTCTGCAGCCACAACAAAGCCACAGAAGTCTGTATTTTAAGTTTCTTTTAACATAGGGTGAGAAAGAAAAAAGTAAGAAAGAGCGAGAGGACGAAACAAAACCATTCTCACTGCGGAGTAACTTAAAAAAAAGAGAGAGAGGAGTGTGTATGTGGTGTATGTGTACGCATGTGTTTTGTCTCTGGTGGTGAGGGAGAGGAGGGGGTAGGCTGTAATTACGTTAAGGCAACAGATGTCTCCACATGAAGACGACCATGCAGCAGTGTGCGTAACGCACACACAAAAACGCACACAACCACATCAAATGGGAAGTAAAAAGTACCAAAAGTTTATCTATCTGCTGTCCTCCAGCCTGGTTACTCCGTGGACAGCGAGGGAAAGAGGCCGGTCATCCTCCACAAGATCCAGCTCCTGTGCTGTCACCCAGGAGGTCATTACATGTCAGGGCATTCGGCTTGTTACCAGCTTTTGAATCACTGTCCTTTTTAAAGCAACGTGTCAGACTGATGTTTCTGTTCTAGCCAAGTGATCCTTCACTAAACCACCCCCTAGTATGCGGAGGCGAAGACTCACACCTCCACATCAGCCATTAAAAAGTGATAATGGACACCGCATTGGACATTATGCCTAGTTGTCTCAGATTAGTTATCTGTGGTGTCAAAGCTTTTGAGAGCATAAATTGAGAGATGTTGAGCTTAACAAATGATGATCAGTAAGTGTGTGCTCGTGAATCTTGAACATGTCAAGAAGAAATGCAAGTTTGTATTTACAGAAAAATTTGTCAAAATGAAATTTTTATACAACCTGTCACCTTGACTCTAATTTCTGATACAAGAATTAGCCTCACTGAATTAGTTTAAAGATAAAAAAAAAAACATATAGAAAACATAATGACTAAAACTAATGAACATTTTTGTCCCAAGACTAAAGGGAGATTTATAGTTGTGCGGCAGAGCCTACGCCGTTGTGAACATTTATACTTGTACGGTGGTGTGTCTGTGTCACTCTGCAGTTACTCCTCCCAAACACTAGTTGGCAGCAGAGGTTTCTGTGAAGTGCTGTAAACTTCAGTTGATTCAAAACACACATTAAACACACATTAAATATGGCTTAATAGAGTCAATTTCAAACACAAGTACACAAATCAGCTTCACTATAACTCTGGCCTTTATCTGGACACATTTTCCCCGCAAATTTAGCATGCTAATGTTTTTAGCACAAGCCTATGGCATTTTACATTGTATAAATTTGCCTAGAGGCTAGCTGACTTTATTTCTACTTATATGAAGCCAGGGACAACAGCAACATTTAACAAAGGTAACGTTACAAAATTCGGCTCCATTACAACTCACAAGATTCACCAACAAAACAACTGTCTTATACTAAACACGTTTTCCAAACAAATATAACATGCTAACGTTATTAGCACAAGCCTATGACATTTTTCATTGTATAAATTACCCTAACAACGAGCGGAGATTTCCTCTGCTCATAAACTAGGATAAATCCCTGTAGGATAAATTGCACACACGACTTAAAATGCTATTTTAGTGGAGGCTTTACTGTCTTCACAATTTATTGTTTCTTATCTGTGAAATTTAAGTAAATAAAAGCTTTGTTTCCACTGAGGGAAATGGTTTCAGCTTACAATAATAGATAGGAGGGCTGCGCCGCCAGGACGTGTAGTTACATTTCTGGGGAGGTGCGTGTCAGGCTATGGCTCCACGTCAATGCAGAGCCTACGGCACCGATTCGACACAGAAGTATAAATCCCGCATAATTCTAAATCTAAAATAGCTGTCAAAATTATCACTGGGGGGCGGGACTTAGCAAAGTGGAAAGAAAGTTAAGATAAAGCCTCATGGGAAAAGATGGATTTCTAATAATTTACCAGCAACGCCTCCAAGCAGCCAATCAAATTCTGTTGCTATATTACATGTGTACTCAATAGTTAGGCCTAAATATTAAAGTAAAAAGTGAAGTTAGGCAAGTGGCAAGTTTAGTATTTGCTTCCATCTGCAATATCCATGCTATGTTTCTTAAACAGCATTACATAAGGTCTGATGTTAGCTATGATACATGCCAAATCCCAAAGAAGTCCCAGAGTCTCTCATTTGATGCCACAGGCCTTTAAGTCGGAGGAAATATCTGACTGGATGCCCATTTTGTTCCCGCCTTCTCAAGACGGTGTCTACACTGGTTCCCATCAATCTGATGCCAGGCGTGCAATTCATTCTGTTAATGTGATCTCCAGGCCGCCAGGCCTCACAATTTGTTAAGACTCACGGCGCTTTACAGCAAAGCTCTTTTTAATCAGATGAGCAGGGTTAGCTAATTGATTGTGTTCTGTTTAGCAGCTGCAGATTTTCACAGTGGAGTCATTAATGGAATTGATGATGTAGGAAGATGTTGGCACATAGAGTGTGTGTGTGTGTGTGTGTGTGTGTGTGTGTGTGTGTGTGCTACGTCAGTGTACATCGATGAAATGCTCTCTCATACCGAAGCAATAATGTGCTTTCATCTCCTAATTCAATTTTAATTCACTTTTCTCTGATGGTCTGTTGTGTTCAGTAAGAATTCATTTCTTTTTTCACATGCGGCTGACGTGGCTGTGTGAGTCATGATACGTGAAAGTTGGTGTGTGTGTGTGTGTGTGTGTGTGTGTGTGTGTGTGTGTGTGTGAGTGACTGTCCGTGAGATAGTGAAGGACACTGAAGAAAATGAGGCTGGAGATGGAAGCAGGCTTGTTACCACAATACATAACTGCAGCGTTTGGTAAAGACCTCAGAGCCACAAACACAAATGCATGTTGGGTGAGTGCACACACCTGACACACACACACACACACACACACACACACACACATACTGCATGCTCCAGTGGCCATGCGATTACAGCGTGGTGACGGGGGTTCATGCACTTTTGTCATTACCCAGCAATTAATGGCGTGTCAAGTTAATTACAAATGAACAAGCAAGGCAATGATACAATGGCTAAGGTGTGTATGTATGTACAGTTCACAAGAGTGTGTGCGTGTCTGCATGTGTAAAGGTGAGTTAAAGTTTCTGGCTAAGAAGCACACTTTCCAATAGCTCCGTTAAATTGTGGGTGGACACATGACAGTTGGCAAGATGCAAGATAACTCTAAAAGCTGCCTTGCTGTCCAGAATGAGAAAACACGAAGTCACACAGTGTATTTACACGCACAGCTTTCTACAGTAAGCCTATTTCTTAATCAGCAATCACAGTGTATGAGGAGCCTTGTGTGTGTAGGGTATGTATGCATGTAACCAGGGTTCCTATCAGCTCTTTAAATGTGCGCATGTGCATGACAAAGAATTAAGATAAGGAAAGCACTCCAGGAGGAAGCAAGATATCTGATTACTATGAGAAATGCATCCTCCTAATCAGAATAATTTAATTCAAAGGCCTAAACTGGAACAATGTAGCCTCGAGAAGTAAATCAGTTATATCAATAAATGATGAATGAATAAATCAGTTTCTACAGATTATTTCCTACGTAACCTGATTTTTCTAGGTAATCTGGTGTCTCTAAAATGGGAACGGTTCCATTAGTACTGTCCAAACCTTTTCACACAAACGGAAAAAAGCACACCGAACTGATCTTAACCGTACTGCTTGGTGGCTTAAATGTAATGAAGATACCCTGACATGTTCGAGTCAATGTGGTTGTGGTTTTTAGCTCATTTAGAGCAAAGCAAATACAACTGACATGATTAAAAACAGTTTCTCTGTTCAGCACATCTTTAAATTTCATGATGAAGCTGTCAACTATCTGCAAAAACCTAGTCTAGAGAGTCTATCAACGCATCTGTGCTGAACATCAGCCCAGCATCTGAGTTACAAACTGTGTATTTTGCTGGAAATATATTCGCTGAAGTGTCCAAGTCTGTTCATTAACTGCTGTTATAAATTTACATGGCTGATCTGCCACTGTCACGACGTTTCGATGAATGTGTTTGCATTCGTGCTCTTAAGTGGGCGTCAACAGAACAGCAGCTTTGTGTCTGACAAATAAACAACAATTAACCTCGATGTCTGCTTGATGTTTTTGACTGTGTTTTGAATTTCTCATCCTGGGGAGGGCTTTGGATAAGCCCCCTGTCACTCATGCATTTCTTATGTTAGGAATTGTTCAGTAATTGTGCAAATACATAAGCAGTAATCTGCTATTTCATATGTACGCACTGATTGCATGTATCTGTGTGAGAGCATGTTGAGGAGTTTGTGTAAACACGTTGGGTATACACTAACTGTGTGTGTCAGTACGTGTCTGTGCGTAGATGTTTGCGTATCGCATCCATCTTCTGATGCTGACCTTGCGTACGTAGCTGACAGCGTCCTCTTCAGTGTAGACCTCTGCGCTGACCCCTCCCCTGCGGCGCCGGGCCTTGACAACAGGGTTGGGCGGTGGGGGAGAAACCTCATCATCGTGTGAGTCCGACTGGCTGTTAGATTTCTGGCGTGCCATGATCTGCTTGCATTCTTCCTGTAAAAACAAGAGGAGAGACCTGACTGTTAGAGGGACACGCACAGAGAGCGGGACACAGAGGGAGAGAAAAAAGGTGGTAAAAATATAAATAAGCAGGTGGTCTTCTTTTGAAAGAGGTTCTAATGCTCTTCCTTATTTTCTGTCAAGTCCTTTCTGTTACAACATCAGATGTTCATATTGAACGTGGCCAAAGTTTCAAATAATAAGGTAAACAAATGTAAAAGTAATCCCTGTGAGCAAAACCCTCACACCTCAGACCGTGTGACTCCAGACACGTGTTTACATTACTTAGCCTACACTGCTACATGTAGCTACATGCTAACATCAGGAAAATGTCGAGTCTTGGCTGCTGATTCTGTTCATTTCTCTCTGATTTTGGATCGTAGTTCTGCTGAAACATGCCCAGTTGTAAGGATTATGGTTTAGAAGTAAGAACGTCAACAGTTAATCGTTAACCGGTTAACTGCTGATTGGTTAAGAATGTCGGTCTATAGGTTAATTTTGCTAGTCTTCAGTTTATTGTGCTGTGTACCAACCGGGTCTGGTGGAAATTAGCGGTGCTGCTCATTCTGTGATTACTGTTAACGCTGTCCAGACCCAACATCATTGCTCTGGATACATTGTGCCCACCCTCCAGTCTCCCCCCAGGTTGCCACAGTGAATAAGCGACTCAGTTTTGAGCCGCAAACCCCCTTTAGCATTTTTAACTGTGTTATCAGTAGCCCTTTTTAAATACGAATTGTGCAAATTTGCAGGAAAGCCCAATCAGTCTTTTTTCAGCATTGGCAGTATAAAAACAGAGTCAGGGAGTGCAGCAAAATGCTGCCTGCCTACTTTTGTTATAAATACAGAATGTGCCTTTTTCGGGGCAATGGGGAGCGTGAGTAAGTAACACAATGTGTAGCTCAGCATGTGACGTAAACAGTGACGTGGGAGGGAAGCTGCGGCTGGTCAGTCTTTCGGGATTCTCTCAAAAATCGGCCTGTCTGTCACCGTTCCCTTCATTTGACAGTTAACGTTTGCGAGGACAAGGAGTGCGCACAATTCCTTGTCTCCCCAGTTGCTCACCTTTACAGTGTCTTTCAGGTTTGCGTTTCCCTCTGCTTGCTAATTTCTGCTATCACCTGTTTCCTGTTTATCCACCGCCGGTGGGTCGCACGTGCGGCGTCATCAACAGCTCCTCCCACAAGTCATCAACAGCCCCTCCCGTGGCGGAAGGGCACCTCGTTCTTTTTAAACCAAAAAGGTTCCGCCAATCGCGTCAACTCGCCAATCCAGCCCTGTGTGTCTAAACACTCGCAGCTTGCCGGCAAAATGGCCCAACATTTGCCGAAAATCTGGCAGTGTAAAAGGGGCTAGTGTTAGCACCGTTAGCAGTGTCAGCACAGCTAGTGCTAACAGTTTTAGGAATGCTAAAGGGGTTTTGTGGCTCAAAATGAAGCCACTTTCTCAGTAGGGGGACCTAGGGGGAGGGGCTGCCATGTTTCCACAGTTTCCTGGTGGTGAGACGGCGTTACCGGCAGTAATCGCCATATGAGTGGTGCTGCTGCTACCTAGCTCCTTCTAACTACCCAGCCAAGCGGTGAGCGGTGTAGAGTGACCAAGGATAGCTACCCAGTGGGGATGAGAGGCTAGGTAGTGGGTACTATGTTTTCGCATGATAGTGCGGCTACCAGCTATCTGTCTTCAAAGCCAACAGAAAATAAAATGGGAGTAATTTGCACCACAAAGCATTATACTTTCACCACCTCTAAATTCATAGCGCTATGAAATGCTGCGCTAATACTAAAAGGTAAGGCTTTTTGCATTTCACGTCATGTTGTATATTCTGTCTTAAAAATTTAATCAATTACTTGCCGGTTAATGGATGTCGGGCTATTTAAAGCAAAATTAACTGAAACCGCTTTCACTGGTAAGAGATGCCGAGTTGGCAGCCAAGAGTGCAGATACTGAAGACCCGGAAACACTGACCAATCAGAGCAGACTGGGCTTTTTTCGAAGGTGGTCTTATAGAGACAGGCGCTAGAGAGTGTTTTAGACAGAGGGTGAATACAAGTGTTCCAGCATAGACATTATGAGGAAAATAAAATGTCTTTTCAAATATCAAAGCATGTAAACATGTCCTAGTAGAAACCCAAAGTACAAGTATGAACCTGAAAATAAGCATAACTGGTCTCCTTTGTGTGGAAAAAATAGATATAACTACTATGGTAGCTTCAGGCAAGCCAAACAAGATCTGAAAGCATCTGTTATTCTTTTACCTCACAAACGATCACATGAAGACGGGCTGACAAACCTCTCCGAACACACTCTTTCTAACATGGCATATCACGTGGATTCTTAATCGGGTCAGATAACATAACAGGTTTGTATAAACCTCAGAGAAAGTGCAGTGGACGTGTCCTAGTCCTGAGTGCACGTTGTCTGGACATCTGGCTGCTATGGTATGAAGCGAACGTCATCAAATATTGATATCTGCAGGCCTGAACATGCAGAGAGAAGAAGGTTCAGCCAGGTACTCTCCTCCTCTCAGATAATGAACAACAAGGAATACAGACATCAAAGGGGAGACAGGCTGCCTCCGGCTGACAATTGTTTCGACTGCTGAACACTCTGCAGGTGATGAATTATTGATTGCACACTTGATTAACACATTAGCATAAGTACACAATAAAACCACTGTAGTCTTGTTAATGTGTGAAAGTGCTGCGGGACAAGGGCAATGAGATAATAGTTTATGTGAAGGTAGCCAGCATCCACTGTCTGCTTTGTGTATTTCTAAAAAGTGTCTGTGCAGAACAAACAATGACTGGTGTGTATCTGTGTGCACCTGCCGGCACTGTGCATTTATTCCTTTATTTGAGTGCATTAGTGTGTCTAATAGCACAGCGGGGATTGGCAGCAGTATTATTCACCACCATATTTTTTTGGTACAGTAACAGTTTCATTTGTTAGCTGGTTCACTGCATTGCTGCTGTGTAGTCAGAAATAAACAAAGGTGTCTCAAAGGGGCTCCCGACAGGCAAGTAGCAAGAGGTGGCACTCTCACACTGCAGTACAGGAACACCACACCAACAGAAATAAACACGACCAGGGAGGGAAAGGATGTCAAGATGAAGGGAGGCAGGCAGCTGGGGATGTGTCTGGTCGGCTCTGCTGCTCCATCACGTGAGCAAGCTGGGTCGATAACAAGTTTTTGTCTTGGTTTAATCACGAGACAAACACTGAACGATTTTCAAATCAACTATATTCGCGACAGTTTGTAATAGGAATGTTCATGATTAGGGTGGCACATTGGTGCAGTGGTTAGCACTGTCGCCTCACAGCAAGAAGGTTTCAAATCCACCAGCGAGCTCGGGCCCTTCTGTGCGGAGTTTGCATGTTCCCCCCGTGCTGCTGTGGGCATTCTTCGAGTACTCCGGTTTCCTCCCACAGTCCAAAGACATGCAGGTTAACTGGTGACTCAAAATTGCCCGTAGGTATGAATTTGAGCGTGAATGGTTGTCTGTCTCTATGTGTCAGCCCTGTGATAGCCTGAGTGTACCCCATCCCAGATAATGAATGAATTATTGAATCTTCATGATTAATTGATGATTGGTGAGTTTATTATTCAGTGTTAACAAGGAGTTACAAACACTTAACAAGATATCCTATTAGTCAATCCAGTTAGATTGTTGTCAGTAGACAGAGCAGCCTGTTTCATTGTTCTACTTAATGTAGGAATTGACCTTTCGCTAAGCCCTGTTCCCAGGCCAGATGAGATATGTTATCCCTCCAGTGTGTTCTGGGTCTGCCCCGGGGTCTCCTACCAGTGGGACGTGCCAAAAACACCTCCAACTGGAGGCACCCAGGAGGCATCCTGGTCAGATGTCCAAACCACCTCAACTGACACCTTTCGGTGCGAAGGAGCAGCGGCTCTACTCCGAGCTCCCTGCGGATGTCCGAGTTCCTTACCCTCTCTATCTAACCTACCCTACCCTATCTCCCAGCCACCCCACAGAGGAAACTCATTTCGGCCGCTTGTATCCACAATCCCATTCTTTCGGTCACTATCCAGAGCTCATGACCATAGGTAAGGGTTGGGACGTAGATGGACCAGTAAATCGAAAGCTTTGCCTTCCGGCTCAGCTCCCTCTTCACCATGATAGTCTGGTACTGCGCCTGCATCACTGCTTCTATGATAGCAGACTAAATGTTTTTCAGATTGATAAATAAAACGAAAAAGAAATTTCAAGACATTACCTTGGGCTTACACACATTGCGATGGGCATTTCTCACTATTAAAAAGACCAAAACAATCAGCAGATTCCTCGATAACGTGAGTAATCACTAGTTGCAGCCCTACTTTTTTTTTAAGATTATTTTTTTGGGGCTTTTTGCCTTTAATGGACAGGACAGATTGAAATGGGGTGAGAGAGAGAGAGAGAGTGGGGTTGACATGCAGCAAAGGGTTGCAAGCTGGAGTCGAACCTGCGACCACTGCAGCAAGGCATCGCCTCTGTACATGGGGGGCCGGCACTATCCACTACGCTACCAATGCCCCAGACTTTTTGACATTTAAGAACATTTAAATCTATGAATAAAGCATTTACTTAGGTTTTATTAATTTGACTTTTTTGTTTTGTTTTTCTAATCCAACAACCGATGTAAATAATTTAAAGCATTTTGTATTCTATAAGCTTTTAATACCTAATCAATTATTCATCATTAACAAGGACAGTAATCAATTAGGGAAACTGCTTGTTCACACCACCAAGAGCAAGTGCAGACAAAGATGCAAAGAAGACGCATAATGCGTCCGGGTTTTTGCCACTATTGAGTTCATACCACCATCTCCAAATTTTAAACCCACCATTTTCTATGAAATATAAGAGAGGTAACTTTTTTTCTCTTCAAGGGGAGAAGAAAAAAAAAAGAAGACCTGGAGCAGCTGGGAGCAGAGTGATTACCAAGTGCCTTGAGGAGGGAGCACAAATTGCTGCTGCTTCACTCTGCTCATACGCTGACAGGGAGGGAAAGACAGAGACAGAGAGGAAGAGAGAGACAACCTGTGTCAGAGAGATCGCGCAGACGACACAAACACAGAGAACCAGCGTGAGAGGTGGCGGTGAGGAGACTGTCATATTACCTGAAAATGGAGACAAACAAAACTGTCACCTCACAACTCAGCACTTCTCTGCACATTCTTTCTCAACTATCTGTCTCTATCATCCCAGCAGCATAATGTAACGGGGACAAGAACAGTAACACGGCAATGCTGTAACGAGACAAAACAGCAGCCAGTTCGTGACACACTTCATCTTGTACTTTTCACTGATGATCTTTTTGTCACAGTCTGTCTCTGTTTGACTTTGTGTCTCTCCTGCTAATTGCATCCTGAGGTTACTGTGACGCTTTGCTCGCTGTCGGTGTAAAACAGTGGGATAATGCAGATCACACACACACACACACACACACACACACTCACTTCTTGCTTACGCAGAGTCACTGCCTGAGGGAACACAGCCAACAGGAGGAGAAGAGGGGAGGCAGAGCCAGAGAGCAGCATCAAAACACGCACACACACTCTCCAAAACACATGCACAGACAGACTGCAGGGGAAGAGGAGCACTCACACACCCCACCTTAATCAAGGAGGAAAGGTCTGCATTCAGGTAACACGCCATACTCTCTAAACACAAATCCAAAACAAACGCTTCCCTCCCTTTGAAGCACTGCAAATGCACATATCTTCCTCTCCTCATGCTGGAAAGAAGCTACAAGTCAGAATCACAAACTAGCAAACACAGCCAACACACACACTCACTCAAACTAGGAAGCATCTTGCAACAAAACACATGCTTCAGTAACAAACACAGTGTTGTATACTACTTGTCTACTCCTGCCTGTATGAGACCATACAGGTTAGCTCCAGGAGGCTAACTAAAGGCTACATTTGTTAGCAGAGGTATTTACCATGGCACGGGGGGCCCCTGGCCAGGCGTGCTGTGTGTCCCTCAGCCTGTCAGAGGCACCAGCAGGCATCGACTCAAAGTGTGTCAAAGAGTGCATGGGAATCAGCACACGTGGATCCCCATCTCATACACACCTGACACACATGTCACACCGCAGCAGCAGCATCTTCCCATACTAGCACAGCGACCGCTGTGTGTGTGTGTGAGTGTGAGCACTCAGCTTTGAGTGTGTGTGTGCGAGCAGTCAGAGAATCCAAGTTTGTGCCTGAGAGAGAGTGAGGGAGCACGAGCGGCAAAATGTCTGCAATCCCCACGACACAGCGGCCGAAGAACGAGACTACTGATGAAAACACTGATCACAGCAAAAAGCCTGTCTCTCCATCGCTCCTGCGCAACCCTCTGTCTCTGCTTTCCAGCCCTTTCTCTCTCCCTCTCCCTTTCTCTCGCACACACACACACGCTCACAATCAGGTGGCGCAATGAGCGGGCTCCTCTCGCTTCCCCCCCATCACTATGACAACTGGGTACTGTGAGCATCCTGAATAGTTGGTGGTGAGTCTGAGCAGGAAGCACACACACGCACCAGTTCTGATGCCTGTTGACAGATTGTCTCCCTGTTGCTCACACATCTACAGTGATTCACGGAAGCGAAAACATCACTCCCGTCAATACAGACTTCTGTTCTGACCAAATGGCGTGTCTTTTGTATGTTCTCTACCAGCAAATGGCCCCAAACATTCCCAACATGGTCCCATACATTCCCATTGTGTGCCAGACACTGTTCTGTACCATGCAGTGTCTTTCTCACTCCTTACTGATCTCCAGCCCCACCCACACGCTTTCCTCTTAGGTCAGAGGGTCAGGCATCAAGTGAGGACTTTGTGTCTAGCTCTAACAAGTCCTCATACTGTTCTGGCCCCAGTGCTTAAGCATAGAGACACAGAAAACATGTGCAGCATGACTTTTGGTGTCTCGTAAGTGTAAACGTATTTACACAGGAGGCACCATTAGTCCAAGGTGAGCTGAGAACAATGTGTCTTTAGCAGCAACACAGGCAAACTTTTTCTTGCTTTAGCTATTCTGTGGCAACACACAGGCCACGCAGTGTGAGGCAGTGCCATTAATCATTTCCAGGGCTATGCACAGTAGCTAAGCAAAACATATCTGCAGCTGTTTTTTGCAACTTTTACCTTTTTGCTATCTATCTCAATCGAAGGTGGTGTCATTTCTTTTTCAAACAACATTAAATATCTCTCCAAAAGCAAAGCACTCTTCTTTTAATACCCTGCCATCTATTTCATTTATTTACCAATATGTTCTACTCTATAATCAGTGCTATAAGCCGATGTCAGACTCTCTTTGCTCTCCCTCCTTTTCTCCTCTGCTCTCCCTGCGTCATCATCGGCGGCTGGATGCCAAACAGAGAGGACAGGAGAGGAGGGAGAGGAGTGAAGATAGAGGACACAGGCGTAAGCAGGACACAGAAGCTCTGTAAGAAAAGCGGCTCTCCATTAGAGACAGTGGGTGACTGTGGGTCAGAGATTAAACCAAAGAATGGAGGCACAGACAAAAGATGACACACACATGCAATCCCATCCGCACTCTCTCGATTGAAAGTCACTGTTATTAAAGCATTATCAATTCCAGTTTCAACTCATTTACGGATGATGAGTCATATTAAAATGGGCCTCTCCTGTTTTGTCCATTCCCTGAACCAATTTGCACCAAGCAGACATGAACAAAAAAGTTATGACTAACTCATCCTAATAGCTATGACTAACCAATATTAATAAGCCCAACCACCCATCACGCTCAGAGCAAAAAGCGTTGAATCCATCAGAGAGGCTCGGAGGGCTCAAAGCACAAATAAATCCAAATATCTTTTCTTCCACAAAGTTAATTTCTGATATTAGTCAGAAAAAAAGGAAGCATCCATAAGCGATTACCTTAGGTGGCCCTAATCCAGTGACGGAGGCAACTTCACCCTCCGCTGCCGGGGCTGAAAGCATGCGAGTGAACCAAAAACAACAAGGTACTGCACACACATACACAGACATACACACACAGGTAATGAAGCATGGAGAGCTGATCCACCAGCGGAGCTAACAGTCCACTCATCACTCTGTTCCACACCATTACAGCACCACAATGGACAGAAAGTTCGCTGCTGTGTTAGGACTGCGTGTGTGTGCTGGGCTGACCTCCTGGCTATGAAATGATGTTCACTCTCTATATGGTTGCAACAAACATGCACACAAACTTGTTTTGCTATCCTAATGGCAGTTCGCCATTACTGACATTTATTTTTTTCTAATCCATTGTCTAATCCAACTGTTGAAACGTTACCATTAACAAACATTAATTCTAACCCTTTACACTACAACCAAGTTTTAAAGAAGTATTTCACTGCATGGAAGATGGTCTTTAGATAAAACTGAGACACAAATACTTTTGAAATTGGTTCTGTTTGTCATTGATGCAGCTCTGTTCTGCTCCCAGGGGGTCTTTGCTGCTGCTCCCCTGCCTTAGGCTTTCCATGTAAGCACATGGAAGGGCAGGGAGGTTTGCTCTCTCTGCCTCAAGCTTTACTCGTTTGCATGTGGAAGGGCAGAGTGGTGTGCTCTCTCTGCCTTAAGTCTTTCCACATAGGCGAATGGAAGGGCAGAGAAGTGTGCTCTCTCCACCTTAGGGTTTCCATGTATGCGTGTGGAAGAGGCTTTCTGCATAGGCTGAGAAAAGGCAGAGAGGCCCCAGAACAGAGCCATAATGCCAAATACTGCAAATGGAAATAAAGTTTTCTTTGACCAAAGTGTTCCTGACTGAAAAATGTTTCTGAAAACATTTGAGGCAAGGAATACACAACACAGTAACACAATCTAGGTTCATTTTTGATTCGGCCTGCTTAGTTTTACAATTTAATCCCAGATTTTTCAGCCTCCGTTTTTCCAAGAACAGGAAAAAGTATGTCACCCTGATCAGAAATTCTCATTTTACAGCTACACTGTACACTAAAATAGGTTTCTGGAGACATTTTAGGTGAGAAATAGGCAATACAGTAAGAGAATCTTGGTTTATATTTGATCAGCACTGCTTAGTTTTACAGTTTGATCAGAGTTTGGTCTGAGTTTCAGAGAGGAAGGGGGAAGGCAGCTCTTTCTCTTAAAGCATACTAGACATACGGAAATGTGGAAGTCCAATCTGTAGTTTAGGCAGAAGCCCTAGAGCAAGCAAAATCGGCTGGATGAGAGACACATTTCATCCAAGCTGGGAGATGAGTAGGGAGATCTGGGTGCTGCTAAGATGGAGCGAAGTTTAACCACGGTTCATTTACACATACCACCCATGTTGTTATGATACAAAGCTGATTTTCAATCACCAAAGTATCCCTTTAAGTCTAAAGTAAACATGTGGGGATCAGCCTTTCTATTCCCGCGTAATTATGAGCAAACTGTTGCGACACTATGACAGCAGCTACAGAGAACTGACAGGCTCTTAGCATGAGCAACACTCATACCCTGCTCCTCACATCACAAGTACAGTCGTCTTATGCTTGCAGGATGTTTGTGGGAGTTCTTTCGGTATCGAGGGCTCACTGTTGAGTGCTTTGAGTACTTTCGGTAAATCTACAACACAAGTTTCAAATCAAGACTACACCATGCAGCCTATGAATAAACAGTGAAAGGGAATTCTTTACCAGTGAGATGCTGCTGGTATGTTGAATTAAAAAAAAGAAAATGAAGATATCTGGATTAAATTGCTTAACTGCTCAGGCACACATCCTTAGCTTGAGTCTGCATCTATATCTTGTCTATATCTCTTTTGCTGTCTCTCCTAGCGCTTTAGATCGAAAAGCTTTACACCTGACACTTTTTTCTCTTCCTCTCACACCAACCAGAGATAAGTTGGGAAGGGAGGAGGGATGTGACGGGCAGATGACAGAGGACAAAGAAGGACCACCAGGGAATCCGGGGCTGGGGGTCCAATTTACCTGGAGGGGCCCCAGGGTGGGCCTTGAAGGAGGTTTAGGCCTGGGTCACTGCGTGCACCTTGGGCTAATCTGACAGAATACCCTGCTCCCAGCATGGTGGTGATGAGTGAACACAGAGGCTGGAGACACTATTTACACCGTGCTACACAACTTGTGTATGGGACATAGTGTTTGTGACGCTGAACTGAATCCTTCAGACCTTTGCTGCTAATATGCTTTATGCATACACATCACTGGTACACACAAATGTAGACTGATCAAAATAGTCATAGAGCAGATCAAGAGAAAGACCGGGACAACATCAAAGAAACAAAAGGAAAAGTCAAAGACGGGGGAGATCATCAAAAGCTAAACCTAATTCTCCTCTAAATGCTCTCTGTGGACTCAACAAACAACCAAACCCTTCTGACAAATTGTCAATCAGAGGCCTCTGAAGGGACTAGTGGATTTGTTATGATAGCTCCTGGTGACAGCTGAATGGCTAGCAGCACAGAAAGGCTTCTCATCTTACAGGGGACTGCGAGACAGAGGCTGATTGACTGATGGACAGACAGACAGAGAGTGAGGGTCTCTACCATAAAGCAATGTGAAGGGATTTTCCACAGGCAGAGCTGATGCAGCAGGGTTTACATTTGACATGCTTTATAATGTTGAGGGAAGCACCTATAATCAGCGCAACACTGGCCTAAATATAGTAGAGGTGTAGAGACAGAAACATCACACCTGTGTATCCTGATTCTGCTGTTGTCTTTCTTTTCTGATGCTGTTTTGTTACATTTTAAAACCAAAAAAAAGAAGAAAACATCAAGGTTCCAGGGGTATGAAGTACTAGCAATAATTGAATTTAAATATGACTTTTCTTAGGGTAGTTACAACGTGCTTAGGTAAACACAGCATGCAATAAAAATAGCATGAATAGTAAACAAAAAATGAAATAAATAAAAAATATTAATAAAACACAATAATATAGTGTAAGAGCTGAAAAAATAAGAATAAAAAGAATACACTATTTAGCCAACAAACTGAAAACTAATCAAAAACTATTTTTATAATTGATTTAAATTATTGTGTTTTGCTGAAACTGCCACCATATGCTGAAAGAAGTACAAAAGAATAAAAAAAATCATGTCCCTCCCCTTCCTACTGCCTCCAATGGCATTTGTTACTGTGGAGCACCAAAAACAACCAATCAGAACCAAGGAGTCTCTAAAGCCGGTGTCAAACATGTCATTCACTGCTTGTGTCTACGGTCAAACTGTCAAACGAGGCAGCGCTGATCAAATATGAATCAAGATTCTGTTACTGTGTTGCCTTTTTCTCATCTCATGTTTTCAGAGACATACTTTAGTGTACTGTTTAGCTGTAAAATGAAAAAGTTTGGGACCCAGCTTCCATTTTGGAAACATTTAACTGAAGTACCAAGCGCCGCCCACTGGCTAGACCAACCTTCTCATTTCACATCTAAACAGTACACTAAAATAGCTATGTTTCTGAAAACACTTAAGTTGGAAAAAAAGGCAATGCAGTAACACAGTCTTGATTCATAATTGATCAGAGCTGCCTGGTTTGGCAGTTTGATTGCCATTTACAAGCAACGATTGACATGATTGACAGCTGCTCTGATTGGTTGTGTTCATTTATGTGGTTTAAAGGAAATGGCCACTGGAGGGCAGGCTAACTGACCACGGTGAGAAATGATGCTATAAAAGTGGAGTAAATTAGTTAGCCTGCCCTGCAGGAGTGCTGAGTTTACATGGCAACTCACGCAAGACTTGATAACTAGCACCACCACTAGCCATCAGCTAGTAAATTACATCTTTTCAAGTCAATTTTGCATGCTGCGGCTTCAGGGCACTTGGATTACGACGGACGAGCCGTTCTGACGTTTTTGAAATGGATTAGCGGAGTTTAATTACATTTTCAAAATGTGGGTTCCATGCACTTCAAGTGTAGCTGTTATTCCGGCTAGCTGTTATCCTCCGATACCCAGAACGAATTTTGTGGATTAAAAAACTACACTGGACTTCTTTTCGGCATAAGGGTCAGTAAGCACTATCTGTATTTTCATTCTAAAGTGGCCATTTCCTTTAAACCACATAAATGAACACAACCAATCAGAGCAGCTGTCAATCATGTCAATCGTTGCTTGTAAACGGCAATCAAACTGCCAAACCAGGCAGCTCTGATCAATTATGAATCAAGACTGTGTTACTGCATTGCCTATTTTTCAACTTAAGTGTTTTCAGAAACATAGCTATTTTAGTGTACTGTTTAGATGTGAAATGAGAAGGTTGGTCTAGCCAGTGGGCGGCACTTGGTACTTCAGTTAAATGTTTCCAAAATGGAAGCTGGGTCCCAAACCTTTTCATTTTACAGCTAAACAGTACACTAAAGTATGTCTCTGAAAACATGAGACGAGAAAAAGGCAACACAGTAACAGAATCTTGATTCATATTTGATCAGCGTTTGACAGTTTGACCGTAGACACAAGCAGTGAATGACATGTTTGACACCTGCTTTAGAGACTCCTTGGTTCTGATTGGTTGTTTTTGGTGCTCCACAGTAACAAATGCCATTGATTTTTTTTATTCTTTTGTACTTCTTTCAGCATATGGTGGCAGTTTCAGCAAAACACGATAATTTAAATCAATTATAAAAATAGTTTTTGATTAGTTTTCAGTTTGTTGGCTAAATAGTGTATTCTTTTTATTCTTATTTTTTCAGCTCTTATACTATATTATTGTGTTTTATTAATATTTTTTATTTATTTCATTTTTTGTTTACTATTCATGCTATTTTTATTGCATGCTGTGTTTACCTAAGCACGTTGTAACTACCCTAAGAAAAGTCATATTTAAATTCAATTATTGCTAGTACTTCATACCCCTGGAACCTTGATGTTTTCTTCTTTTTTTGGTTTTAAAATGTAACAAAACAGCTTCAGAAAAGAAAGACAGCAGCAGAATCAGGATACACAGGTGTGATGTTTCTGTCTCTACACCTCTACTATATTTAGGCCAGTGTTGCGCTGATTATAGGTGCTTCCTTCAACATTATAAAGCATGTCAAATGTAGCTAGTCGGAATAACAGCTACACTTGAAGTGCATGGAACCCACATTTTGAAAATGTAATTAAACTCCGCTAATCCATTTCAAAAACGTCAGAACGGCCCGTCCGTCGTAATCCAAGTGCCCTGAAGCCGCAGCATGCAAAATTGACTTGAAATTGAAAATTGACTTTTCAAAATGTGGGTTCCATGCACTTCAAGTGTAGCTGTTATTCCGGCTAGCTGTTATCCTCCGATACCCCGAACGGATTTTGTGGATTAAAAAACTACACTGGGCTTCTTGTCGGCATGAGGGTCAGTAAGTACTGTCTGTATTTTCATTCTAAAGTGGCCATTTCCTTTAAGGCCATCAGAAGCATCACACGGCAGAGAAACATTTTTTTTTGTTTTGCAGATTATCTGTCTCAGCTATTGCTGTGTTAGTATAGCTACAGTTTCAGGAAATGTGACAAAAAAGTTCATTTTTCTAAAAGTGACCAACTACAGCTTTAATCGTTTGATTACATTTACTGCTTTTCTTTGTCATATGTGATGGTAAACTAAATGTCTTTGGGTTTTGGTCAGACAAACAAGCATTATAAAAAGGACAAAATGAACAGAAGATTAACCTATAATGAAAATAACTATGAGTTGCAAACTACAAAGATGTATTACATGATTTAAAGCCTCACACTATAAAATCTGAAATTGAAATGTGGTTTCTTTAGTTCCAGTTTAGGATGCAGACATGGCGATAGAGAGCAAGTTTGAGTGAGACGGTTAACAAAGGATATGTGTGAGATGACAGCAGAGAAGACGTGGAGAGGAAGACAAGATAAGGGACAATGATACTCGAAGGACACTAGTCGTGATGAGACAAAACTTGAAGGGACTCAGCTGCAGAGGAAAGAGAGGGGAATGAAAGGATGAGCGATGAGAGGGATATGGGAAAAACTGTAAAAAGCCAGGGGTGAAGCATGAGACACAAACTTATGACAGCCCTGTGAGCGTAAAGAACACAGGGGGTATTGTGCCATAACACATACCAACACGCAAACAGATATACACATACAGAGATGTAAAAAGTAAAAAAGACAAAATATAAAGGTCTTTACTGTAAGGAGCTAAATCTGTTTACTTTATTAATGGGGAACAGCACTTGAAAAGATGACAAAGAAGCATTAGGAATTGGTCCTATGTTTCAGAGTCAAATGTTGGTATTGTACAATTCTGCCAACTACAGATATGTCAAAATTGTGCAGCTCATACTTATGACATTGCTCTATGTGTATGAGCTGAGTTTCTCATCAGAAGAAGAACAGGGTGGTGAGAAGGTGACCATTTTTCAAGACCAACAAAAGCGGGTGTTTTTTCACTACAGTTCAGGACATGTCCAGCCGTGTTTATAGCAACCAAACCCCCCATTTTAAGCCAAAACATGTTTTCCTACCCACGTTCTTTTGTTCCTGAGCATAACCACATGTTACCCACATAGCTGTCAAAATGTACAAATCTGTGGTTTGCAGAAACGTACATTGCCAACATTTGTTCTGGCACCTGGGTCGCACAGCCCTTAGATGCACGTCCAAGCACCACACACATACAGATGGAGTGGTGGAGTGACGGCTGTCATGTGCTGAACATTTGGTTGCTAGTGCAGGTGGCATGTTCCTGATCAAAGTGTTGCTGGAGGAGGAGAGAGAGATGCATCTGAAAGAAGTGTTTCACTGCTGGAAATCAGTGCTACATGACCAGAGAAAACAGATAAAGGGCTTTTGCTCAAGAGGTAGAAAACCTAAAACTACCAGAATGCACTGCGCTGCACTGGAAATACTCCCGCTAGTGGGTGACATAATGCAAGTTGTTGAACACGGGAAACACCACCAGCTGGTAACAAACAATCTTGTACAATTAAACAGGAAGTTAAAATATGTTTCTGAAAACATTTGAGATAGGCAACACACATGCACAAACTCTTGTAATACTGTGCACAGTGCACTACAATGTTTCTAAAAAGTAAGAAATAGGCAGTACAACAACATAATCTTGGTTCATATTTGATCGGCACTGCCTAAGTGTTGCCATTTGATCGGAATTTGGTCTGCATTTGAGAGAGAGGCGTGGGTCTGTCTCTTGATCTGCTTTTATTGTCTTTGGCTGAATCCAAATGTCCGCACTTCACCGCACTTGCAGACTCGCAGACTCTGCAAAGTCCGGGAGTGCTGAGGGCTGTCCAAATCCACAATTCAAACAATCCACAAGGGGCCTCAAGCGGACTTTCTGCAGACTTCCAAAGAGTCCGCTTGGGGTGCAGACTTCACTGATTTAATAACCCACAAATCATTGCCGTACAGATGTGACATTTGTTCAACTACCGTGTGTAGAATACTTATTGATAGCGAGGCCTATTAAAATGCTACTTGAATTGTGAAGGCCAGACATAATATTCACCCATATCTAGTACAGAGATATGTATAAGTCTAGACTGTAGAGGGACTGAAATTGCATTTTATTACTGCAGCCTCTCAGGCAGTGCAGTGAAATAGGATAAAAAAATTGATCGGAGAAAAAAAAGGTTTCTAATGTAAGTAATACCAAGTTTTTTGAGTTAAAGTCCTGTCCTTATTTACAAACATTTCTGTTTTTGAACACATGTAGCCTGTAGCCGTCACAAAAAGGCTATATCTTGTTATCTGCAGGAACAGATGAGTAGGCACTATTCAATATTGACGTATATGACATATATGAATATGACCTCAGCGATAGTTGAATGTTTCCATGGCAATGAGTAAAACAATCTTGAGGGCTGTCTATCAGCAGCTTGCAGTCTCTGGTCTCGCAGACTTTACGTGATGACAGTAAATATGTCATGCTACGAATGACCGAAGTCCGCAAGGGCTCAGTCTGCAGGTCCAGAGGGTGGACATTTGGATTCAGCCTTTGTGTCCGTGGTGCCAAAGTTCAAATTTGTAGTACGAGCAACAGCCTGTGGGTCGGGAAAAAATTTGAGCTGGGGGTTGAGCAGGGAGATCTGGCCACTGGGAAGATGGAGGTAAATGTACCCACATTGCTATGATACAAAGTTCTTAGGGAAAGTTATAGAAAGAGAAAGAGGAGAGGGAAAAGTAAAGGATCTTTTGTGGAAATAAAGTGCTACAAAAGGAACCAGGAATCAAAAGCAAATTTCAAGTCTCTGCACATTCATTTTCATAAAGACGGCAGTCCTGCAATGCCAGAAAACACTGCTGAGCCTTGTGAAGCTGCAATGTGCCAAATTCAATAAAACATCTGCGGTGGCAGCTGCCCACTTGATACACTGAGTGACATATCCACGCTCACACATTCAGTCCTGGCACTTTTCGCTGGTGCTGCCTGTTGGACAGATCGTAATGATGCAGAGTGATGAGAGAGAGTCACCATCTCTTATTATGCACATGATCATGGCCAAAAGCACTGCAACAATAAACCCTGTGTATTACAAGTTCTATCTCTGTTTAAAACTGTTTCTATATCTCTGATTTTCACGAGAGATAACAAGCTTTTCTATTAATAAGAAACAAACTTGAACGAAAACTTGCAGTAAATGACAGCGACAAACACACAAACATACAGGAAACATCATTGACAAACAGCCCTGTCATAATGCTTCACAAACTCAGCAAAGGTGTCACAGATAATGCTGTCTTTTTACACTGTAATGTGCCAAAAATTAAGGTTCCCTCCTCATAAAATTGAGCTGATAGCAGTGGGGGGAGACGAACGCCCATCTAAAGCTACTGTTGTAGAGATCAAAGGCATCATTACCATGCATAAATAGGCAGCATGAAAGGCAGCGAGACGCTTGTTATCTTCCCATTCACAATGTCAGCTGAGCACTAAAGACATGTTATTACACGGAAACAAAAGTAAAAAACAAACTAGTCAGACTGATGATTTAGCGTTCTCTCAAGTCTGCACGTGTACGAGTAGAAAAGAGACATCAAATAGAGACAGAGAGAGAAAGAAAGAAAGAGAGCAAAGCATAGCGTGTATAAGGGGGACAACAGAGAAAGAATATAACATCAAACAAAATTGTGAGAGCAGACGCTGGCGAAACCGAGACAGAGAAAAGAGATTTTCCAGATAAGCTTGTGAATGCCGTATGAAATGGATCCTGCGCAGATATGAAATGAGGTTAGGTTAGATCTGGAAAAAGGGGGGAGAAAGAATACCCCGGTGATCTAATTGGCACACACACAACAAAGAAAACCTGAACACATGAGCGGAGAGATGGAATAAACTTTGTGAATAAAGGGGCTCATTCAACACAGGATAGACTACAGTCTATCTATCTCCTACTGTTGCCTAGGTTACCGCCTCTAGTGGGTGGCGAGTGCTGACGAAAACGGCTGGGAGAGAAGAAAGAGAAACACAGACGGACACAGAGGGCGAAGTACAGGAGAAAATGTGACGGCAAAAGTATATTTTGTGTCATCTCTTTGTGTGGAGAACAAGAGCTGACGGAGGCAACACCTGACACCTTGATTCAACAAAACTATTCTTTATGTTGTTTTGTATTTTAAATTTGTCCTACTTTACCGGCACTAGGAAACAAAAGATTTTAAGACACTAAAATAAATACTTTGAGCAACAGAGGACTGATACAGCTTAATAACCGTACAAAGTAGAAAATGAAATCCAGATTAAATGGACGAGGCAAATATTGTCCTCAAAGTTACCCTGCGCAGGGAGAAAAGGAGCACAATAAGCCTCTTAAATAACTGGGACACCACAAAAACATACATGGCCTGTTCCAATTCCACGAATGACTGACCTCACAGCACAAGCCCAGATTTGGAAGGCTTGACTGGAATCATGTTGGGAAACTGTGGACTTTAGAGCACCGAAAGCCTGCAGGGTATTTTTTTGGTCTAACCACTTGTATACAGCAGGTGATTTCACTGACCAACATTCAGCAACATAACTGTTGAAGCTCAGCTCCCTCAGCAATGCAGTGGATCCTTACTACCTTAAAATATGCTCTTTAAAAGCTGACCTTTGTTAAATTTGGTTGGCGATATTTTAAATTAAGTTTAAGTTTATTTCCTTTATTAATCCCCCTGAGGAGAAATTCAATGTTTTCACTCTTGCTTGTCAATTACACACAGGTCCGAAAGACACACACATGCACAAACAGGACCTATACATGCACAAATTGGAGAGATGTCAGAGTGAGGGGGCTGCCCTTGGTGGGGCGCCCCGAGCGGTTGGGGGGTTCGGTGCCTTGCTCAAGGGCACCTCGGCAGTGCCCAAGAGGTGAACTGGCACCTCTCCAGCCACCAGTCCGCGCTCCACTCTCCATAACTCACGACTAAATGTCATCATTCTTCATCAAGATGACGTTGGCTAACCTGGAAATCAAGATGCCCCACCCCTAGCAAATTCTAATTTGCACTGCATGGGAATCTGGCCCTGACGAGCAGAGCCCGCTGAATCACCTATCAGACCAATCAGATAAGTCGATCTGACAGAGGCGGGATCTGGGCGGGTGTAACATGATGACGACAGCACTGCGCCGTAGGAGTCGAAAAGTAAACAGCCAAGATGGCAGCTGCTGAAGGACCGCGTCCATTCAATTTAGCATTGGAAGAAACGCTAATGCCAACTACACTTATCTTTTTCCTTGAGAGAGGAGCAGAAGACTGCCCTAGAAGCCGTCACTTCCAGGAAGGACGTTTTTGCTGTTTTGCCGATGGGATACGGCAAAAGCATAATATATCAGTTAGCCCCACTGTTTGGCAAATAAATGGGGCTTAGTGCAATGAATACGTCACCTTGTTTTTTGCTCTGATTGGCTATCGTGCTATCCAACTGCGTGCAGCAGCATTTGAAATGCCTCAGTTAGTGCCGCCCCTCGGGTAGGAAGGGTGTATCGGTGAGGGCCAGACTCAAAATCTTTCTAGATTTGAGTCTGGATTTCCAGGCCTGACATTGGCATGAGATGGTTGGAAGCCGTTGGACACAACTTAAAACCAAGAAAATATCGTCATCTGTCGTCAGTATTCCACGTCAAATTTACATTGAAATTCGACATTGTCCTAACATTGAATTTTGGTCACCTGATGTCGCAACCTAAATTCAACCAAACATCAGTGTCTAAAGATGTTGGTAGCCGCTTGGTGTCTGTTGTGGCAGTCACTGCAGCAGGTTGTATCAAAATAGGTACAAGAACTTGTGTGCTTTTCTTCTCAAAGGACTGGTAAACAATTCCACAATGATTTCAAGTTCACTGGCCATCCACTACGTTCTGCTACTGCCAATTGGCTTGCTACTCCTTAACTATAAAAGGGGCCTGGATACCGCTCTACTAAGTCAACACTGTTTGCTGTCCTTGCTTCACAATGGTGGAACAAACTCCCCATTGACATCGGGACAGCAGAAACTCTGCAAATCTTCTGTCGCAGACTGAAAACTCATCTGTTTAGACTTCACCTTGGCCCATAATATAATACATAACCTATGCCTGGCAATCCATCCATCCATTTTCAACCGTCTATCCAAAGCTGAGTTGCGGGGGCAGCAGGCTGAGCAAAGTATTCCAGACATCCCTCGCAACGCCTTCCAGCTCCTCCTCGGGACCCCAAGGCGTTCCAAGGCCAGATGAGATATAATCCCTGCAGTGTGTTCTCGGTCTGCCTCGTGGTCTCCTACCAGTTGGACGTGCCCGGAACACCTCCAACAGGAGGTGCCCAGGAGGCATCCTGATCAGATGCCCGAACCACCATAACTGACCCCTTTTGATGCGAAGGATCAGCGGCTCTACTCAGAGTTCCATCTGGAAGTCCGAGCTCCTTACCCTATCTCTAAGACTGAGCCCAGCCACCCTTACGAGGAAACTCATTTCGGCCGCTTGTATCCGTGACCTCTCAAAACAGCATTTCAAGAATATCTAGCATCAGTATTGTGACATATTTGACGAATTTGGTTTGATTGATAAAAAGTAGCCTTGTCTTAACAGTGACACCCCAATGGCGTTAGGCCGATGGGACAGCAGTAGCTATATAACAAAATGTATTAACTATCTTTTATTGTCTTGGGTGGCCCGATGGTGCAGTGGTTAGCTTTGCTTGAAGGTTCCTGGTTCGAACCCAGGGTGGGGGAGCCCTTCTGTGCTGAGTTTGCATGTTCTCCCTCCATGTCAGCGTGGGTTTTCTCCAGGTACTCCAGCTTCCTCCCACAGTCCAAAGACATGCAGGTTAATTGGTGACTCTAGATTGTCCGTAGGTGTCAATGTGAGTGTGAATGGTTGTCTGTCTCTATGTGTCAGCCCTGTGATAGTCTGGCAACCTGTCCAGGATATACCCCAACTCTCGCCCAATGCCAGCTGGGATAGGCTCCAGCTTCCCCACGACAGGATACAGGATAAGTAGTTACACAAAATGAATGAATGAATTATTGTCTCTATATGTGGCAAAGACATCAACGTAATTCTTGCACTTTTAGGGTTGTACCCACATTTTCAAAAGCACTTATTGTGAGTCGCTTTGGATAAAAGCATCAACTACATAAATGTCATGTAATGTTTATACAGTAAAATCATTACTAGTGTCAGATGTGTCCATATGCGTCATCTTGACACTGGGACACTTATTCTTGCAGCAAAACTCCAAATCCCATTTCCTCTGGATAATCAAAATGATATTTCCTGCCATGTAAACAAAAATAATATGTGGAGCTGTTAGTTTTGCAATCGTGTAAAGAGTCAGACGATTGCTTTTTCAATGACAACGTTGCTGCATCAGACACAGGGGGGAGACTGAGGACAGGACACTATGATCAGAGGCTACAGGTGGCTGCAGGGGTGGAGATGGTGCTGATTAAATGTTGTACGTGAGCAACAGCAGTGAGGATAGTGAGACACTTGCATGAAGAGTGTAGCTGCAGCAGGACTGAGCGGAGCATGACAGCTTAATACATTAACTTATTGCACAGGGTGTGACAGATATGTACTGCAGAGAGTGAAGCATGTCACGTGCAACAGTGTATTCCACCAGTGACAGTGTAATCATCTTTACCAGCCACTTGTACAGACTGCAGTGTTGACTGTGGACACCAGAGCCAATACACATACAATAATTATCGTTCTCCCTTCTCAAAGAACTTGTAAATTTAAACATATGCTTCACACCTGGGTTTTATAACAAAGGATTGATCCCAACAGTAAATCTTAAAGGCACATCTGTTATCGAGCTGGAATACACATGTGCACGTGCAAGGGCAAGTGCGCAGTATGTTTTTTTACAGCATGAATCACTTGCAACTTGCCACTGTATGCTTCTGCTGTGCTCTATTACATCTATTAGTATTCATGCTGCCTCTCTGACTATGCAGCATTACAGTCCTCGCTAACAGCAGCAGAAGCCCCACTATGAATGCCGTGCTCGCACTCTGTCTCCTTGGCCACACAGCTCTGTGAGGTCCACTGCTCCAGATTACAATGACAGGCAGATGCAAACACATAAACAAGTATGTAGGACTTGTATGTTCGGTCCTGAAAACGGCAGCTTAATACGCTGTAGGTGTAGAGTGATGTTGTACATAAGAGTCTGACTGGTCCATCTTGATAAATAAATAAATGAATAAATATAATTTACTTGCACATACAGGCAAAGCATTACTTTCATAAACATGATAAAGCCTTTGATTTTTTTTTCGTCTTTCACTTCATTGTCACTTTAAGTCAGATGACTCTCACATGCTAACATCAGAACAGTAAGGACAGAAACCCTCCTCAAGGCATCAGGGTGGCGAGCCTCAGCCCTGCTATATCTGATGTCGCTTCACAATCACTTCTCTTGTTGAAGACTTCTTTCCAAGGCCTAAACTCTCCTCAGGCCAACAGCGACAGCCTACAGGTCCACCTCATACACCTTTATGACCCATAACAGGAGCGAAAGAGTAGAGCCCATTGTTTAAACAAAGAAATCATATGATCCACTCATGAGCAGACGACCCATCTATTTCTCTGCTTGATTAAAGCAAATGTTGGGAAAGAAAATCTGTTTTGGCTCAATTCTGCGAATGACCATGATCATACGTTTGTACATTTGTATGTTATTATGTAGCAGACAAGTTGAAACCGTACATTTTGACAACACTGTAATTAACGTGTAGTTAGGCTTAGGCACAAAAAACACTTGGTTATGGTTAGGAAAAGATCAGGTTTTGGCTTAAAGTATTAGCTTTTTGTAGCACAATCTAGTGTGAAAACGCAGCAATGTCTTGGTAAAAAACATCCGCATTTAGTGGCATTATCTCAGCTGAAAATGCGGCAGTGTCTCAGTATAAAAACACCTATTTGTTGTGGCACAATATCAGTTGACCATTTAGGGATGTCTTAGTTAAAACACCCACTGCCAGTGACAAAGGGACGGGTTGCTAAAAAACACCTTTGGCTGCATCTCCATCACTTTAGACACATTATTCAGTTAAAAAAAAAACAAACAAACACAAACATAGTGTAACCTTGGTTTGCAGGAACCTACAACACCAACATTTTGTCATGGCAACTGCGCTTCCTCTGCTTGATTAAAGCAAATGTTTGGACAGAAAATCAGTTTAGGCTCAATTCTGGGAGCGACCACGATCATGTTACATTTGTGCGATATTTTGTAGCGGTGATGTAACAACACTGTAAATAACATGTCGTTAGGCTTAGGCACAAAAAACACTTGGTTATGGTTAGGAAAAGATCACGTTTTGGCTAACAAATTCGCTTTTGGTGGCACAATCCTGGCTGAAAACGCAGCAATGTCTCGGGAAAAACACCCGTATTCAGTAGCATTATCCCGGCTGAAAATGAAGCGATGTCTTTGTAAGAAACACTTATTTTTGCTGGCACAATCTTGAGTGAAAACGCAGTCATGTCTTGGTAAAAAAACACTCACATTTGGTGGAACTATCCCGACTGAAAATGAAGCCATGTCTTTGTAAAAAACAACCACTTTTTGTGGCACAATATCAGTTGAACATGAAGCAATGTCTAAGTTAAGTTAAGACACCTGCTGCCAGTGACACGGGGAGGGGTCGCTCAAAAACACCTTTGGCTGCTTCCCGGATACAAACGAAGGTCACGTTATAATGTAGCAGTGATGTGGAAACTGTACGTTTTAACAACACTATAATTAACGTGGTTAGGGTTAGGCAAAAAAAGATCATGTTTTGGCTTAAAATATTTGCTTTTTGTGGAACAATCCAGGGTAAAAACGCAGCAATGTCTCAATAAAAAACACTCGCATTTGGTGGCAAAATCCTGGGTGAATATGCAATAATGTCTTAGTAAAAAACACCCAATTTTTGTGACACAATATCAGCTGAAAATGCAGCGATGTCTCAGTCAAAACACCAGCTGCCAGTGACACAATCCCCAGTGGAAACACAGGGACGGGGTCGTCGACGGGGACAGGCCCTTGGCTGCTTCCCAGATACAGTCTAAGGTCATGTGCTCCATCACTTTAGAAACGTAACGTATCCTTGGTTTGCAGAAACGTACAATGCCAACATTTTCTCATGGCGACTGCACTGCCTTCTTCTATCTTTAAATCAACAGTATGGTGTGCCTGCTGGTAGATTCCAAGTTATTTGGCTCCAGAAACCTCATATAAATATAGCAGGAGTCAGGGAAGCAGCTTTCATCTAAAAAGCATCTTGCCACTGTCAAGGTGCCAGCCGGTGCCAACACATTTGCTGAAAAGAGACAGACACAAAACACTCTGGGCAGTCACAGCATTTGTGAGCCACAGGGAATGTGCTGCAGAAGTTGCTCCTGTTTTAGCCTGTTCTCTAGTTATGATCTTTCTCTTCCATCTTCTCGCAAAACCTCCTCTCCTCTATTATCTTCATATGAGTGTGTCACCTCTTTTGTCTCTGCTCACGGTCAGACAGACAGACTGGCAGATACGAACCGTCTGTTCACCCCGAGCCTGCAAACAGGACACTGGCCTTTTATGGGTGCTTCTCTCACATTCCCTAATGGATTCTCCTATTATAGGTTGGAAAATAAAAGCACTATTATAACAGGTATGAGTGCAGGCTGTTTTTTTTTTACACAGTAACGAGCTGTTATGTCCTGTCTGCTCAAATGTGATGGTGCTACAGATATCAGAGGAAGACACAGAATGCAGCAAACAAAACAGCGTTTGTGTACAGTGCGTGGAAAATATGAAAATACCAGCACACTCTATGAGGTGTGTATTTTTACACATGTAAGTGTCTACAACAGGAAAACAGCATTCCAGCTTGTAACTGAGCCTGTAATAAGTGCTCATATAATTTTTAGGCTATTTTATTTATATAACATCAGAGAAATGAGACAAGAAATCACTACTTGGTAAGTGGGAAACACGGCGGCGAACATTTATGTCATATATCAAAAGTAGATCATAACTTTGAGCTCACCACACAAGATCTCAGGCAACACAGAGCCCCGACATTACAAACAGAGACTCAGACTGACAGACCTAAATCACACAAACACAGAACTTTGTCATCACCAACCTTCTCCAGCTTTTCAAAATGCTCCCGCAGGAACTTCATAGGACGCTCAGGCTTAGCGATGCAGAGGTTCACAATGCACTCTTTGAGGATCTGCTGGATGTTGTGCTTCTGCACAAAAATTTCACAGCCCTTCAAGCTCTCGTCTTCTTCCAGAGTGGAGGAGGAGGTGGCCATCTTATCTTTTATCTCTGTGGCAGTGGGAGAAAACAGGGTGTTCCATGAGAGGAGGGGAGGGAGAGCAGAATAGAGAAGGGGGTAGAACAGGGGCAAAGGAGGGGCAAAATGCAGCGCATACAGTGTGATACAGAGAACGTGGGATAGAGAATGGAGGAGCAATGGATCGTGGGAAGGAGGTGAGCGGACATTTCACACCCCTGTTGCTTATGCTTCTTGTCAAGGGCCGCATGACATGAGCTACTGTCAGCTGGCAATACCCTAAGCAAGACATGACGGCGTACAATGGAGGTAATTGTTGAAAATAACATTACATAGTGATTATTCTGACAGATACGGCAGTTGCAAAATGAGTAATGATTAAAGTGTAAATGTTTATATTTGCATTTCACTTTAACTTAAAAACATATATATAAAAATTATGTGATATTTACTGGGGTCTGCACCAAACAAGCATGTGTCTTATGTCGGGAATATTAATCCTAGGCCGGGACTTCTCTCTAGCACCACAATGCTTCATTTATAACAGTATGATGTAGATATTTCTTAAAGAAGTCACTAAAACTAAAACTGATAAATCACATGTAAATGTTATTATGTCACTTCTGGAGCATTTTTGTTAATTTTATTTTATTTTTTTGCTTTTTTTTGCCTTAATTTTGGACTGATATTGAATGTTATCGTCTCACTGATACTGTGTGATTTTAAATTTATGTATTTTTAATGTTGTTTTGTGAGTGGACCCCAGGAAGACTAGCGGCCACTTTGTAGAAGCACTTGGCCATATTGCGATTTCAATAATCACTAATCAATTGTGCAGCCCGAGCCCTATGTTGGCACTGCAGCTCTGGGGTTGGGTGATACGATGCTATCCACCATGACTATATGAACTGGTCACCTGTCAACTGAGATTTTGCCATTCTGTTTATACCATGGTCGCTATCCATTTTTAATCTGTGGGTGTATTAGAATATTGCTGGCAATGCTGCATATAGATGATACATCCTCCTGGGACCTGAACGTTTGTTTGGTTTGCTTTTAATTTCAGCTAGCAATTTGGGATCAGTAGACTAAACATCGTCAACGGTAATAAAGTCCCAATGTCCTCAAACAAGTACTTCCTAATTAACAGCGTCTTAGCTTGTTGCTGTTGCTAAAATCTGTCAACTTTGTTGCCATATCAAACTATAGACTTTTTTAATCATGAGTAAACAAGTCTTAAACCATAACATGTGATCAGGTTTTGAACCTTGTCCACTTTTGTGTCGGGATTGGCTGCGGACTAACTTGGCAGAGATGGCCGCCATCTTGCTTTTACATGGATTAGGTCTTACTACCACTGCATGACACAACAAAGTGTCCATGAACATGGACAACAGGTTGAAGTTAAGTAGAATGGAATATCAAGTTAACCCAAACTGTGATGCCCTCATACAAGGACGAGGATTTTTGCATCAATTTGACATAATACCTTCATTTATGAGGTATGTAACCAGTCAAATATAGATACCCCTGTCTGGTTATGCCATTTATAATCATCTTTAAGATCATTAAAAATATACTATACAGTGATATTTATAATATATGTAAAATTGTATCCCTGAGCAGATGTGCATGCCTTTTACCTGTGCCTTTGATTGTGGGTGACAGAGGGAGCCTCACAAGAGGATTATGGTTAACATGTTTAACACATACATTTAAGCAGGGTACACACACCTCATGCACAACAGCTGCATTACTACTGCAGGACTGTTCATGCCTTTACTATGTGTCTATGTGGATGAAGATGACTGTATAGGAAACTGGTGCCCTAACGGATATAATGTTATTTGTGACAGTAAAGCAAATTACAAATCCTCAAAGTGCATGACAACACACACAAGCTATGTCAAACAGTTATGTCAGATAACACAGTGGTTGTATGCCTCACAGCAAGGCAGGAAGCTGAGCAGGTGTAGCTAACTGTCAACTACCCTGTGTCACTTCCTCATATGGAAATCACGTCCACGACAGTGTTTTTAAATGCATAATAAATCTGAATCAATTATGCATTCAGGGCATGACATCTAGCGAGTTTTCTCTGCAGCAGACAGCAAAACAGTGCCCGCTTATGTTGACTGTACCATGCATACTGTGGAGCTGGTGATGGAAGTGAGCACCTGTTCAGTTGCATTCAATAGACAGCTAACTGAGCTAGCTGTGCTAACCTTACAATGACAACCAAACCACAACGAAGGGGAATTACTGCGACGTAAACACCGCGAAGGGCCTGAGCTCAGCCGCTACTCAGTGTTCATAAAGCCCCACGGTCCGCTCGGTGCTCTCGCCGGTGTCCCTACCGTTATTGGTGAAGGATGCTCAGTGGGAAAACACCTCGCTGGTGGTGGGAGATCGGTGAGGTACCGTTGGTTAGCCGGGATGCTGCTGGCTGCTGCTGCTCTGCCTCTCTGATACCTCGGCTCGCTCTGCGTCAGTCCCGATGACGTCAATCTATCATCCCCCCCGACCGCAGCGGCGCTCTCTCGAGGCCAGCGGCGGCGAGCACGCGCCAGCTGATTACAGGTGGAGGAAAATCTTTAAAGGAAACATCCACCTTAAAAAGAACAGCGGTGTATTCCTGTAACATTGAACAGGCCTTATCTGTAAATATGAAGACACACTGCATGCCTAAACCCTGAAACTAACGTCTTTCTTTATTTTGTATTTATTTTTTTATTTTATTATAAAACTATTTTTATTTATATATCTATTCTATTTTATTTATTTTATATATTTTATTATATTTTATATTTACAGAAAGCCAGAAAATCTAATAGACAATAAATTAATAAATAAATAAAAAATACATAAAACATTTTCTTTAAATTACAAAAAGGGAAAAATGTTGACAAGATAGATAGATAGATAGATAGATAGATAGAAAGTACTTTATTGATCCAAAACTGAGAAATAAAAAAATAATAAAAATAAGTAAGGGAGTACAGCATGTTTCATTGCAATTTTTCAGCCTCCGTATTTGCCACGAAAGTTAAAAATGGTTGCCAGGTGGCAAAGAAGCATGCTGTTGATCCTTTAAAAAAAACAAGGGATTTTCTCCAATTGTAAATTATACATAACATCCTTGATCCGATGTGCATATGTTGGAGGTAAAGAGTCCTTCCATTTACACAGGATGAGCTTTCTGACCGGATGTGAGCAGAATGAGACAATGTCCGCTTGGGCTCTACTTAAGTTAACGTACGTTTTTTACGATTGAATTGCTTGTTGAGCACTTGTCTGCTTGTTTTGTACATGCTATTTTTTTAAATAAAGTTTGTTAAAATCTTAAAAAAAAAAAAATCTACTTAAGTTAACATCTAGAGGAGTTACTCCAAATATTGCCATGGACAAAGATGGGGCAACCAGCTGTCCAAGCATTATTGAAAAGGTTTTAAATATTAAATCCCAGAAATTAAATAGTTTCGGACATGACCAGAGCATGTCACATAAAGTGGCAGAAGACTGTTTACACCTGTCTGACATAGGATCAATTTCATTGTTGATCTTGAGCTCTGGACCAGTGGAGTCAGTGTGAAACTAACATCCTTGAGGGCCACAGAAGGATTATAAAAATAGTGTAGTCGTGAATCCCAGACCCCAAAGCCCACCATCTCTCCCCCTTTTCGAAACTAGACACCTGAAGGAAACTCTAAAAATGTGTGTGTTTTTTTCATATTTTGCTTTTTATTCCAGCACTCTTTGCACTATGCAGAGCCATTCAGGGGCAGCATAGTAGGGGGGAAAGTGGGACTGACTACCCAAGGCCCCAGTAGGACAGGGGCCCTCATAAAGCCTGGAATATAAGTAAATATTTGGTGCCACAACTGACCTAAAACTGCTTGAATAATGTGGTTGAAAGACTGCAATTTGTGTGTAAAAAAAAAAAAAAAAAAAAAAGGTAGAGGAAGCTTTCTGAGGCTCATTTCACCCCTTAAAGGTGCAAAAAGGTTTTGTCCGCCCCTGCACAAGGATTCGTCTCTAAACACAGAGCTGAGTTAGTGTCTGCTCATGCTGCTGACGCACCACCATAGGCTACACTGTCCTGTCTTCCCCCCTGAAAGAGAAATCAGAAAGAACATTCTCTCTAGGTCACAAAAACACATAAACAATATTAAGGGCATGACCTCAGTCAGTGTCCTCACTAAACAGTAGCATACTGGAACATCCCAAGTCACCATGGGTGTGTTCACTGAGATAACAGGATGTTTCTGATTTACATCTGTGGGCACATCTGGGTTTAACATTCAATCAATCCAAACTGACAGATTAAGTCATTGTTTTAATGTCAATGGAAAAAGCTTGACATGTGCCATGTGATAACATGATAAATTCAAGTTTTGAGGTTCTTAAATAACAGTTGACCATATTTATAGATATGACAATGCTATGCAAATATTACCAAGCAAGCACAATGTAGCCTTCATTTTGTATTAGGGTGGAATTTGACTTTGGAGTGTGTGACCGGCTCACTTGGTGACATCAGAAATCTGAGTCGGAGGTTGTAGCACTCCGGCTTTTAGATTTGGAAGAGAGTTGTTCATTTTTACAAATATTTTTGGATTGTTTTAGACCACAGGAATAACACATATGAATTTTAAAAATGGTCGTATTGCCGCTTTATTAAGACTACTTTATGAAAAACCACTGTAATAATCACAGTGTCTGCGCTGCAGGCCAGTGGTTCTCAAACAGGGTTCCAGGACACCCAGGGGTCCCTAAGGGAGTTTGGGGTCCCCAGAAAAATGGGGAATCATTTATTTTTCTCTATCCTCCTGAGGCCCTGTGTCCTCATATGAGGACATCACACTTTGGGTTTACTTGACCTTACACTTCATTCTGCTTGACTTAGACTCGTTGTCCTTGTTTGTGGACACTTTTTGCAGCCACCTCTGCCGAGTCAGTCTGCAGCCGATCCCGACACACATTAATACGTTAATAATGTTTGTAGTTTGATATGGCAACAAATGTGACCAATTTTAGCAAATGTAACAAAATAATATGCTGTTAATTAGGAGGTACTTGTTTGAGGACACTGGGACTTCATTATCGTTGACAATGTTTCGTTTTTTATACTTATCAGGTCCTACTGATCCCATTTACCTAGGAGAAATTAAAAATAAACACCAAACAAAAGCTCAGGAGGACATCTAAGTGAGTCTAGTGTGAGTAAGAGTCATAAGAGCGACTACTCTGATGATAGCTCTCACTTCCTGCACAGTCATTTCCTAAACTGTAGGTGACAGCTATAGAAGTATGGTCTAAATCAGTGGTTTCCACATGGTGGGTCACAGGTCCATCCTGAATGGACCGCAAGTGACTGGCATTGTGTCAAGTTTGTAAAAAAAAAAAAAAAACAACCTTATTTTTTAAGTATGGTGAATTCCTGGCACATGGCTGTTATTTGGAAGTGCCGTTTCCTGGTGTAGAGTGAGTGACTAACAGACAGCTACATGACAGAGACAGCAAACTAGCTCAATGACATCACAAGTATGACACTAAACTGTGTGGAACTTGAACTGAAGGAGAAATCTGGACCCTGTGGCTGCACCAGTTGGGAACCACTGGTCTAAATCATATCTAACAACCAAAATATTTTCAGATGGAGGTCCCTGGAGTGAAATATTATCAATTTAGGGGGTCCTTGACATGAGAAAGGTTGAGGACTACTGCTGTAGGCTACTTCTCAGCAAGTTTCTCACTGTTTTAAAATCATAATTATTGTATTTTTTTAATCTAATAAGGCGATTAATTGTTATATAAAACAATGTGTTTAGTATTTTTAGCGTCATGACATCACCTGACTCATTTTTGTCTCCACAAATGGGAACACCCAGACCTTCAAAGTCGAAGAGGTTGTAAGTGTGAATAAAGTTTTATATTTTGAATCGGAAGCTGCCGTAAAGCAGCCGTTTGTTTGTCGCGCAGCCGCTGGTTGCCATAACGACAGTCAAGATGGCAGCTATGGCGGCTGGAGACGAGCATGCTTCCTCTCAAGTTTTGAGAGGACTCGCCCGACATTTAAACTGTCTGAACGAAGACAACAAAGCGACAAGAAAGAGAGCTCTGGAGCTTATCAAGAGGGAGACTTTAGATAAAGGACTGTCCGGCAGCGTCCTACAAGAGGTCTTCTCTGCCCTCCTCAAGCCTCTCCTCAAATGCCTGTCAGACCCCATGGAGAGATGCAGAGAGACAGCGATAACGATGATAACAGAGTTTATTCGCTGCGTCCCAAAGCCGGAGGAGTCGCTGCCTTACCTCATGCCGTGCCTGGCTCAGAGGCTCGGGGAGAAGGAGATCCTGGAGCCGGCGGAGGAGCTCCGGCTGTCGGCCGTGGAGATGTTGACTCTGACGGTGGAGGTGTGCGGGAGGCATTTAGCGCCGTATCTAAACGACGTGATCAACATACTGCAGAGGACCGTCGTCGACCCTTTTCCTGATGTCAGGAGAGAAAGCTGCAAATGCACCGTAACCTTTGCCAAGTGTGTGCCAGGTTGGTGGAGAGATTTGTGTTGTTGTTGACGATGGAGTCCGTTGCCATGGTTTCGAGGCACGCAGAAAAGCTCCCTTCCTTCCTCTACTAAAATAAATCATGAATTTCTGGAATACCAAGGAAACATCATGGTACTGTTTTTGTGCTGAAACACTAGAATTAAACTCAAAAAGTTTCAGTGTTTTAAAGGTCCCATATTATGCTAATTTTCAGATTCATACTTGTATTTTAGGTTTCTGTTAGAGCATGTTTACATGTTTAAATGTTTAAAAAATACATTATTTGTCTAATACTGACTGCCTGAATATTCCTGTGTTCACCCTCGGTCTGAAAAGTTCCGATTTGGCGCCTGTTTCTTTAAGCACCCATTTCCTAAAAGCCCAGACTTCTCTGATTGGTCAGTGTTTCTGATCCTTCCATATCTGCATTCTCAGTAGGGGTGGGTGGTATGGCCCTACAATAATATCACTATATTTCAGGGTATTTTTGCGATAACAATATTCTTGACGATATGACAAATTAGCTTTTAAAAAAAGTATATTACTTTAAGATGACAGTATTGCAACAAAATAAATGATATAGTTTTACAGTTTGCCCTCAAATATTCAGTAAAAACAAAACAAAAATGATCTCTCATTCCTTTAGTTTGTAAACAACAACAGTAACTCAGAGTGAGAGTCAGATTCTGTATACTATATGAATAGTTCAACAAAATAAAATCTACAACAAATTAACAATTTAAACAGCTCCCACATACAATAAATGTCCCCTGGGATATATATATATATATATATATAGATAGATAGATAGATAGATAGATAGATAGATCAACAGGTAATTTCCTACTTTTAGCAAAATCCTAAATGATTGAGTTGTTTTTTCCCACCTGGACCTTTATGCTCTGCCATTTCTCCTCTAATCATCACGCTGTAACCTGTGACAGGCTGTTATGCTACTACTGCACATTCACATATATGTAGTTGTTTGTCGGAACATGAGCGTCAAGTAGGTTTACTTCACCAAAGGTTTAATCACTTGATGTCACCGACTCCCCTGTGCGCACAGTGGGAGAGGAGAGGGAGAGAGCTGTGCTGCTGTTGGCGGATCTGCTGAATGAGTTCCAGTTCCCTCTGCAGGGACGGTAATTTGTGGTGACTCATTGAAAGAGTCTGAGAAGTCCGGGTCCCCCCCCCCGAGTCTAATTATTTCACTTTCAGCCATGTTTGTTGTTGCCGTGGGTAACAGTATGACAGTATAATGACAAACTCCAAATATCATGAATGTCATGATATGAATTTTTCATATGATATTAAAAAAATATACCGGTATTAACATGAATGAGATGATATGGCACACCCCTAGTTCTTGGTTTCTCTGCACTGTCGTTGCAGCCAGGGAAATGACTGTAGCAGCACTTTCTCTCTTTTTTAAACTGTTTCACTGGAATCACATAGGCGACAGTTTGGGTCCATGTTTACTTCCTGTCAGCTGATGTCATTCACGTATAGAACAATCACAATGATTGTTTACAGGAACTTCTGGGTAGAAAACCCTGTGTCACATATAAAGTGCAGGGGGGATGCTGCCTCAATTGGTTAGAGCACACAATCAATCAATCAGTCAGTCATTTTTTTGTGACATGGAATTGTATAAAGTACAACTCCAGTGAACTCCAACTCCATCAGCTACCTTATGTTGTGCACTGTACTTTAGTCCTTTTCTGCGTCTTCTTACATTGTCGGCCACCGCTTTATAATTGTCCATGTTTCCGGATGGTTCTGGTAATCCATGGTCTCTGGCTGAGGAATGATTTACCTGTTCACACATCCTGACCTCAACACGATGGCTGCATGTTCGCTCCTCCCAAACACTGGCACAGCATATAGCAGTGATTCACAGTAGGAACAGGGCAGCACCTCTCATTCCCATCGCCACACTAGAGTCCTCTGCGCTGTCAGACTGACATAGAAAAAGAGTCACCTGGCTGAATGCTGCTGTCCAAGATTTAGTCAAGTTCCAGTCAATAAAAGGATACTGCAGTTCCTGATATCCTGTTAGAAACTGATGCAGCACAGAGGTCATCCACTTTATTTTTAGCTGGTGCCCATCTTCTCCTCGATGTTTACTGATGTTTACATTTGAAAACTCTGACCTAACTAGTTAGCAGAAGTCGACAGGAGGAGAGTTTACAGGCTGTTGATTTGATTTCCTCAACCTGATGAGTGATTTGCAGCCACACGCCACCACTGTCCAAAGCCAACGACAAAAAGCACCACCTGCACTTGCAAAATAGACATAAGACCATAAATTTAGCCGAGCTGACAGAGACGCGACTGGAAACATCCGCACTTACATAACACAGTCTCTTATCTAACTGAAATTCAGAGTGAACAGAAGCAGGACTGTAATTCATCCTTTAAAACCACAAAAAACAAAACAATATCATAATGTTAGGGTAACAAAAAAATCCCAGGATATATCCAGTCACATATCTCCGTATGAAATATGAATATGAGACTGCATCACTCAGCTCTACAGTAACTTCTTAACATGGATTGAAATACATTTCGCCTCTTTCTCTTCAGAGCACTTCCACATGCAGGCTGAGAGTCTGATCAAGCCTCTCATGCAGACGATTGCTCATCAACACTCGCGGGTACGAGTGTCTGTCATCGAAGCCACCGGGGCTGTCATTCAGCACGGCACTGGCAAGAATGTGGACGACGTGCTCTCTCACCTGGCACAGAGGCTGTTTGACGACTCGCCACAGGTTCAGTTTAAAGCAACAACTAAGCAATAATACCAGACACACTGTGTACCGTTATATGTGCTGCCTATTAAGATATTCTTGCTCAGTTCTGCTCTCTCTCTGTCTTGCTCTCTTTTGTTCCAGGTGAGAAAAGCTGTGACTGCAGTTGTTGGCGATTGGCTGCTTCACATGAGAGACAGATACTCTTATTTCCACAAACTCATCCCACTCCTGCTGAGCAGCATCAATGATGAGATCCCAGAAATAAGGTAAAAGTGGACACTGACATTATTGATTCTTTGCTCCATAGTATAATGTAACACAATCCATTATATACGATGTATACGTGTACGATGTGTTTTTATATAGAAGCATCATCCATCAAAAGCCCCTTTTACACTGCCAGATTTTCGCGAATGTTGGGCTGTTTAGACACACAGAGCCGGATTGGCGAGTTGATCCGAGGTGCCCAATTTTCCACCTCGTAGGGTAGACATGTTGGCAGAACCCTTTTAGTTTAAGCAGGCCGAGGCAGTCTTCCACAACGGGGGGGGCTGTTGAAGACTTGTGGGAGGAGCTGTTGATGACACCGCACGTGTGACCCACTGGCTGTGGATAAACAGGAAACAGTTGATAGCAGGAATTAGTGAGCAGCTAGTAGCAAGAGGGAAACGCAAGCCTGACAGACACTGTAAAGATGAGCAACCAGAGAGACAGGGAATTGCGTGCCCTCCTTGCCCTCGCAAACGAAGAGGCCATTAACCGTCAGATGACAGGAACAGTGAAGGACGGGCCGACTTACGAGAGACCGAAGGACTGACTAGCCGCGGCTTCCCTCCCACGTCACTGTTTACGTCACACACTGAGCTACACATTTTGTTACTTGCTCACGCCCCCCCATTGCCCCGAAAAAGGCGCATTCTGTATAAACAAAAGTAGGTAGCCAGCATTTTGAAGCACTCCCCGATTTTGTTTTTATACTGCCAATGCTGAAAGAAGACTGATTGGGCTTTCCTTAAAAATTTGCACAACTCCTATCTAAAAAGGGCTAATGTGTGGATGGTGCCAATTTTCATTTTTATGCAGATGACACAGTGATTTATTGTGTCGGCTCATCCATCACAGACGCTGTGGCCAAATTGCAAGCTGTCTTTAAAGTTACCCAGATTCAGCTTTCACCACTAAAGCTGGTTTTAAATGCAGATAAAACTAAGGTCATGCATTTCTCAGATGCTAGGAAGAAGCCTGGGAACACTCCTGATGCTATTACCGCTCAGAGGTTGTCACCTGTTACAACTATCTCTGTATTTGGCTCGATGACTCCCTGTCTTTTAAACCTCAGGTTGATAATTTTCTTTATGCGCAGAGGTTGAAGTTAGGGTTTTATTTCAGAAACAAGTCCTGTTTCTCCTTTGAGGCCAGAAAAAGACTGGTAGCTGCTATGTTTTTATGGGTTCTGGATTATGGTGAGCTGTTGTACATGGATGCATCTGCACATTGTTTGTACATATTAGATACAGCACATCATAAAGCACTGAGACTTTATTCCAGGGCTGGTTGGCCTTCTTTAACCTTTCATAGGCTCAGTCACTGGTATTTGTTCATTTATAAAGCCTTACTGGGTAAACTCCCTTCATATATTTGTACTTTGATTGAACAGAGATCTGCCTGTAGCTACAGTCTTGAGATCTCAAGATTTAGTTTTGCTGTCTGTTTCTAGTCCTCAGACTGGGCTGGGAAGGAAAGCTTTTATGTGCTCTGCTCCTCTCACTTGGAATAAGGTTCAAAAATATTTGAAACTACGTGAACTGGCCTCTACCTGACTTTTAAGCTCTCATAAGTACAAGGATAAATGAATTCGTTTGTCATTGTGCGTAGGTGTTCTAGTATTTCTACAAGTTACTGCTTGTCTTTTATGTTTTTTATAGTGTGGTTGTTGGCTGTAACTTTTATGTTCTGCTGTCCTGGCCAGGTCTCCAACAGGACTTACATGGTTAAACATGGGTTAAATAAAAATAAAGATCATCACATTCAGCATATATGTGAAACACAGTGTATAATACTGACGACATTGACAGTGTTGATGATGGGGATGATGATCTGTGTTTCTGCTCCCCCCCTGCAGACTTCTAGCAGCTGATTTATGGAAGCAGGTAGGCGCCCAGTGGGAGAAGGAGAACGAGGAAGAAATCAAGGACAAGCTGGACTTTCTCCTCACCCCACCTCCCTTTTACCCAGCAGGAGGTCAGTCACAGTCGACATGGTTTATTCACCCAGGTTATTTGATCTGGTTCTCACACTATCAGCTGGGTCAGTTTTAAAGAAAAGTCTTATTAAGATAAAGTGTGAGCTGCTAGCATCAATCATCGTCTGTGTCCCATTTAATTTGCTAATAACTAGCTGGGTGTAAGATGCATAGGTTTAAAGAGACAAACTTTTAGGGTCAATTACACTTTTTAGTATTTAAACTGTAAGTTTGAAGAGTGTAAACCTCTCGAGGCATTTGAGCACCATAAATGTACGTTCACTAAAAGTGCTTGTTTGTCTGACAACATTATGGAAAAGATCCTACAGAAAAATAGTTTTTTTTCTCCATCTTTCTCGCTCTAACATCTCTCCATTTAATGCATATACAGGTCCTGTTTGTGCATGTTTGTGTATTTCAGCCCCGTGTGTATATGACAACAGAGTAGAAAACTGAATTTCCGCTTGGGGATTAACAAAGTATATCTTCTTCTAGAAATCCCCTTTGCTACAGAAACAGCAACAACAACCTCCAACTAAGTTGAATCTCACAGTAACATATGATTTTTTGGTGAGTTTTCTTTTGCGGGGCCATTTTAGTGACAGTGCTTGCCTCTCCACGTGCAAAGTTCCACCAAAACAAGTTCACCCCTTACACTATTTTGCAAGGGTACCGTCACTGCCCAACAAGACAAAGCATATTTACCCTATAGCAGAAAGATTATTGGTGATTTTGGACCTTCTCCGAGGGCTGATACAGCACTGTGGACATAAGTCTGGCCACGTGAGACTACATAAGATGTGACTTGTAGGAAGAAAATGGTGGAAATGGTGAGAGCTTGAAAGAGTTTGTTGTGTTGGAGTATAAAAGCTTAGTGTAATCTAAAAGATTTACAGCGTCATGACTGAGCGAGTCTTTGTTAAAGATAATATCAAACAGACAGAATCAAGTGACAGGTAAGGAAAAACGTTTTATTTCTTAGTCTGAAACCTTTCCATAGTGTTGTCAGTGGAAAAATGAGCAGTTTTAATGGATGTTAATTGACGGTGCACAAATGACTTGTTCACGAGTGAGGGTAGATTGGAGTGTGAGATGGATCAGCCGTTCAGTGTGGCTTCTGCGCTGGTCTGTCGTGGTGAAGAGAGAGCTGAGCCAGAAGGCGAAGCTTTCGATTTACTGGTCCATCTACGTCCCAACCCTCATCTATGGTCATGAGCTGTGGGTAGTGACTGAAAGTCACGTGGATACCTTTGTGTCAAAGGGGGTCAATTGAGGTGGTTTGGGCATCTGATCAGGATGCCTCCTGGGTGCCTCCCGCTGTAGGTGTTTCAGGCATGTCCCACTGGTAGGAGGCTCTGGGGCAGACCCAGGACACGCTGGAGGGATTACATATCTCATCTGGCCTGGGAACGCCTTGGGGTCCCCCAGGAGGAGCTGGAAAGTATTGCGTGGGGAGAGAGACATCTGGGGTGCTTTGCTTGGCCTGCAGCCCCTGCGACCCAGCCCCGGATAAGTGGATGAAAATGGATGGATCATCACAAACGCACAAAAACATGGAAAATATGGTCTAGGTTGAAAAATACATTAGTTTCCATTTAAGCGCATAGTTCCTTTCATCCTGTGATTTTATCTCATTGGCTTATCTCGGTTATTATTTCGGTGAAGTCTAAGAAATGGTATCTGAATTCCAGTGTTACAACAAATCAAAGTTTTCTTGGTGCACTGGCATCACTGGTCTCTCACTCTGCGCAATAAAATCCCAAAAAACACCAGTCACACACAAAGGTCAGTTTTATATGTAAGTGTAATCTCTACACTATTTGCTGCATTAAATCATCTCTCTTTATTACAACTGTCCAGATTCACAGCATACAGTAAAAATAATGTTGCATGTGACATCTTAGTTCTCAGGACAGGCACTGGCTTGGGAAGATAAGTGTCTGCCTTGGACCGGGAATGAGTGCGAACCTGAATATGATCACCATGGTTTGCCTATAGGGCCAGGCTCAGTGTGTGTGTGTGTGTGTCAGGGGTACAGTTCCTAGGCTTTGCATCTTTTTTAGAGATCCTATACGTGTCCCACAGCTACACATGCAACAGTGCGGACGAATATGGGCTGTGCCTGAGGACTCTCTCTTTGTCTTTCTCTTTCCTGCCATCATAAATCTGCCGTGCCTCCCAGTGTGAAGAGGTCACTGTCAGACAGTGAGAGACGACCAGAAAGGGGCCTGTTTTGTCTTGTCCTGGTGTGTTTCTCTGATTTATCTCTGTCTTCCTTTAGTCCTCTCTTCCTCTCTCATTAGTGTGCCTATAGGAGAAGGAGAATAATGTGAGGCAGAGAAAGACGGAGATAGAAGGAGGGGAGAGGGTTGCTAGATTTAAAATGTAGAGGGCTATCTGAGAACGTGTTTCACTTGCTCTGACAAGTCTCTTTTGGGGAAATCGTAAAAATTTGTAGGTAAAACTGTGATAAGTTGGAGGCCAGTCAGCAGACAGTTGAAAATCTGTGAATCACTGATATTTATTGTTCCATAAATGCTGTTTCTTAGTGTTCAGATAGTTTACTACAATAGAGATTACAAAATACCGCAAGTTGTCATAAAGGTTAGAAAAATAGACCACACACAGAGGACGTAAGGGAGCTAGAACACATGTTGCAGTGAGCTGTCATAAACAAGGTGCTAGGTGCTCACCTGCTATTTGTCATTCAGACACCTTGAATGAAAATCAAAAGCTTGCTTCTCCTGGAGAGTCTTCAAAGTGGTGTTCATTTTGTTAGCTCTTCTGATTTAGTCTTTGTCTTTAGATGAAAATGCATTTTAGTCATAGTTTGGTCATTTTTATCTTTCATAGTTTTAGTCTTTTGTTCATCGACGGCCACTCAAAAAGTTTTAATCCGGTTTTAGATGACGAAAAGACATCATTGCATTTTAAGTAAAGAAGGGACTTTAGGGAGTACATTTATCTTAATTGTTTTGATCCTACCCCCTAGAGAGAGAGGTAGGGGATCCCAGCGTTCAAGGTCTTGCTACAGGTTAGATTAGAAATAGCCTTATAGAGATCTTTATGGTCACATGTAACTCAAATACCTAGATATCTGATTTATTTAGGGCTGATTGTAAAGGGAGCAGACCCAAAACGCACTCCATCCACAGAGGTAATAGGCATAGCCATTATAAATAATAACATATCATCTGCATAAGTGCAACAGCTAACAGGAGAGGTGGAAGAGGACATCCCTGCCTCGTACCCTGCCTGAGCTCAAAGTCATCATTGAATTTTAATAAACTTTTAGTCAAATAGTTTTTTCTTTTTAAACAAATTAAAGTCGGCTAATACAGGTGTCAGAAGTTGGTATGAACGTGACAGGTTGTATCAATTATTGAAATTTCATTTAGACATACTTTTTTTTTTTTTTTTTTTTTTTTTTTTACACCTACAAATAATTTCCACACACTTTCAAACTTGCTTTTCTCCAGCAGTTTTATCTGTTACGAGCACACTTTTTGTCAGGTCAAAAAATAGCTCAAAATCTCAAACTCTGAGACCATAAATTTCAAATTTATTTCAGTCGACAAATAGAAACACAAACATCATGCATTAAACTACAAATTCATGTAAATAAAGTCACAGCCTCTCACAGAAAATGGCATATACTTAATTAGTACAGTGCAAAACTTTACACTAAAGTCATTTAACATAACTTAGACACTTCTGCAGTCCGAAAAATGTGCAGGCTGAAGCTACAGCTTATAAGACCTACCCTTTAAATAGCACGTCATATTTATCAATCGACAACCAAACAAAACAGGCAAACAAGGCAAAGTAGCAACAACAACAACAACAAAAAAAACTTACAAAAGGCAACTTACACACTTAAAGTTCCTGTACCCTGTTCTTCTACATCAATATTACAGTCTGAATGAAATTAAATAACTGATTTTAGACAACTACATAGTGGTGCAGAGTATACACAGGTATATGGGATATACCCTCCTCTTTTCCTGGATGTTTATACCCACTTATCAGCCCAAACGCCATTGGAATATGTATAGAGTATACTCACTTCCTCCACAGTAACCTACCCATCCACATATTAGTACACCCACCTCATCAATTACCACTACATCACATTATCTAGACAACTAGGACTTGTACCCAGCTTCACTGTAAACTGTGACTTTTCGATCTCACCGTTAAGAAGCAGAAAAATAACTTTATTTCAGCCTGAATTCTTTCTAAATCTGCAGCATAAGACTGGAGGTTTAAACTCATATCCTCTCACATAGTTTGTCTGGCAGGTGACCCCTCTCCTGCGATTCAGCGGCTAACAAGCGAAGCTGTAACCAACAGATTCCACAAATCCATTCAGCAGCTCCACCATCCTCTGTCCGACACGCACGGCTGCTCATGCACTACCGAGTTACAGCTCACAGCTCGCAGCACCAACTGCTGACACTGCTTTAGTTTTTCAGCATTTTGCAGGTTAACACAGCATCCTGGCACCAACTAGTTACTGGTGTTTACTAACCTGCTGGAGGTCTGGTCTCATTGGAAGATAATTGCAAGCACGGCTGTTCCTAGATAAAAACATTTTTCTAATAATATTCACAAAATAATTCCCCAAATTCTCCTTTCCTCTCATTCTGAATGTCCAATAAGCCAACACAAACATTTGAATCTAGTCTAGTATCTATGTCATAGTTTTTGTTAACAAAATTAACATTGCCTCAAGGTCATTCTGGAAAACAAAGTCATTCACCCGCTGCAGGAGATGTAGGCAGGCTGAGAGAAAATGAGCCCCTTAAAAACTAATATCTAACAGTGGAAGAGTTTTAAAAGGTGGATGTTTTTCATTTTCTCCTCCAGTGGAGCGTCCAGGACTGGGCTGCAGAGAGCTCGTGGTGAGAAACCTGGGTAAGCTGGTGCCGGCCATTGCCCATGACGTAACTGACTGGCTGGTGCCCACACGTGTCAGGACCTCTCAGCTGCTCTCCGTGCTGCTGCTCCATGCCGAGGACCACAGCACCCAGCATCTACAGCCTCTCCTGGCCACCCTGTATCACGCCTGCACAGACTCAGAGAGGGATGTGGTCAGCAATGTGAGTCCCAGAGAGTCATTGGATTAGCAGGATGTTAGATTTCCTTTTTTGGATCAGGTGTGGTATTACTAATGATAGAATTGTATTGTGATCAGTTAATAGCAGACAGAGTCATTTCAGGACACATCTGTTGAGCTTTAGGCTGGACCGAGCGAAGCTCAAGGACTTGGGATGCACCTGTTTACACAGAAGGACTCGTTCTTTGATGTGAGGGAGATAAAAAAAGACTTCCTGTGTTTCTCGCCCTCCTGTACACCACCTCACGCCTCTATATCTCTCTCCACACCTCTTCTCTGTACCCACATCTAGTGCCTGGCAGCTGCTAAACTGCTAGGGACCTTTGTCCCTCCTGTCGTCCTCCTCAAGTTGCTGCTGGATCACGTGACAGCGCCCTCTTCTTCCTCCCACCCCTGGGCACCCCTCATGGTGCTGGCTGCAGTGCTGGGAGGCTGCTCCAAACCCCTCCTGAAACCACATCTCGGACAAATCGCCAACACGCTGGCCCAGCCCGACGTCTGCCAGGAATATCAGCAGGTCAGCAGGGAGAAGTTTGGGTTTGGTTGTGGTTGACATGTTTACCTGAGAATGACTGCTTGTTGCCAGTTATGCCATCTACCCCATTCACACGCAGCACAAGCACGTCCTTCTGCTGTTGTTAGCTGAGTGGCTTCAGTGGAGCAGATCAGAAGTTCACTATGGGAGGGGAAAGGTTGAAAATATTGAAACATTAAAGTCAGGCTTGTTTTGATGACAGCTTTGCCAGGTTCTCTCTGCCCTCATAGGTTGCCATGTCTTGATTTCCCCCCTGATCTGTGTGCACCAGCTGTTTTTCTTTCCCAGTCTTGTTAGGTGATCTTGGCAGTGTCATAGAAGGTCATTTTTTGCTCTCCTTGTGTACCTTAACACTCTTATTTTTGGCAGTGACAGCGCAGCAGTCATACTGTATATTTCTTGCCTAATTTGTCCCTTATGGAAATAGGTTTCGTGATAAGATGCCACATCTCTTGAAAGGGCTTTAGTTGAAGGGCCTTCAAGAGTTTTCAATAGCACTACTGTACACGGCGAGTTCAGTGGGTTCACTGTTGAGTAATTCTCTAAAATGCCAACCCTGCTAAAGTGACAGTCCGGCCACATGGTGTTTTTCAAATCTAACATTACAAGTCTCTGATCAGAACGACTCCGTTCACACGCATCTTTGAAATGTGCTCCCCTTTTTTTTTTCTTTTACATAGCAGCAATGATTAAAAATGCCTTTTGAGTTTCTCTGCAAACAGTCTGCCAGTGGAAAAATCCCATGGAGTCCGGAGCAGACTCTTCCCCGCTTCCTTTTCTCTTGCACCAAATATGTTTCCCTTTCAGAATCAAAATAACAGTTGTCTGGCAGAGGGCTATTTTCTGATCCTGCCGCAGTACTGACTCACCTATACCCATGACCCCACCCCCCTCCCAGTGAGGCCTGCAAGAATTTCCTCCCCGGGATAATAATAACAGAAATCCACTAATTTCGCGTGACCCCTGCATGGCTGCTATGACCCCTCTGTGTAGACAGGGCAGCGCACAGCCTTTGTTATTTTTTATAGCCATGTGTAAGGTCTCGGCACCAGACTGTGCTCCATGCACGACATTGAAAGAATCCCTGAAATTTCAAAGGCTGCCTGGTCAAGGCCGGTGATAAATGACAGGGAAGTTGACCCTCCTCTGTCCTCTCTCGCGGCTATCCGGCGGGGTCAGTCGGAGAGAGAACTAACAGGACGGGACGGTCACACGTTGTCGCACAGATGGAGGCAGACCTCTGCTTCCTCTCTGTCCGTTTCTCCATCTATCTCCCTCTGCCATTCTCTTTTCTATGTTTCTGACGGCAAAGCGCGGACAGTGTGATTCAAGAGCTCACCCAGACAAAGCACCTGCAACATTCTTTGACAACAGGCCGGGTTCATAGCAGGGACCAGGGCCAGATCACTGTGTAGCTGTAAATAACACCACTGGAGATGGGAGCACCTGCATCCCTCTCCCCGTCTTTTCTCTCTGTGCTGAAATGCTGACCCAGAATATTCTACACTCCCCTACCTCACAGTTAGGTTCGCCCTGAGATCCTTCATATGGGACTGATTTACTTGTATGATAATGGTTTAATAATCTGCAGACACACAAACAGCAAACACATGGACACGGCAGACTCACTTGTTTTATTTAATTTTTTTAGAACAAGGCATCTTAGGAACTTACAAGATATGCGCGTTTGGATCCAACTTGACAGAGTTATGTGCCACTCGAACCGAAGGCAGAGAGGAAGAAAAAGTGAGGTTTGACTTGGACAAAATGAGGCCTGTTAAGAAATGAAATATAAATAATCTTCAAAGTGAACAGAGGCAGGGGGAACTGCAGGGCTCCGTGGGGAGTTTGGGGAACAAGATGAAGATTTGGAAACTGATATATGATACTACTGCGCGACTTGACCTCGCCGACTCTTTCAAGTCGCTGTTTTCTTTTCTTTATTTCAGTAGGGGGAAAAGACGGCCTACAAAAATAAATGACAGATGCTTGGTGAAAAATAAAAAATACTGGTCGTAAATTGAAGATGATGTCAAGGGTTTGAGGGAAAATGAAAGGCGAGCCAGTGGTTAAAGAAGCCACCATGTTCTGAGGTACTCTCTGTAGTTTATATATGGTGGTGTTTGCTTGTATGAGTTTCTCTTTAAAGGGGGATCCCACAGAGGATTAACAAATCCCTACCATCACACACACACACACACACACACACCTTGCACAGCTAAGTGTCGCTGTGTTGTGGTTTGCCATGGTGACAGGGGCATCACAATATCTGCAGGGCTGGAGTAAATTGGTAAAGATAGCACCAAGAGAGGAAGAGAGGCGTAAAAGAAGAGGGCCCCTGACAGTGAATTAGCAGGCATATTTACAACCAGGCTTGTTAACACTGAATATGCTGTCTTGGTGAAGCTGTAATAAAAAAAAGTGCCTGACCTACAGTAGCCTGGAGGAACAGAGCAGCAGGAGAGCAGGGGAGAAAAGACAGCTCTGTGCCTTTTCATCATGTCTGTGCACGGAGAAAACTTTCAGCGCTCGTGTCACAACGACCAGCATTCTGCTGAATACACATGCATACCGCCATACATCAGCGTGTGTCCTGCACGCCTGCCCTTTGTCATGAATGACAGCTGCATACTGCTCCCCGCTCCGCTGAACGACAGATGAAGAGAGGAGAAGAAAGGCCGCATAGCAAACTTTACCTGACTCCAAAGGGGTCGGCATCCCATGCACCACCAGTGTTTGTTTTCCTGTTGCCGTAGCAACAGCAGTAGCTGTAGGCGGGGTGGGCTCCCCACTGGATAGGAATCCATCGCCTGGTATGGCTCCCCAAAGTGGAGTCGTGTGTGTGTGTGTGTGTGTGTGTGTGTGTGTGTGTGTGTGTGTGTGTAAATTGATGTATCCAGTGGTGGACAGATGCACACACACTGTGTAACGAGGCCCCTGGAGCGTGCCCAGGCCAATGAAACCAGGTGTATCTCGCCCGGCTCCAGGTGTCCACCTAGTCATTACACCGCACCACTTTTTCCGCTCTCCCTCTTTTCTCTCTCTTGGCCAGCCAGCCCTAATGGTTGTTTTCTGCGCGTGTATAATATGCATGTCCATATATGTGTACGCTGATGTGTGTGTCTGTCGCTGTTTGTCACGTTATTTCCACTACTGCCTCCCTGGAGTTCCTGCTGTGTTTATGTGCCAGCGAACGGCTTGGCCATAGGCATGGATTTCCCCCATCAATGACTGTGTGAACACTTTCAAACAAGAGCGCACAGTGCACTGGGTGTTTTAAGTGTTTTGAGTCTCGGCAGCTGAAGAAATGAGGGCAAGTTGTGGTTGTTCAAGTTGGGTATGGAAGTTTAGTTTAGGCTCAGACTGGTGCAGGAAAATGTGTTTACACACTTAACTAACACCCTGGACTCAAGATACGCGTAACGAGCTTTTTTCCCAGTGTGTGCTCAACACTCTACTGCAAAATAAAAACATTTGCTCATGTGTCTAGCAGACTGGAAGTCCCTTGGCTCTCATTGCTCCTCACAAGTCCTGGCTTTTTGAGCATCTTTACTTGGCGCAACACTTGTTTTCCCTCCGCATGGATGCCAAGCTTTGCTGTACAATATCTACTCAAATATATGAAAAGATAGTGCGCCCCCTAGTGATTGAACTCTGTCATTTCACAGTCAAAGCTCAGTGAGTGGGTTGTGTGTTTTGAGTGAGGAAGCATATGTGGATTGAGTATTTCTCGCTCACACACACACACTCGAGTCCCCCTCTCACCTCCCAGCTCCTCATCATCAGACCAAGGTAAACACCTGGAGGGTGCTTCACCAGCTCTCAATCCTCCACATACAAAAAAAAAAAACACTCTCTCCTTCTTTTTCACTCGCACACACTTACCTTCCATCTCCCCCTCAGTCCCCCTCCCACCCAACCCTAATGACAGGCTGCGTGAAAACAGGAAAAGAGGCCATGATCCCAGTGATGGCATCGAAATTAGCCTGAGCCGCGGGTCTTTGTCTAAACATGAGCTCACCACAACACAGGCTGACAAGCGACAGCAATCGCACACAGACCCATGTCTGGAGATGGAAAGTTCTCACTCACACTGAGTTATTATCTTGTCGACCGCTCTAATATTTTTGTGTAAAATAAGAGATTATTAATAGAGTTACACTGCAGATTAAGGAGATGCCGTGCTGTGGAGAGAGACTTAGAGCAGGCCAGATAAAAGGAGATTGTGAGGACTGAAGTGCACCAGACAAGACGACCATATAATACTTGTCCCTCTTTCCCAGGTCTTGTACTTGGAGCAGCTGTTGGCCTGCGTGGACGTGCTGCTGCGTCAGTGTGAGTCAGACCCCGGCTCAGTCAGCCTGCAGCTGCTGCAGGTGCTGGTCACTGTCCAGAGCCTCTCCAACGAGCCGCATATCAGTGAAAAGGTGAGAAAACACAACGGTTGTAAGATGCAACCCCAGATACAGCCTGTCTGCCGTTCTGCCTTCACTTCCGGGCAAAGCAGCATATCATCCCACCTGTGTACTTCTTCAATTCTACTTAGACATGCCACCTTTTTCTCTCCCCTCAATTTTCCATTCTTCTTTTATTAGAAAGGTAAGCAGGTTTTATGAAGCAAGAGAGCTATTTGAGGAATGTCAGCATTTGTACAAGTTCAAAGTGGGCATGGCCAACTGTATAATTACCCACTTAGCCAGGGGAGCTGAAATTGCACCTTTGGAGTGGAACTTTAAATCCAGTCCCGGGTGAAAGGAGGCGGGTGAAAGGTGGAGAAAAAGACAGACAGAAATAGAGGGAAAAAAACAGATAGGGAGAGATGAATTGTGTCTGAGCGAGCGTGTGTCATCAGCTCAGTCCCATTTGTGGCTCCATAACGCCTCCTCAGGTCAGCCAAATGATATGCAAGTAACAAGCTTCCATGTTGTGGTCAGCCTCCAAATGCAAAGGGACAAACAGGAACAGTGACAAGTGAAGCCAACAGTATCTGAGGCCAGCGTGTCGCCTAACTGCTTGTCGCCGAAGGAGGCTAATGACAGAGAGAGGAGCGGGAAGGGATTGGCAGCGATGCTTTCCAGACACCACATGGGCCACCAGTGTATGTGTGTGTGTGTGTGTGTGTGTGTGTGCGTAAGTGAGTGTGTGTTTACGTCTGTCTGAATGAGTGTGTATGTTCAGACAGGGAGCAGTGTTAGAGAGGAGATGAGAAGGAATGGATTAAGAAGGAGAGAGGGAGGGTGAGAATGGCCTTGGGCATTCCCGGACCCAGAGGAAGAGCGGAACTTGTTTTTCCCAGAAAAGGGGCACGTCTTTCCCATCAGTGGACGGCTCAGGGTTGTCTCGCGCTCTTCTAAAGGGGCCGATCTGTGACTCAGACATTGTCTCTGTCCCTGTCCATCCCTGAGGGACTATGAAGGGAACTATGAAGTGCCCTAAAGGTCAGTTCCCCTGCCCTGAAGAGTCAGCTAATTATTTACTCTCCTATCTCTCATTCCTGCCCTTTCCTCCCAGCTCAGCTTTATTGGTGTCTGCGTGTGTGTGTGTGTGTGTGTGTGTGTGTGTGTGTGTGTGTGTGTGTGTCTGTGCGTGTGTGTGTGTGTGTGTGTGTGTGTGTGTGTGTGTGTGTGTGTGCGCGCGCATCTGCGCATGTGTGTGTGTTTCTGTCGGTTCCTGTGCCTTTGTGACATCCTGTGTATCTGTCAGGGTTTTTCTTTCTGAGTGGTTTTATGTGTAAGACCTTGTCATGTCTGCTGTGTTGTTCTTCCCATGGTTTCACATGATGGTTTTGTGCCTCCCATGTGAGCGTGACCGAAGAATTCTTAAAAATTACAAGAGAACAGCATCAACTGTTAAACTTGAACACAATGCTCTCTGCTTTGTTTGTTCTCATCAGCTCTTCATCTGCCCTTTCTCTCACCCAGTGTTCCCTGTCCATCCTGACTACCATAAAGTCGAGCCCCAATTAAACACACAGTCCCTTTTAATAGCTGGATGTGGCTACACATTTTGACAAATAAACACAGGTCTCAATTAGATGCCAGGTCTTGTCGCCATTGTTGGCCTAAATGTGCATGAATTCTGTGTGATTTTTATGTACAGATTGTAGGTTAAAAAATATGTTTACATCACTTTTGTTCCTCCTCTCCCTTTCTCCCCAGGCTGTGGAGAGCGTGCAGTTCTTGTGTAAGGTGCAAGGCCTGGACTCTGTGGAGCTCTATAGACAACATATGGGCCAGCTGCTGGACTGGCTGTCTGCCTCTGTCAACACCTGGTCCAGTTACTCCCCACAGAGACTTAGACTGCATATCATAGTCATACAATCAGGTGAGAAGTGAAGCCTGAATGTGCGCACGACATTGCCAAATTATACAGCAGGTGCTGAAGTTTGCACATATATAGACACAATAACGGTCAAAGATATACAGTAAGGTTTTGATAAATCGGCCTGTCAAATAACCTGTTAATGACGGGGAAATCACTGCGTCAGTCATCAGTCTGAACATGCTCTGTGGGTCCATTTAACCTCAGCACATTGGTGAGACTATATCATCTAAATCACGTTTTATTAAAGAAATACTTCACCCACAAAATGATTATTTGTATATCAGTCACTCAGTGTGTGTTACCTTGGATTCGTGAAGATTATCTGGTCCAAAAAGGGGTCCACTTTTAACAGCAGCAACATGATATCAAAACATCAGTTTAATCCAGGTCTCATGTATCTATTCTAATCTACACATGCATATTTGCTAAAACTTGTAGTTGTGTACATGGGTAAGCACTTGCATTTGAACGCTGCTCGTGAATTCCATTGAGCAGAATTCAAATGCATGCACTTACCAGGGATGTAAATCACCAGCTTCATCACAATACGATATTATATCAATTCTTTGGACAACGATGTGATATTTGCCGATATGACAAAGCCTTCCACGATACGATTTTGACTCGATGAGATTTAGGGGTCTGCGATTGACATAAGATGATATTAAATGCCCATATAACACAATTAGTTACAAAAGAAGCTGCCACACCTTTATTTTCTGCTTTTGGCCATAAAAGATAAAAACATGGGGGTGACATGCAGAAATGGTTGCAAGCCGGAGTCGAGCATGCGACCGCTGCAGCGAGGCATCGCCTCTGTACATGGAGAGCCGGCACTATCCACTACACTACCAACGCCCCGTTTTATCTCATTGTTAACATACACCATGTGCTCTGCCTGCTGACCCCTTATTTCTCCGAAATCCAAATCATTTCCACACTTGTGATGTATCCCTGAGTAAAAAACGTTATCCTCATCGTCTTTCTCTTGGCTGTTTGCTATCTGCCTGCTGCTGTTTGACAGTGAGACAGACTTTCAAAATAAAAGCGTGTCCCAAAGATGATGATATAGATCGATGCTGTCACTTTTCATCGATGATACTGGAACATTGAATCCATATATCAGTCTAGATCGATGGATCGTTAACACCCCTAGCTCTTACCCAGGCATGATACTCGTTGATGCCTGAGGCTGTTTAGGCGGAAGTGTTTTAAATAGTAATGTTTCATCAAAAATGCATGTTTTTGGGATATACTAAGCATGCAACTGGATAAATGGGACAGATGTTTTATTAAAGTTTTGCTGTAATTAAACGCAGCCCCCTTTTTCTCCAGTACATCAAGATTTTTTTCTGTGTTTGGATTCTTCGTCCACTGTTGAGGAATGAAACAAGGTTTTTCTTCACTAATTCAGCGCAACACAGGAAGAGTAACTGACCGACACGTGATCATTTTGTGGGTGAAGTATTCCTTTAAACATTACTTCATGGTGTGGTTTGTGAAGCCATTCTTTCCTCAACTTGTTCAGACACATGTTAAATCACATTTGAAGCATCAAGCTGTTTGTCCTGTTCACACGTGATCCATCATCAAGGCAGCGCGTCAAAACCAGCAGCTGTCAAAGCAGCAGAGCAGATTCTCTCTTGTACAAAGGATCCAGATAGTTTACTGAAATTGTTTGTAATGTTTGTGAATGTTTCGTTTTCTAGTGTCTGTGTGTATAGAATTAGCAAAAAGCACCTCGTCAATGTTTTCATTCAGTAACCCACACTGCTCCTGAGAGGTATGTCGGCATCAGAAGTTGGGCACGTGTGTGTCAGTGGTGGTCCGAGCAATTGTCAGCACCACTTGATGGATATGAGCGCTGTCAAATGACACAATATTTAAGGTTAAAATCTGTATGATTTATTGCGTGACTCCCCAGTAGGTGAGTGCTGTGCCATTGTTCTTGTCCAAGATGGATGCCCACCAATGGCCATCACTCAGAGACACAGTGAAAGAATTATTATGTCTGTTACCCAAGCAGAGAGGCTCATGGTCAAACACAACCACAGAGGGAAAAAAAGAGCTGTCATTAGCACCAGTTGGCTTACTGACTTTATTAAATCCCCGTCTCTCCCTCCGTTTGTGTCTCAGACTTGTCTACAGGGGTTAGTCCGTGTGTGTGTGTGTGTGTGTGTGTGTTGCAGTGGGTTAAAAAGCTGTGACCCTGTCTTTGGTGCTGAGACTTCCCGTTACCTCCCTCTATACCATGTAATCCTCCATCATCAGCACCTCCATGGGTCACACTTTCATCTCCATCTCTTCCTCCCTCCCTCTTCTCTCTTTCTAATTGACTGGGCAGCTGGGTACCCCTCTAATCCCCATACACACACACGGACTCTCTTGCACACACTCCCACGGCTAACTGACCAGTCCATTCTAAGTCCACTCAGTGATCGCCGTGTGGGTCACTACATCAAACAGAGCCACAGCCGTCTGCTCTTGACCTTCCCCTGGATCAAGGCCACTTTGAAGCTGTGTGTGTGTGTGTGTGTGTGTGTGTGTGTGTGTGTGTGTGTGTGTGGGTGTGTGTGTGTGGGTGTGTGTGTGTGCGCTCTAAGCTTCCCTAGGTTTCATTCCTACAGATGTGATCTTTGCTCTTAACAGGACCCAAGGACTTTATTACGGGCAGCCGAACACACAGCGCGTGGCTGCTTTGTTTTATGTGCACATGATTCAGGGAAATCGGCCCTCCGCCGAACAATTGACGGTAGTTAATTTGACAACTGAGAATTGGTCATCTTGCTTACTCATCAGCTGTTCACACACTCCATCTGTGTTTATTGGGGACAGGAAAAATTATTGCCCTCTCATATCCTCCTCACAGTCTTTTGTCCTTCCACTGGTGTGAGAACGTCTGATCTATTGTGTGTCGACTCGAGCTCTCTCTTTCTCTGTGCTGGGGATTTAGTGCCTTGCCCAAGGACAGAATGCATTTTGAGACTTCTCTGAGCAGTAATGAGGTGTCAGGACTCAACATTAACCATGGCATGATGGCCCATGGCCACAAGAAGTTACTATGTGGCCACCACTTACCACCTGTAGGGGGCCTGCTGCGGCCACTTAGTGTTATCAGGTCTCTCCTGAGAATGAGCCGCTACGAAGTCCCTTCTTTACAGCGCCTTTGCATTTTCCCAACGAACCAAACAGCGACATTAAAGTGTTTTATTTTAGACTGCATGCCGGCATCCTGGAAGCAAAAGAGGGATGACAGGCCTGACATTTAACACAACAGCGTTGGCCTCTAGTGTGATATATAAAATAGTGTTGACAATGCTATCTAGACAATAACATTGGCATTAACGTGATTATAGTAATCATTTACCATCCCTGTTATATGGTGGCTGACATCATCCGCTGCTGGGAGGGCAAGGAGCTCCAAGACCTCATTGTTTTCCCAGTTTGCTGACATGCTTTTCTTCTTTGAGTTAGCTGCTAACTGCTGCTTGCTGCTTTTTAAATCTCCCAGTGGTGGGTCACATGTCACATCCATGGTCTCCTACTGCCAGCTGTCCCTTTTACACAGACATTGATCCGGCTCTGTTACTACCTTCACCGCCGTCTTAAAGGTGAGACAACTCTGTCCCCCAGTTTTACTATCGTACCTTATGTGCGGAGTTATGGCGTGAAATTCCCGTCGTGAACTGGCAGTATAAAAGGGGCTCAAGACACACTTACTAACCAATATAGGGAGAGACAGGGACTTAAAAAAGTCAGTAAGCTAACTGGTACCAATGACAGCCTTTTTTTCTGCGTGGATGTGTTTGACCATGAGCGAATGGTACTCGTTGCCAGCTAGCCAGGGCCTGAGACTAACAGCGTCCCATTGTCCCTGTAGGTGACAGAAAATGCATCTGGGACGAGCGTAGATCTTCGTGTGTATGTTTAACATCACCTAGCAAATGACAAACTGATTTGAGCAACTACAACGCAGCACATCTTCATCAGAGTTTACAGTGTGTTGGAGCAAACAGAGCTAATAGAGCTAACAGCTCTATTAGGGGGGGGTGTAGTAGTGGAGCAGGTCTGTGAGGTAGGTGGGGGCCAGGTTTTTAAGTGATTTGTAGGTGAGTAGGAGGATTTTATATTGTATGCGGTGTGAAATGGGGAGCTAGTGTAGTTTTTGGAGGACAGGGATGATGTGTTCTCGGGAGTGGGTGTGGGTGAGCAGGCGGGCAGCGCAGTTCTGGATGTATTGGACTTTGGATGATGAACCGTATAGGATGCTGTTGCAGTAATCTAGTCAGCATGTTATGAAAGCATGGATGAGGGTTTCGGCAGCAGAGAATAGGGCTAAGAGCTGGCTGAGCTAAACAGCCAGCCAAATTGCCTTCCCTGTAGGCTTTTATTTAGGCCATCAAAAGTGTACTTTAGCCACCAAATTTTGGGGCTTGGTGGCCTATGGGGCCAGAGCTTAAAAATATTAGTGTCTAACGTTATCCCTGGGTGTGTTTGTATAAGTGTGCAGTGAAATTTCCTATTGCTTCCTCGTCATATCCGTAGTTGTTGTGCAGTGACCTGCAGACATTTCCTATAACACCTCTGGTTAAATGACACACCCTTTGATTCATACATTCCCATCTGATAAAATAGGTCTCTCTTTTGCTCTCTGCCTGTTTTCCCATATCTCTTTATGATGTTGGCCACCGCCCTCAGGCAGTCTCAGGATTTCCTCTGTCTCCTCTCATGTCTGAGCAATTCAGAGTCCAAACAGGGCACGGACACTTATCAGTCATTACACACACACAGATTACTATATATAGCTCTGTAAACATGCAGTCAGACTGTTGGTGGGTGTGTGAGTGTGGGCATGAGTGTAACTGGGAATACTTGCATTGTGAGTTTCTCATTTTTCCTGTAAGAGACACTTGTATAGAAACACTGTCACACAAAGACCTTTTTGTGTCTCATTTCCTCGGGGCTCTGTGTCACTGTCTCACCAGTCCATTGAGGTCTCAATAACTCAAGCCCTCTGGTCAGTGCCAAACATAAAGACGTCTTAAAGGGTAGCTTCTGGATTTTTCAACCTGGGCCTTGTTCCCCATGTTTTTGTGTCTGAGTGACCAGTGAGAACAGCGTTTTTCTTAAATTGATCCAGTATTAAACGAGGCAGCCAGCAGCCACGAAACATCCTGCAATGTAACCACTCTGGGCCTGTGCACACCGTCAATGTATGTCCACTAAAAGTGTTTGTTTTTGCCACCGACAGGCTCCGATTGTTAGTCTGAAAATATTATGGACGAGGTCCCTACAGAGATAGACCTTGTTGTTAAAAACTCAGTTCCCCGGGCACCCAGTAGCTCAGTGGGTAAAGCTGGCGTCCCATGTCCAAAAGCAATATCCTTGCAGCAGCAGCCGCGGATTCAATTCCAGCCCATGGCTTCCCTTTTCACACTTAGTCTGTCCTGTCCAGTAAAGGCAGAAAAGCCCCAAAAATATTCTCTTAAAAAAAGAGTAAGCTCCTTTGTTTTTTGACCAGAAACAGCCCCAAAATCGCTATCGTCAAACACACCAAACATCATTTAAATAAACACTAATTCTATCATCTTAAAACACACTTCATTCGGAGTCTACAGAAACAAAATAAAACTCACAAAAACTGCCCTGGTTTGTCTTCCCATTTTTGAAACAATCACCTGATTTGGTTGAAATAAACCTTTAATTCATCAAGTTAGATATGAAAACATGCTGGTTCGATACAGGCTAATATTGCTGTTTATTTAAATGGAGTCTGGTGGGTTTGGCAATGCCGATTATGGGGCTGTTTCTGGTTAAATATAAAGGATCTTACTCTGTAACAAAGATGTCAGTCTCTGTAGGGATCCTTTCCATAATGATGTCAGACACCTAAAATAATAATCTGAGCCTGTCAGTGGCAAAGTCAAGCACTTTTAGGGGATGTACATTGATGGTGCACAAATGCCCTGAGCTGGAGCACCTGGCAAAACCCACGCTGACATGTGGAGAACATGCAAACTGTGCACAGAGTGTAGAGCTCCCCCTCCCTGGGTTCGCACCGGGAACCCTCTTGCTGGGCAACAATGCTAACCACTGCACCACCTTGCCATCATGGTGGTTTAAAGGCTTTAAATGAGTTGGATTACTGAATAAATTCAAGTCATTTGACTGCTGACCCAATAAAGTGCCAAAATTAGGAAGACAAATAATCCAGGTTCAAGTTGTGCTGAGGTCACACTGGAGTTTTGAACATATTGCAATAGAAGGGACATCCGGTGGCCTAGTGGTCAAAGTGCAGGCCACATAACTGCAGCATTCCTGGTTCAATTAAGGCCGCAGAACTTTCGAACTTTGTTGCACATCCTACCCTCTTCTCTCCCCAGATTTGTACTGTTAACTGTCCAATAAAAGCACACAATGCCCCAAAAAACTATTGAAATAGTATTAATGCAAACTTCTGTGTGTGTGTTGTAGGTCCAGTGATCGGGGAGTTTGTCAGCCAGTTGATGCCTCTGCTGTACAGCTGCCTTCAACCAGACAGAGACCCAGAGATGAGGATGAGCATCTTCACAATGCTTGCTAAATTGCTTCTGGATGCAGCCAACACACTGGATTCCCAGGGGTGAGAGGGGCACATACACAAATGTTCTGCACATATTAACATCTTGATATACACACACAGAGCAATTATTCTATGAAGCAAAGACACGCACATAACTGCTAAATTGCAGGTTGATTTACCGCCGTTTCATCACTGCATGATGTCACATCGGGCTTTAGTTGTTTGTGTTTGTCTAGTCTGAGATTTTTAAAGTCATCGTTATTAGCACAACTCATATTTTAGACTTAACCCCACATGAACCTGCAAATTAGTACCAAGCCCACAAGGGACTATAATTAGAAACACAAAACACTGTAGTATCATTTTCATGAGGTCATTGTATCCCTATCAGCTTCTTTAGGACTAGCAGAGGATTCAGGTGTGATTGAGTTCATCATACTTTAGAAATCATAAACCCCATTACAGACTCACCACATAGAGTGAAAGAAGTCCCACTGGAGTTAATATGGTCCCTTTGGGAGTATCAGCTAGACTAACTCAAATCACTTCCCAGCATGCCTGAAGAAGACAAAAGCAAATGATGTCTGAATCTCTCTTCAGTGATTTAGTAATACCTTTAAATGGTTATTGAGTGATGAAAGAGGAAGGACAGGAGGGATGTCTGGCACCCAGAGAGGAGCTCCTGTTTCTGGGTTCTTCCTCTCTGCGGACCCTCCAGGGTCCCCTCCGAGCCCTCAGCTGTGCAGCCTGCAGGCTGAGCTCACAGCTAATCTGAGGGAATGCATTAAGCCAGAGGCCCCCTCCGGGTGCCAGCGATCACAGCAGCTGCTGCTGTCCATCAGACAGATGAACCTCGTCCAGGAGGTTGCCATGGAGACATCTGTGCAGCGTGCAACTAACCCTAACCCTGCAGCCAAATGGTCCATAAGGGTTTCCATTGGTTAATATGAGCAATAGCTTTTGGCTTGAGCCTGGCGGCAGTGTAAAGAGTATAACTCAAAATAATATCATTGTCAGTGAAAAATGTTGCAGAAACAACAAGAAGTGTTCTTAAGCCAAAACATTCTGCCACCTTTGCCAAAAACTTGGAAATTGGAACTTTGCTTTCAGCTTTCATCAGATTATTTTAGCCATACATGTGCATATCAGACAAAAGAAGCCTCTGTCTCTTTGCCCCGTTCCCAGCGCGGCCACCTGTGCTGCTAACTGCTCCTCTCATTCCTCAGCTACATCTCCGGTAATCACAGGTCCATCAGGAGACAGAAATCAAGTTACACCTTCAAAAGGTTTCAAGCAAAATGCTTAACATACAGCATGTGGGGCTGTGCGGTCTGCCATAATATTTCCATTCATGCTCATCTCATCCCTTCATTCATGATTTATGGCCTTATCTTTGCTCAGCAGATTGTAGCCCACACACACACGCTATATGTCATCAAGAGGACAATGATAGTCATAGAGAAAACCTCTTCTCTTTGTTCCGCAACCAAAATGACATAATGACAGCTCCACTATAGAACAAGCAGAAAGGGAAAGTAAGTGTGTGCACATGGAAGTGCCTTTCATCCACACACACACACACACACACACACACACACACACACACACACACACATATAATATCTTTGTTTCATGTGGATTTGTGTGCTGTGATTACAAAGCTTGAAGTGAAATTTAAGTAGAAGGCGATGTGTGAGAAATGAAAGTTCATCCTCTGTAAGCCGAAATCATGTGCAGCTTACAAGTGAGATAAGAGTGTGTGCTTTCATGCATGTGTGAACTGCAGAGGGAATCCATCTTAGTCTCAATTTCAGCTTTTAAGATATAAAACAAGAAAAAAAGTTGTGATTGGGGTGACATCCTCCTCTTATTCCAAATGTGTTTTCCCTTAAAAGGATGTTTCAGATTTTATGAAGTGGGGTTATATGAGGTACTTATCCATCGTCAGTGTATTACATACAGTAGACGACTGTCACCGCGCCTCAAGTTTGGAGAAGCAAGCAGAACTTCAAATGCAGATGCTAAGCAGTAAACTGCTGTGGACGGGGCCAGCAGCAACATTTATTTTAGCCACCTAAATAAGTCAGTAATAGTTCATGTGTACGCTGAATTTAGAATATTTTCACTGCTTTACCATGCCATTATACAGCCGTTTTCAACAGGGAACTGAACTGCTCTCTTCAAAGTCAGACTCCATAGACATAACAGTAATTTTACCTCGCTGAACACAGGAGTTGCTGGTCTACCACTGCCTTGATCCAGTTAGTTTTTAAGGATAAGTTCAGTCACGCAACAACACAAACTAATCGATCGACGCAGCTGTTGACCAGCAACTTCTTTGCTCAGCGAGGTAAAATTACTGTTATGTCAGTGGAGTCTGGTGGCTTTAAAGAGAGCGATATAACAGCTTCAGTTCCCTGTCAGAAAGGGCTGTCTGGCGGTAAGGTAAAGCAGTAAAAAATATTCCAAATATAGTGCACACTTAAACTGATGTCAGTATTTTTAGGTGGGCCTTTTTTGGAGATGGCTAAAATACATTTTGCCGCTAACCCCCATCCACAGCAGTGCATTGCTTAGCTTTGTGGCAGTGCTCCTTCCTGCTTCTCCAAACTTGGAGAGTGCTGATCGTCATCTTAAGGAAGAAATGTATGATATAGTTTAAAACATTATCACAACAATAATTTGGATGTGTCCAAAATCAGTATATATGAAATATTCAAACTGATGTTTAAAGGAATGAACTGTATTCCTGTGTTACGCAACTCGACTAAAAGTGTCAAACACAAACTTAAATAATGACTTTTGTTTGAATCAGTTATTTGGACAATAGAAGTTTGCTGATAAGATGGTGAAATTATTTTGCTGCCCAGTTCCACTCGATGACAAATTCAAATACTATATGTGCTGTGAGAGATTGTTGTTTGCTCCGCAGCTGCTTTGTGACCATAGGGTGCTCAGACAAAACTCCCTGGAAATGTGTGTGTTTGTGCACAGACATACAAGCGAAAAGGTGAAAGTCCCACTCTTCTTTTCCTTTGGACATCATCCCTGCTATGTGGAAAAATGTCTTTCCATCTCCTGGCGTCACTCATGATGAGCTTTCAACACCTGTCAAGATGACGAGACTGAGCTAAGGCAGCAGTGCACAGTGCTGGCTGTTTTAGTGGCACACAGTCTCCCCCTACTGGCGATGAAACAGTACAGCACATATTATCTAAAGTCATGACCAGTTTTTTGTGACACCAGCTGAATAGCCAGAGGCTGGAGGCAGTGTAGCTGCTGGTGGAGTTGGTCTGGAGCAAAGGGGCAGTGCAGACTCTGGAAGTGTGTGACAGGATGTCAGAGGGCCTAAACCAGCATGGAAAAGAGAGGGAGAAGGGAAAGGAGGACGCCCAGATGTTGCACTCCTCGCCTCCCCCTCTGCCTTGCATCAAGTGTGGGAAAATGACTGTAGCAAAGCCATTTTGTTGCTGTTGCATTCCCAACAGCCATCATCATCCACTTGTCCTCCAAATGGGCGCTATTCCTTGCTAGTCGTTAAAAATGTATAAATGCCAATGGCCTCCTCCTGTTCTGTCTCCATGTTTCTACTCTCTGCCTCGCTCCAGGCATTTCCGTGATGAGTCAGAGAGGTTCCTGTGTGACATCTTGCTTCCTAACCTGGTTTGGCACGCTGGTCGTACCGCTGCTGCTGTCCGCACCGCAGCCCTCAGCTGTGTACTGGCCCTGCTGCACGGAGGGGCCATCACACCTGGACAGGTAAAGTTATACACATGAATGCTGCAGAGATGACATGTACACAAAGGTACATATGACACACAGGGGTTTGGGCTGGGTATCGTTTAAGAAATGACAATACCAGGACCCTTTAAGTGACACTGATACCACCAGAGTACTTCACTCGATACTTTTTTATGCCAGTGACAGCTGGCGGAGGCATTATGTTGTTCCTATGTACGTACATCCCATTCTTGTGAAGGTGATATCCCAAGAACACCTTGAGGGAATTTCTTCAAATTTGGCACCACTTGGATGCAAGAATGAACTAGTTACAATTTGGTGGTCAAAGGTCAAGATCACTGTGACCTCACAAAACATGTTTTTGGCCATAACTCAAGAATTCATACGCTAATTATGACGGAATTTCACACAAATGTCTAACAGGATAAAATGATGAAGTCCACATTTCATATCCAAGACGTCAAAGGTCAGCTGCACTGTGACGTCATGTTCTGCAAAAACATTTTTTCCGCCATTATTTAACACTATATCTCAGGAACAGAAGGGGAGACATTTGGTCAGATACTGAATTGGTGACACTAATCTTTTATGCACACCTGATCTTCTGTGCTGCCATGTTGAAGATGTCTATGAAGCATCCATGTTTTCACAGACGTGGATGTAAACTGTAACTGCAACTTGACAGGTTTGCAGATGCCTACCACTGCAAGGCGGTAAATCTTTTGATACCCATCATCTGAATCGCAGCATTCAGTTGCTTGAAGTCTCACCTGACACTACAGGCATGTGGTATGGCTATACTTTAAAACATTTGGTGGCATCTTGGCACATTGAACTGCTAACTCTGCCAAGTATACTGTGTTGTAGTAGTTGAGATTGGCCTTGGTCTCGACCATGCTTTGAAGGTCTCATCTTCAACGCCACCATGTTTATACTGGGTCCAGTCTCGATGTCAGACAAAGAGGACTCAGGATTTTATTTCAACAACAGTCACGACCACGACTGCAAGGATATCTGCAAGGATATTACTAAATTGCCTGTGTGTAAAAGGAGTAAGTTCAGCTCTTCAGTGTTTGCTCATAGAAAGCAACGGAAAATTCCCACACATAAAATTCACCTCTGCAATGCCCTTTGATTATGTTATCTAGACAGTTTATACACTTATACATACACACATATGTATATATACTCTATGGCTATTTAGATCAATTTGAGGAGTGCCTGTGGTTTACATGTTGCATGTTCTATTGTAAGTGTCATTCAGTGTGGGACTCTCACTGGTCTGGTCCTGACTCTGTCTCAGACCCTCAAAGTCTTGGCCTTCGTCTCCATACACTATGGTCTTGTCATGTCTTGGTCTCAATTTAGGTGGTCTTGACTCTCTTTACACCACAGACTGGGGTTGTAGCTGCTGCGGTAGTAGGCCAAGCACATGTTGCATTAAATTCAAGAGTGCTTGAGGTTCTTGGCTGCCAGCAAAAACATACAAGTAGACTTTTTTCTAGATTTGAGTATAAAAAGGATCAAATTCAGGTATTGTTTTGAGAAGTTATTGGTACTCGATACCTTAAGGGTATGAGTCCTGATACCCAGCCCTGCAGGGTTTACATCTATTTCCACCTGTATAAAGGGATGCATAAGCATTGGAAGAGAACACCGGATATGAAAGGTCTCCAGTAGTACGCACTCCTGATCTCCAATCTGCAGAAACACTTTTTATTGACTCAGCTGTAAAGGAAAAGATGTGGTAGTGCATTTTTTGAATCCACCAGGAGTTGACATTTACTTCAGATTGTCTGTTTTGTCCATTTCACATCAAAATAGACGGTCCCCCTTGGCCATTTAGGAAAATATATCTTCCGCCATTCCCTTGGCTGAAAGAGTTGGCCGCTGCAGGTAGCAGGTGTACGAGGGGGCAAGCGGGTTCACATACCTTTGTCCCCGAGGAACAATGCTTCCACTGTTGTGGGCCCTTGTTGTACGGAGGAACTATCACCGGGACATGCCCTTGCACCTGCCTGTCAGAGCTTGTGCCCAGTTACAGCATGTGTGCTCACACACACACACACACACACACACACACACACACACACACACATCTGGCTATGTTTGCCCTTGCGTGTGCAGAGTGACCAGTTGAAACTGGCTCACACACCTCTCCTATTCACACATCTTTAACTACAAGGCAAAGCAAACAGCTGGGGGACAATGTCAGCATGGGCGTGGGTGTGCAATCAAACTTTTACTATCTGCTGGCACCCAAATGTCCTCACAAGAATAGAAAAATCTGGAAAAGTGGTGACTTAACAGGACTGTGCTGCTCGCTGTGTCCGAGTAAAAGTTCACATTAAGGTTACAGTAGAGATGAAATAAACAACATGTCCTGATGGGTGTGACAACAGAAGGTTATGTGTGTATTTCCACGGGCAAATCAAACAGCCTTTCATTTAGAGGGCCGTGGTTTCCTCACTGCTCCCTGTGAAAACAATTAGCAGCTCTGGTTACACTTGGCACCCTCAGATTGTCACTGATGTAATGCCGGATCACTTCTCTGCCAAATTTTCCTCCTCTTTCTGTCTCATTCCCTCCCTCTCCCCTCGCTCCTTTGTTTTACTGTTTCGCCTGCACGGTTTCAATAGCAAACAGACGGGGTGACAGAGGTTTTAGCCATTACCTCTTGGCCCGCTGGTCCGCACGCTCAGCTTCACGTTGTTTGTCCATTTCCTCTGTTTCTCATCTGCTGGTGTGATGAAAACATCGGTCCTCACTGTAGTGCTAAAGTTGGGCTCCATGCCTGTGCGTCTGTACAAACTGATCCAGACCTGAAGTGAATATGTCATGCTTCAGGTGATATTTCACTTTGGTTGTGAAAAAGAAAAATTCAGCATAAACAATCAAAGAAAAGTGTGAGAAGTTATTTCCTTGGGATTTGTCGTCAGTTTCACTAATCAGCCTTCTCTTTCCTAGTTCTCGTTGTTGAGGTGTGGAAATGACTTGGAAGCACACATTTCTTTTTACCATTACTGAAAAATCACTTTTGCCTTTTCGTTTTTTACATTTGAAGCTCCTGTTGAGGTTTTTCGAATGAAGCTTCAAATATCTGTTGACATATTTTAGCCTGTCATCACCCGAAAAATATTTAAATCCCCAAACAAAATCAATTAAAATAAATGGATTCATACTGATGACGTCTTGGTGGAGCGCCAAGCAAACATAGATACATAGTATGATTTTTTTTTTGTAACAATTTAAAGTTGGGATGGGCAGAAATTTGTAGAAGGCCTTGCTGATCCAGCAGGGAGTCAGGGCTGTCCAATCTCCTGGAGATGGAGTGTGCGCTATCTCTGGACCTGCTGCTCGTTGTCCTCCTGTCAGTAGTGGTGGGGAGTGAGGCGGGGGACACACAGATTATAGGCTCTTGCTAATGTTAGCTCCCATTAGCAGACGGCTAAACTGTTAACATTTTCTAAAGTGCTTTGCCAGTACGGACATGTGTTGCCTTCATTTATTCTCAGATTCTCTTTTAGTCTTACTTTTTGATAAGTCAGTTTCCTTCTTTTTGAGTCACTTTGCAGTGTAAGCAGTTGCTGCCAAAGCTGGAATAGCAACTTTGTCAGCAGGATTCTGCACCATTGAATCAGGCTTCCTCCAAAGGGACATGAACATGCATCTGCATTTATAGAACCATTCGATACAGCCCTGCTTTATTATACGAAAACACCTTTATGTAAACTGTGTCTCCTTGAGTGAGTCTGAATTATATTAAACATATTATGAGGAGACTTTGAACGTGTCATGTAACATTTAAAGTTGATTTTGCCGGTCTGTGCCTTTCCTGTGTGCAGCTGCTGTGTCAGGAGGACAAACTGAGTCCCCGGGTGCTGTCAGCTCTGGAAGAGGACTCTCAGACGGGCAGGCTGCTGGCTTGTCGTTCCCTGTCCGCCATACTCAGGCTCATAGGGACCAGTCTGCACCCTGAGGCCCTCAACAAGGTCTACCCAGGTAGGTGGAGGACACACACGGAGGGAAATTGATGCAGTACATTATGTCACTCTGCACAATGACATTTACATGCACGCTTTGTGATTTATTCTATAATGTCTGCTTTCATTGAAAATAACTTGAAAAAACATCATCAAATTAGCAAAGTTGCAACAATGATTACAATGAGGATAAAAATGGTTCTAATCTAATATTTATATTCCCGTCCACAGAGCTGCTGAAGCGCCTGGACGACAGCAGCGAGGAGGTGCGCGGCGTCGCCCTGCAGGCCCTGGGGCTGTGGCTGTCCAGCCTGACCAAAGATTACAACCCTGAGCTCTTTGCTCCTCATCTGCAGCTCCTCTTTCAGCAGCTCCTCCTGCACCTGGATGACCCCGACAGCTCGGTGCAGGACCAAGTGCTCGGTGAGACGGGGTGGGGTGTGTTGAACCAGCAACATCTGAGACAGTGATGGAGTTTTGATTGGTAGTTGATGGTGAGAGCTTAACAGAAAGATAAGCAAATGGCGGTGTCATGCTGGGTGCAAACGTAAAGTGGATAAAACATTACAGTTTAAGGATTTACTCCATGTGGAATGTGCCAAAGCTTTTCCCTCAGCTCTTTATGAGTCCTGACTATTAATCATAACCATTACACTTGTCAAAAAATATAATATAGCAGACTTTTTTTCTAGCTGTCTGCTAGTGCTTTGACAGGCCACAGATACCAGTGCTGGTCAGAATGAGGAGGAATTGTGAATATGACATTATGGGAAACATAATACGAAACATCCTCATGTGTCTGACTTGAAATGATTGTGTGATACGGACCTTATGACCGTGATTATCTGATAAACATATTCAGCCGATATAGATAGTACAGATGATGATGGTGACGATGAAAGCAGAGTTTAGCCGTGATGATCTGCAGACCGGCCAGCTGCGTCCGACACACTCACAGAGGGATGAGAGGAATTTGGGGTATCCTTTATCAAACACTAGATAATTGCCTGGCACTCTGCCAGCAGATTCCCCCTGTCTTTTATTTCAGGAGCTCTCTGGTATCCTTTGTTTCCACACAATTTATCACCAGAAGCAGCTCAACCAATTCCTCCTGCCAAAGCATAGCCTTAGGGGCCGGGATGGACGTGGCCCTCAGGAGTGAAACACAAGATCCAGATATGGATTAGCACCCACCTGAGAAGGACACTGCACAGGTTAAAGGGACAGTTCACCCCAAAATTAATACTACATATTTTTCCTTTTACCTTTTAGTGCTATTTATTAATCTAGATTGTTTTGGTCTGCGATGCCAGGTGTTGGAGATATCACATGTAGAGATGTCTGCCTGCTCTTGAATATAATGGAACTAGATGGCACTCGGCTTGTGGTGCCCAAAGTGCTAAAGAAGTACATTTGAAAAACTCAACAGCAATGTGTCTTTCCAGAAATCATGACCAAGCAACTCAAGATAATCCACAGATGTGATCAGTTTCATGTAAGAACTACATGACATGGCTTAAAGGTATAGCTCATCCAAGGAGGACGTCTTTAATGTTTACAAGGGCTGCCCCCTAATAGTCAACCAAATGTTAGTCGACCAGAATTGTCATTAGACAGTAAGATATCAATGGTCGCTTAGTCGCCAAAAAAAAAAAAAAAAAAAAAAAGTTGCACTACTTGAGTAGCACCCAGAGCCCAACCTAGCGCTTTCCAGGCAGTCCACAGGCTAGTTAATAACATGTCGGGCAGGAAATCCAAAGTGTGGGATCATTTTGAGAAGGTGAAGGACGAACCCAAGGTGATATGTAAACTCATCTTCATTGGTCGACTACAAACATGACGTATCATCTGAAACATGGAAGTAGCTACATGCCCATTAGCCACTTAGCACAATCATTGCTGCTTTGCCGACAGCGTCATCAACAGGCGGCTCGCTCAGTGTGTGACGTGCACTTGTAGATAAAATATAGGCCTATATTAATGAAGGTTTATTAGTACGGTTTTGTATTTCTCTGTAATGTAGCACAGTGTTAACAATGTTACTGATACTATTCTTTCTCATACCTTCAACTCAAACCATTGGGTTGCCCCGCCCAAAATATATCATTTAATAGTTAAATTAATATCGTAAACATGCAGGCAAATAGTCGACTAATGGCCCTAAATGATGACTATTGGTCGACTGGGAATATTCTTAGTCGGGGGCAGCCCTAATGTTTACATCTTGTGCTGTTAAGTACAAGTACAATCCTCTCGTCCATGAGTAGATGCACACTTCCTTCAGCATGGTGACTCAGTTGGCAGGTGTAGTTCGGTAAAAATAAAATGGCTGCAACATAAATCTGCTCACAGCAAAGTCTGTAGATTATCTTGAGTTACCGGGTCATGATTTATGGAAAGACACATTTCTGTTGAGTCTTTCAAATGTATTTTCTGGGCGCTTTGAACACCACAAGCCGAGTGCCGTCCCGTTCCATTTCGTTCCACCTCGTTCCACCTCGTTCCACCTCGTTCCATTATACTGGAGAGAGGGCAGACTTCTGTACGACTGATATCTCCAACACTTGGCAAGTCACATAAAAACAATCAAAAGTGACCAATAGCATTACATGTAAAGGGAAAAAATCTGTCTTTGATTGTGGAGTGAACTGTCCCCTTAATATGTAAACTCTAATATTTGTATAACTCTTCTGCCATTATACCTGCTGTAAAATGGGCTGTTTGTCTGCCTCTCCACCCAGGATCTCCCTCCAACACAGAACAGCTTCACCTAATGTTAACCACATGGGGACCCCCCCTTCCCTTCGCCACCTTTTCACATCTGTCCTCACAACCATCACACTTAATCTTTGTCTTTTATCTGTCCGTCTAACTTCCTCCTCTCATACCCAGTGTTTTCAGTGACAGACTAGCAGCTTCACGGCTGTGTTTTTATTGCTGCATCCATGGAAAGTCTGAGTGGCTTTTCCTGAAGTGTGTATGTGTGTGTAACCGAGGCTCAGCTCCTCTGGACTTTGACTCTCTCCCACTCTCATGGATGTTCGCTGTCATTACTTTTGACAGGACGCAGGTGAGCCTTGATGCCTTAGCCAGCGCAGAGAGGCCTCTCTACGGGATCCCTCATCTTCATACGGCTAGACATAGAGGGAAAGGCATTCACACACTCACCAGATGCAGCAATAGCTTCCATACCATGAATTCTAGCTCTGCGAGACAGCTTTTGAAAGCCGTCCAAGGACAATAAGCATTTTCGTTGTTGCCATTAGTTATAAAAGTGTCCGTAACCTTGACTGCAGAAGGCAGAATAACACATGTAGATCAAGTGTATTAACCGGCCTTCGCCCACACACCGTACATCCGTATTTCTTGTAGTTGAGTGATTTTGTGTGTTGCGCGCGTGTACTTTAAGGATCCGCTTTGAAAAACTATACCGTAATTCTGTATGTTCCAGTTTAAACATGAAAGGGATCATTTTTGAGAATTTTTTTTTGCTGTCTCAACCTGCTGGATATGATTTATCTCGTACTCATGCTCTGGCAATAAGTTACTCACCAAAACTGATACTAGTTGATGGATAAGTCTGAGGATGTTTTATATTTTTCTTTTGTCAACAAATCCCATGAAAAGACCAGAGTCAACGTTGAATTTATTCTCCTAACAAGTGTTGTCTGTGACCTTGATGGATCTTACTCCTCTGTGCTATCATCCAAAAACACTTCAATGAGCCACACTATTACACTGGGTGACATGTTCCTGTGTTTGATGAACATGAGCTCTTAAGTTTACTTTCAGTTGATCAATTTCAGCACTGTCCTGCTGCTTTAAATACTCATTAGAGCACCAAACTTACAGGTGCATGTATTCCCCAACAAAAGTGCTATTTACTTTGTTTGAGTAACATTTGCTAAAAACCACAGTGCCCAGCTGTTTAAGGAAATTATTTACCCCCTTTCCTTAAATAAAACTAAATATTTGTGACCCATATTCAAAAGATTCGGCGATTCGCTTTGCACATGGGTGAAAATAGTCACACACACTTGTACACCCATCCCTACGACGTGTTGTAATGGATCCCACTGCTTTTTGTGATAGGATAGTTTTTGTCATTTTGAGGGTTAGGATTTGGGCAATGAGGTCATGGTTAGGGTTGGTACCAGCCAGTCTCGGAAATTCTCTAAGATTAAAGTGGTAAATTTACAGAAAAAAACTCACAGATGTACTGCCAGAAAGTCAGGTGACGTAGAGTCTATGGAGGCAGTAAAACGAGGTGGGTGAGTTAAACACAGGACTTTTACCAAGGAGACTGAGGTTCAAGAGCTCTGTCAGTCAACATTGCCTTATTATTTCTGATTTTTAGGATGTTTAAAGTTGAACACGTTCTCAGTGGGGGGTTGACCTCCGCCAGGGTTGTCCCTTGTCTCTGACTGTTCTGTTCATGATATTCATGGCCAGGATCTCAAGGCACAGCTGTGGGGAGGAAGGGGTCCAGTTTGGTGACCTCAGAATTGCATCTCTGCTTTTTGCGGATGATGTGGTTCTGTTGGCTTCATCACACCTTGATTTCCAGCATGCACTGGGGTGGTTTACAGCTGAGTGTGAAGCAGTCAGGATGAGAATCAGCACCTCCAAATCTGTGGCCACGGTTCTCTGCCGGAAAACGGTGGATTGTCCCCTCCAAGTTGGGAGTGGGAAACTGCCTCAAGCGAGGGAGTTCAAGTATCTCTGAGGCTTGTTCACACGACGGTAGAATGGAGCGAGAGATGGATCGGCGGTTTTGGCGCGGCATCTGCAGTGATGCAGGCCCTGTACTGGACTGTTGTGGTCAAGAGGGAGCTGAGCCATAAGGCAAAGCTTTTGATTTACTGGTCCATCTACGTCCCAACCATCACCAATGGTCATGAGCTCTGGGTAGTGACCGAAGGAATGAGGATGGGTGGGTGGATGGATGGATGTTTAAAGCTCCTGAATGCACACTGTGTACATAAACTTCAGCAGAATAGCTGAATAGACCCATTCATGTTAACGTCATATAACTATAACTGTAGACCCGGGTGTACATATAAAGCCATATTGGCTGTTTACATCAAGGTACAAATAACATCTGTCTTGAAGATTTACATCTTCAGTAGGAACGGATGGATTTTGGTCTGAGAGTCAAAGACAGTCAAGGGAAGTCTGAAAATGTTGAGTGAAAATTGTTGGTTTTGATCTTTTCATTGGATTTGATGACAATAATTGAAAGTTGAAAGTTTGTGAATCTGAGGGGACAAAATCAAGGACAGTTTTGGAGTACAGATATACATAGACATGGGTCATTGAAAGTGCTTGAATCTATATATATTGTGCAAGAATAGAAATTGAAATTCTTTTGATATTGTCTTTGTCACTCTCTTTTTAATTGATGTCTCTGAGCTTCTGTCAGGGTTCTGACAGGTCCTTAAAAAAGTCTTAAAACGTGTTGAATTCATAATTGGCATTAAAACGTCTTTAAAAATCCTTCGGAAGTCTTAAAAATTTTAAGACATGTACCCTGGATGACATGTTTTCAGTTGCTGGTCAAAGCCACATTTGAGATGTCACAAGCGCTTTTATAAAAATAGAATGTGATCAAATCAAAATGCAAAACAAAATTCCCTGTTTGACAATATACAGCTGCACAACATATTTTTTGGTTTAAAAAAACGTCTAATAGCTGTCTACACGAAGACCTGACGTCTAGGCTAAATCACGGCTGAATTTGGGCTGTCAGTGAAAATTTGGTAGACGTCTAACCATAGCTAAAGTGTAGACGTCATCAATTATACGGCTATGTAGAGACCATGTCCAAAAAATGGAGATAAACATATTTTAATTACTGTTGACTCTCCATACGTGATTGATTGAATATCATACCGCATGCCATCTGCAATGGTGAAAATTACATTTAATCAATTTCAAAATTAAATCGACTAGATTTGGGTTACATGTAGCTAGACTAAATCAGAGCTAAGTAAAATAAATAGCAGGGCTGTACGTTACATTTTTGCACACAGCACTGGTGCTACAGAGGTTTAAAGGTTTGCAGCACAGGATACTAAATTATAACATGACTACAAAAGTATCAAGTAGCTTTAAATCCATTGTAGTTTGAAACAATTAAAAATCAGAGTGTGACCTCGTATCGGGCCCTTACAGTGTGAAGATGTGAACATGAGCCACTGTGTGCAGTCCAGTTTTTCAAACTGTGATCTCCATGAAGTACAGTAGATTCTTAGACAGCTCGGAGTCTCTTTGTGAAATGAGATGACCTCACATCTTGCTGAGTGATCGTCTGTATCTGACAGCACCCGTAACCGCCTGCGCTGCAAATGTGGAAGCATTCCTCGCTCTCATGCACGGCTCTGTTTGAAGCTTTTTTCCCCCCTCCTCGCTCTCTTTCTTCCTCTCTATCTCTCTTTGTTCCTTTTAATAGTTGATCCCATTCTTATGCTTCTTGGATTTCAAACGCATATCTGTGAAGTGGCTTGATGTGTGCAGCATGTCCTGACAGCATGACGGACAGCACCGCCAACCCTACCTCCCCCTTCCCATCTCATCCCTCCTTCTCTCACTGTTCCAGTCCTCCACCCTAATAATCCCACCATCCTGGCAGCGCGGCTGCTACCTGCTCAATCACACACACTGCTGGCACGAGTATCACTCAGTTCCCACAAGTCATCATTGTTCTCCTTTAATTCAAAGTCCCACTGCCCCACCTCCATCCCATCTGAGTACAGTATACACAAAAGCTAAAAATCCCCTCCATCTCCTTGAAGAACAAAGGCAAGTATCAGATGATGAGTTTACATGAGCTAACTCATCCAGAGTGACGGCGTGTCACCACTGGAACAGCACTTTTGCTGTGTGGTTTCCATAGCATTTACCCATTGACAACACTTCAAGACATTCAGTATACCTCTGAAAATCATCAGAAGGTGTGGGAACAGTGAGAGGAAGAGAATTAGACAGAGGATTATCGCCTCCTAGTGGTAGGAAAAGGCACCTGCACAAACAGTATGTGAGCTGCAGAGTTAACGTAGTGTGGCTCATCGCTGCCATCTGCTGGCATCTTTTTGACTGTGCTACCACAGAAACAAAAAATCAGGGTAGAGTAATCACCTGCCTGGACACAAGTTAGAAACTAAGAACTTGATTCAAGATCTGTAGAGAATTTGGGTCTGATGTGCCTGAATGTAAATTTGAACTTTAGGGAAACTCCTGCAGGTTTACATGTTTCATGGAGAGAAATCAACCTGACTGACCGTCAAAACCAAGTAGAAGAAAAATAAAAAAGGCAACAAGAGCAGACCATTGACCCCATTTATACACTGAAGATCACAAGTTTCAATATTTACATTTAAACATAAAATATTTCGGTGAGGATTCCTTCAGTGGCTGTGGTTCAGTAGGTTTTTACTGGAAGCCGAATTATCCACTGAGGTCTCTTCCACTCCAAAATAAATGGACTGGGTGATTAAAACTGGTAAAAACGCTGAATAAGCCAGTTTAACGTTAAAATCAGTGTTTCTCCATCGCAGAGGGGCTGCTCGCCCAACTGCTCATGTGGGCTTTCTCTGATAACTCAAGATCCAGATGTTCAGGAGGTTTTTACCAGGAGCAGAATTATTCACAGAGGTCTCCTTCTTTTCAAAACAAATGGCTCGGGTGATTTTGTCAGTAAAAACACTGAATAAATCAGTTTCACATTAAAAATCAGTGATTCTATAGCCCCATTTCTGCCGAGCAGTACAGTACAGTTCAGTTTGGTACTTTTTTATTTTGTTTGTTTTTTTCCACTGTGAAAAGTCGTGGATGGTACCAATGGAACCGTGCTGTACCGTCCCCATTTTTGGTCCTTCTCCTGTTGGGGTACCTAGCACACAGCTCTGGTACTAAAAGGTGGAGCTGTGAACACTGCAGTCTGTTGATTGGTCAACAGCGGACGGTCACTCTGCTCAGGGCTGAGTTGTGGCTGGTTTTGAGGCTCATGTAACCACTGTTCACACCGTGGAGAGTTTTATTACTGTAACTATAAAATGAAAGCATGTTTTGCTGCCTCTTGCAGCAGCTGGAGTCGGAGAAGGAAAATAACTGAACTCACTGGGCCGACTGCCGTTGACTTTTAAGGTGGAATGTTGTCGCCTTGCAGCCTCGTTCTGTGGACGATAAACGAGGTGCAGACTTTCATCTGTGTCACTGCTAATGAGGAAATACAGTGAGTGCTGGACGGAGCAGTGAGTGACAACAACCCCGCCCACATTTAAGAGTACTGTTTGCAGTGGAAATGCTAGGGTCTAGGTACCATGTCTGAAGGGTTACTTTTGGTTCCAAAGGTACCATACCGAAAGTGTTTGACACTGTTTGGCACAGTAGGGGCTGGAGCCAAACTCTCGCTAACATTCGCTCCACTTATTTCTCTGATAACTTAAGATCAAGATGTGTGATGACTCAAATCCTTCGTCAGATTAAAACATATAGCTAAAAAAGACCAAGATCTAAAAAGTGAAAAGGCCAATTTTTGGCAGCTTCTTGAAGGCAAACACAACCCTGACAAATATAGGATATATAGAACATGACTGAAAAGAGACAGCCACCAAATGACACAGACCATGTCCTTGATTATAATTACAGATTTTTGTGGGTTCGAACATTGTTTGAAATGTTTAGAATAATAACACGACTCAACAAAATAACAATGGTCTCGGGGCGCCCAGTGGCTTAGTGGGTGAAGCAGGCATCCCACATACAATGGCAACGTCCCTGCTGCAGCGCCCGCAGGATAGATTTCAGCCTGCGGCCCTTTGCTGTATGTCATCCCCTCTGTCTCCCCCTTTCACACTTAGACTTTCTTATCTATTAAATACAAAAAGTGGAAAAAATAAACCCGAAAAAATGACAATGTTGTAGTTGTTTTTAGACATTTGAGTTCAGATTTTTCAGTACATCTTAAGTCTCCCCTGGAGAATTAAGCTCAAAGGAAAAGTTTGACATTTTGAGAGTTAGATGAGAAGGTCAGCTTTCAGTATCAAAACTAACAGTATTTTATTGTGGATGTTTATTTTTAGCACAGAACCTTTTGCTTTTATATGCGTGTGTCCTCATTCATGACATATCCTAAATGCTGACACCTGTCTGGTTCGTGTCTTCGGTGTTGTGTGTGTGTGTCCAGAGATCCTGAAGGCAGGCAGCTCAGTCCACCCGGCTCTTCTAAGGAGGGAAGTGGAGGTAGTGAGAGACAAACAGCGGAGTCCTCTCTACTGCGACCGGCTGCTCCAGCACATCAGCTCGCTGCCCACAGAGCCCACAGCGGAGTGTCCTGAGTGACAGGAAGTTTGTGTCTTGATTCAAAGAACTCTCTCACCTTCAAGTACAACATCGATGAACAACCTTTAACAGCAGGCTGATAATGACATGATCGAGCATTTTTAGGTCTCCTTAAATGAAGCTCAGTCATTATGTAGCTACTTGCCTTAAATTCTTTAACCCTCATGTGGGTGAGAATATGAGTGATTTTAAGGTGAACTTTTCAGTGTGCCTTTTAATGTCTCCTTTACCATTTGTTTTTCTGCATCTGTTCCTTTCATTGCATTCCTCTGGTTCTGATGTTTTGTTTTACTGAAAAGAAACTGGTGTTTGATGCACTGTGGTTTTGTTTAAATGTTTTACCCAAACTCTCAGCACCCCTCTGAGTCTGCGAGAGGCTGGGCTATGTGATTGTTGTCTTCAAAATAAAAGTGTTTTTTTGTTTGTTTGTTTGTTAAGAAAAAAGTTAAATGTTGAGCTGTGTAAATAAGAATTACATTAAAATAAATCTGAATCTTTTAAATATGGAAGGAAACCATCTTTGAATATTGTTTTTAACACTAATAATGGATGATCCTGTAAAAATTGTGAAAGCCAAAATAGCATTTTCACACATTTCTGCTAAAGCACATGTTTTAAAATGCATAGTGATACGCAGGTTAATTGTCATTTTTATTTTTAATATTCTAACCGGATGTTTCTAAATATTGTTATTTATTTAAAGGTCTAGTGTGTAGGATTTAGTGGCATCTAGTGATGAGCTTGCAACGTTGCAACCAACTGAAATTGCTCCCGTATCCCAGCATGTAGGAGAAAAATGGTGGCCGACATGAAAACGCAAAAGGCCCTGTCTAGAGCCAGTGTTTGATTTGTCCACTCTGGGCTACTGCAGAAACAACATGGCAGACTTCATAGAAGAAGATCCTCTTTGTAGATATCATGGCTGTATGAAGAGATCTGGATGCAGCATTTTTTTTAAACTAATTTGTCATATCAACAAGAATATAATTATCACAAAAATACCCTGAAATATTGTGATATTATTTTAGGGTCATATCGCCCACCCCTAATAGCAAGTGCACTAGAGACATGCAGCCGCTGAGCAGCTCACTTCAAGTTTAGCTTTTTTTTTTTTTTTAATTGGACTAAATTGATCAAATATACTAAATATATACTAAACAGGTTTTCCAAACAAATATAACATGCTAACGTTATTAGCACAAGCCTATGGCATTTTACATTGTATAAATTAGCCAAGCAACGGGCAGAGATTTCCTCTGCTCATATGAAGCCAGAAAAAAACACACACAAGACTAAAAATGCTATTTTTGTGGAGGCTTTATTGTCTTCACAATTTATGGTTTTTTATCTGTGAAATTAAAGTGGATAAAAATCTTTTCCACTGAGGGAAATGGTTTCAGCTTACAAAAATAGACAGGAGGTCTGCATTGCTGTGGCATGTTATATTTATGGGGAGGTGCACGTCAAGCTACAGCGCAGGGTATGGTGTCGATACGACGCAGAAGTATAAATCCCGCATAACTCTAAGTGAAAAAGTCTTTTTGGGCCCTGTTGTGTTACTTGACAGACTGGTCATTGTAATTCCAGTCAAACCCTGTTCTTTTTTCATAGACATAACTTTTTTTGTTGCCTAAACCCAACCATGTGCAGTTGTTGTTGAAAAAAACTGTCAATTTGCGGTGTTGTACCGACGTAGTGCGTTTATTTTGAAAGAGACTGTATGTAAATGTTAATTTCCTGTTAAAAAGGAGGTGTATTTTGAAAGAAGACAATGCATGTAACAGGCAGAACTTGACACAGTGTCCCAGAACATCAACAACCAACTCACCCAGGGTACTTTGCAAGTCGTATGGGGATGAGGAAAATCCATGAGCAAATGTTGATATGTGATGAGGTCGGAGCGCGAATGTGTTGGTCTCTAAGTAGGCTGCGCTGTTTCAGGAATACAGATGTAGAGATGTAGATGTAAAAGGCTCATTCTAATATAACAAAAACACAGCAGTTGTTATTAGCAGTTGATTATAAACTAATGAAAACAGTTATAAATGTTATATTCCATTTCTGCCAGTAGATGTCGCTAAAGCCCACACACTGGACCTTTAATATTTCAAACTTGTCATTGACGACAGCAGAGACACCGCCTCCCCTCCCTCCTCCTCTCCATCCTCTGCACAAGCACCAAGTGAAACTGCTGATTGTCGGTCATCTGTGTGTGTGTGTGTGATCTTCTCTCTGACCCTCCAGCATGTAGTCACCTGAGTGCCGACAGCAGAGCTCCATCCATGGCTTCTCTCTGAGCAACGACTCCTTCACCCTCCAGTCCGACAGTAACACAGACGCCCTTCATCATGCTGCAGATCGGGGATGAGGTGGTGTATTTCTCGGCGGTGTTCCTGCTGACGCTGTTGGGGACGAGGAGCCCCACGGGTGCCTCTCTCCTCACCGCATTTCTCTACGTCTTCATGGTGATGTTCCGGTTTCCTCCGGTGCCGGCGGAGCAGGCCGGCCGCGTCCTCCGGCCCAGGGCTCCATCAGGCGGCGTGCCGGTGGTGGCGCACCGCGGAGGCAGCCAAGATGCTCCGGAGAACACCTTGGCTGCGATCAGAGAGGTGATGCATCTGATCAGCTGAGAAGATGGAAATGTGCACGTGAACTTTAGCTCTAAAACACTTAATAGAGATGTAGGCCAGAGATAGGTAACACCAAAAATCAATAGCCTATATTTGTATAGGAATCCATTGCAGCAGGAATGTTAGGGCAATATATTGTGTCATAATAACTGTATTGATATTTTAGGATGCTCAGGCTTTGCATGTCGTGACTTCCCATTTTGCAGCAGCAGCAGAGCACCACATCTGTCCATCTGGTGAGGGCTAGCTGGTCAGGTTTTTATCAGATCAGTGGCTCATTTGTATTCTAGTCCACCCTGGAAAATGAACCGCGATTGATGCCATCTTCATTCCCATATTCATCTACAAACATTCACAGACTCAAAAACCCTCTCTCCCTTCACTGTCTCTGTCATTTCACATGCTGAAGGTGCTGAGTCAGCGGTGCTTGTGAGCATCCTGCTCGCCTCTGACTCACACCTCTCATCTGCCTTCATTTTTGGATGAGTCCATTTATTCTAACGAGCTTCTCCTCATCCTCTTCTTACACATTTCGATCCATTATTTAGTATCCCCTCGGAGGCAGCTATTGCATGTGGAGGGAAAGATGACATCATAAATTCCACTCTGGCTTTTGTACAGATTACAGTGCTGAAACAGTGCTGTAATGATGATGATGATGATGATGATGAGGAGGAGGAGGAGGAGGAGGAGGAGAGCTCCAGTTCGCTGCAACTGAACCCAGTCTTTGATATTACTGAGCAAAGAAATGTATCTCTGGTCTGTTGGTGTCAAAAGGAACATTTTTAATTTCCGAGTGACAATTATAATCATCCTTCTGACATGCTGATCACCCAGGGTGTCTGTTCTGTAATTTGTTTTCCACTGTAAGTGCACATGAAATTGTGACTGCAGGATTTTGCATCAGTGTCAGATACAGAGTGCTCCTCTAGGTGTCACTTTTGACTAATACTTGTATTGTGAGTAACAAGCCAGGCTACATATTTAGTCATGCTTTTAAACGCCTTTACTGGTGCTTTGTTGTAATTTGCTCCGTAGAATAAAGTGATCCATTGTCCCACTCACAGCTTTCTACTTTTAATTGTAATCATCCCTCACACTGGCTGCCAATCAGGGCCGTTGATGTGTCACACACTTATAATTCCCATGCTCAAATGGTGACAAATATGTCCCCCCGTAAAAATTTTTTTTAATTGAATTAAATGAAATTCCATTTTTTGGTAGAGTTTGCCTCTTTATTAGGAAACGGGTTCAAACAAAAAATTGATACAGTCATTGAAAAATTCATCCTTTTTGTTTAGGCCCAAATGAATTTTGCAATAATAATGTATGGTTATCACAAAATCCCATGGCACACCTGGACTGGCATCACGGCACACCATTTGTGAACCACTGCATTAATGTGTTCATCGCTTTAATATTGGAGCTAATTTAAATTTATTTCTATACATTTAATTTATTACTTTAAATACTGCGGGGTAGCTTGTGAAGTCCCCTGTGGACCACTAAATCCTTATTCATAGAATAATGTCAGAGTTAAATGATTAGAATTTGTGCTGTTTTTTGCTTTTTTTTGTTCACGTCACACACACACACACACACACACACACACACACACACACACACACACATTCAGTTCACATAGTGTACTTTGCATGTACCTGTGGAGGACATGTCCTTACTGTTTAATGACTGACTCACTGTGTCACACTTTCTTATTGACGTAGGCTCATTCTCTCCTTCCTGAAAGCTGTTTGATTTTTGTCATCTTGTCCCCCTGTGATGTCCCACTACAGGCCAGTAGGAACGGAGCAACTGGAGTGGAGCTGGACCTGAGTTTCACAGCCGATGAAGTGCCCGTACTGATGCACGATGAGACTGTGGACCGCACCACCAACGGCTCTGGACCAGTCAGCAAACTGCCGTTGGTCCAGCTTAAGAGACTTGATGCTGCCGCTCGTCACAGACTGAAGTATGCTGCATATTAAATATTTCATTTCTACTCATCTAAACTTGTTATTTGGTGCTTAGATGAAGAAATAATATAAATATAAATATAAAAAATATAAATATAAATAATAATAAATTTCATATCAGTGATCCCCCGCCCCTGCACTAATATGTCACCATTTAAAGTATCTCTTCTCACTGATTTTAAAGATTTAAAACAAGAGAGCAAGAAAACAGACTTGGAACATAAAAGTGTGTTACAGCAGGGATGTTGACCAGTTGTTTATGACCAGATGATCACTGGTATATCAGTTACTCACCCTGTGTTACGTTGAATTCAGGTGGAAAATGTTGCTTTTCTCGCATTCCTCTGGTAAACGAAAAATCCAAAAACAGAAAGTTCTTGATGAACAGTCCATGTTTAACAACAGCAAAACTACATCACAACATCTATTTACAAACTCTCACACAACTCGTGCGGTATAACTCAAGTCTCATTTATCCAGTCGTACACTCAGTATTTCCCAGACGGCCCTTTCCAAAGGGCAACTTAACTGAAAGTGAACCTATCTGTGCTCTCCTTAAAGCCAGATCCCACTGACAAAAACAGTCATTTTACCTGGCTGAACTCAGGAGCTGCTGGTCTGCTCATACCTGAATCAGTAAGTTTGTTTCTGTTATTGTGTGACCTTGCAGAAGCATTTAAAACACCAGAGTCACGTAATAACACAAACTAGCTAACTGATTGAGGCAGTGGTGGACCAGCAGCCTCTGAGTTCAGCTAGGTAAAAATGCTGTTTTTGTCAATGGAGTCTGGCTTTAAAGAGAGCATATATAAGTTTCACTTTTAGTTTGCTGAAGAGGGCCGTCTGTTTGGGAAGTTTTGAGCATATGACTGGATAAATGACTTCAGTTCATCAAGAGTTTTCTCAGTTTTTTGATTCTTCGTTCACTGTGGAGGCATGGGAGAAAAAAACGTTTTCTTCGTGAATTCAACGTAACGAGGTGAGTAGTTTATATATAAATGAGCATTTCGGGGTGAAATATCCTTTAGTAAACTGTGGTTTCTTTCATCTCCAGGGACAAGTTTAGTATCGAGAAGGTCCCGACTCTGCAGGAGGCAGTGGAGGAATGCATCAGACACCAGCTGACCATCTTCTTTGATGTCAAAGATCAACCTGATAAGGTACCTGACAGGCCCTGATCCTTCTAGGAGGCAGCCATTTCACAAATCTCTTCAAATAATCGGGTCATAATCGGATAGTTTAATAATGTTCTGTTGGTCATTTCTCCAGTTTTTTAGGAAATTTTAATAAGTTTTCCTCTTTTCCAGGCTGCAACAGTGCTTCATCAGATGTATAAGAAGTTCCCTGTCCTTTACAACTCCAGCATTGTCTCTTCCTTTGAACCCAAAGTCATCTACAAGGTAACACACTTATATGATCATCTTTACAAAGTTATTTCAATGTTTCAAACTGTGTCTACTTTGCATACTTACAGACTTGTTTATTTACTAAATAGCTTCGTTGTTGTATCTCATTCGAGGACTGTATTCTCTGTCCTTAATTGACCTCCAACTTCTTCTGGCCCACAGATGCGTCAGACTGACCCCAACGTAGTCACAGCTCTCATCCACCGCCCCTGGAGACTGAGTCGCTTCGGCGATGGCACACCTCGGTCCTTGTCGACATCGGGTCAGCTGTGGCTGGGGCTCCTGGACGTCTTGTTGGACTGGGCCCACCATCACATACTGTGGAAACTCTGTGGTGTCTCTGCCATCCTGGTGCAGAAAGACTTCATCTCACTGTAGGTGATATTAAATTAGTTTTACCATTTCATCTTAAGGTGTGTGTAGGTCACAGGGTTTAACAGGGTCCCACAGGAGGGAACTGTTCTTGTGTGCTTAACTCTTGTATACTGTGCTCTGCATTCAAACGTCAGGATGTGTTTCATTTAAAAAAAAAACAATAAGTGAGATTCTTTCTATGCAAAACGATACCTGTGTATAGAGACTGATGCTGCATCTGTGCTCAGTTGCAAAATCAGGCATGACGATCAACGGCGGCATGTCTTAACAGGCATACAGAAAATGATAAAAACTTAAATTTGTTGAGAGTGAGTAATTAAACGCACATCACGTAGGTGCAAGGCTAACTAACGCTTGTACACTTACAAGTTTAATCAAGACAACATTTCAATCATACTTGGAGCTTCATCAAGGTCAAAAAGTTTGAAAACCACACCTTTATTTATATCTGTGTCCTCATATGAAATATAATCATATTAAAATATTATTATGTTATTATCATGGAAAAAATATTGAGTTCTTCTGCAAAAATGTGTGTTTACTTTTCTAACTTTTCTTGTTTTTGCATTTTTTTTCTTGTAAAATTGTGTATATGTTCACCACATCACACCTCTGCAAATCTTTTAAATGAAACAGTGTCTTTTGATCATACCTAGGTATGGGTTCTGATAGCCCATTTTTGCTATGGTTCCTGATCGGCAGAGTGCCCCTATTCATTAAGCTCTAACTGTTCTTATCAAATCTTGAAAATATATAGGTAGCAGCTTCTTATTAGCCGACTGTGGCTGTTAAGATGAATGTTATGAGCGGTGGCAGATTAGATCAGCTGTTAATGTCTGAAAGGAAAAGTCTGCATGTCTGTTTTCTGCAGCTGGTGTCTGTATTCAGCCAAAGATTGTTTGTGAGTAAAAAGACGCATCACTCAAAACTTATTCCACTACAGATCACTGATTACATGCACTAAAATGTAATGTGTAACATATTCCATTAGATTACTCAAACTAAGTAACATATGCTACATATTTGGGGATTAAACAGTCCTAACAGCAAGCAAATGCCACCCTTTGTCCACACTGAATCAGTCAAATATGCACTTTTGTTATGTCATGTAGACAAATCACGTGAGCCTACTTATCAGCTGTGTGTTTAACTGGAGGCAGAACCACTTAAAGGGTGGGCGAGTACCTGCTATCTTTCTACGTTTGTACTTTTTAAACAGAAAAGACACATTTTACACTGTGATATTTCCTGGGAATTACGTACAATACAGCCAACAGCAAGGAGGTTGTTATTAGCGATGGTCATTTACCAGAAACGTTCCAACTCCCTGGTGATCTCCCTCCAGCCAGCTGCCACCATATAGGGTTTTTTTTGTAGTAGGTATCATATAGATGACTCCTCATTTCAACTTTATGAATCCGTTGTTCCTCTTCCATTGTGGAGCTTTAAAAGCGACGTACAAATAGGGCGTCTGACAGAAGTTATGCTCAAAACAGCAGCACTGCGTCATCGCTCGTGCCCAGTTGGAACATCCTAATAGAAAACAATGCAATCAAACTGACGCTCACTCACACTGCATTCAGTTCTTTAGAGCAAATAAAACATAAACAAATAAAGTAGTCCCTTCAAGTGATCTATTGTTAAGATGGCAACTGTATTCAGAATGTCACCACTTGAAACTCTAACAGAATACAGTTACTCATATTTTGCATTTTAAATATATAACGCTGTTAGGCTACTTGTTTTCTGTTACTCCCTCAACTACTCACTTCTGTAACAATTAACTTGTGAAGAAAGATTTGTTTTTCTCTGCCTCTGGTGAACGAATAATCCAAACATGAAGAAAATTCTTGATGAATTGAAGTCACATGGGGCCGCATTTAACAACAGCAAAACTATATAAAGACATCTGTTTACACACTCTCACACAACTCGTGCAGAACAGATGTTTTGACATAGCTTTGCTGTTGTTAAACGTGGCCCCCTACGACTTTAACTCATCAAGAATTTCCCTCTGTTTTTGGATTCTTCATTCACCGTGGAGGCATGGGAGAAAAACAACTTCTGTCTTAGTGAATTTAACACAGCACAGGGTGAGCAACTGATATACAAGTATTAGTTGGGGGGAGTGAGGTATTCCTTTAACAGGGACCAACAGGCTGGTGCCACTTCTCCCAGTTACACTTTGCTTCATTTAAGCGGCTCACTATTCTATATCATGTATTATTTGCAACAAAAATGTGGATACTGTGTCTTATTTACTGAGCTGTGTTTTATTTTCTTCCTCCTTCCACTTAGGGACTACGTTCAGTACTGGGCAGAGCGAGGTGTGGAGGTGGTGGGCTGGACTGTTAACACCGCTGTGGAGAAAGACTTCTACCAAAACCTGCTGAAGATTGGCTACATCACAGACAGTCTGCTGGAAGACTGTGATCCTCATTACTGAGTGATCACACACACACTTGAATACAAACACATAGATAGATACATACAGGAAGGATTAAAACCTCAAGTGTTTTCAGCTCAAAGATACAATTTTACAGCTTCTTACTTAACAATTAGAAGCTGGGAACTCCGTGTTTACACAAACGACTACATGATTACTACGTTTCCCAGTTTCCTGTCCTCTCAAAGACGTTAAAATATTGATATATGAACATAAGATTAATTATAAGGTGGAATAAAGTTAGAAATGTGGTGCTAACTAGCTCTGTAGTGGCAATTTAACAACCAAGCTTTATAGAAATACCTATATGATTTACTGTAGAGGTAAGAACATCATTGCCTGTAGCTGGCATACAGGTAACTTCCCTTTAAATCTACAGACTCATTAAACCATGAAGACTCAGCTGTATACTTCCTTATCTTTATCCTACTACCAGCAGCAATACCTCCAACTCTCCTGGACCAGGGATTAGGATTAGGCTACTTTAAAGATCTTTTCTACCTTCTGTGCTGATCTGTCAGAAGCTTTAAAGAGACATCAGTGTATATGGTTAGACATATTGGCATCATGTCAATGCCTGCTGTCATGGTCATGATATTTATTTAATAACAGACTCTAGACTCAATTTCTACAAGTTGACAAGATGATGCTTGATTGTACGATTGTTCAGAAACTTGCCACCTGTCGTCAAGTGCCACAGCAGCACCAATACACAGGAAACTTTGTATTAAAGTAATATCTGAAGGACTTCACTGCTGAGGGGAGGTAAATCTGAGCCCTGACACACATATGGTAGGTATAAACGCCAAATTATTGGTATGATTTAACTCCTTTAAGACATTCTGAATCACCAGAGAAGGAAAACTCCAAATTCCCATCCCATCGGCCCAAGAAATGTTTGACTAGATATCATAACACCTGGAATTTGTTCATTCAAATTTACAGAAAATGTAATTGAGAGGTTTATTTCCTCACATAATGGTCGAATGCTGCTTTGAAGAATTCTCCATCAAACTAGGAATATAACTATTCATTCTCTTTATTTTATTTTCATTTAACTTAATTGTTTCGGTTGAAAATAGTCACTTTAAAATATTGATTGTAAAGAGTATCAGAATCAGCCTTTTAATTTTAGGTTTTTAAGGAGTTCTTGTAGACAAAAGGTCAACAACCACATCTCGGTCACTTATTACCAACAACGCTCGATGTTGTCTTTCATTTCCTGTTGGGTTAAGAGTGTCATATACATTAGAGATAAGTCATCATCATAGGGTCAGACATCGAAGCATCTTATGTTCTTGTTTAGGCTGAAATAAATCTTAAGAATCTAAGTCCAGTTGGCAAAACTGATGGAAGTTAATGATGCCTTTTAAGTGAAAATCCTGAATATTAAACTTTTAAAAAGCATCAGTTTGTGAGAGTTTGTATTGATTCCTGTTAATGGCCATCTGGGTGTCAGTCCAACTTTTAATCTACCACATGCTCAGTTAGTGTAAAGTAGAGCATGCTGCCGTGTAAACATGGTTGTGTGTGAGTGTTGCGTTGTGCCTCTGACCTCACCTGTGTGTACTGTAAACACAGAGCCGTTGGGCAGATGGGGGCCACACATGGAGGAGCAGACAAGGGGTGTAGCACCATATTCTGGGCCCTGTGCATACCCAGTCTCTGTCAGCCCCCTGCCCTTCTTCTCCTGATGAAGCATCGACACATACACACTTTTCAAAATATTTTTTTCTTAACCATGAAAATCATGCTTTACCCGTTCAGATCCCTCTTCCATCTCAATGGACATAGCTCATCTGGGATGTCTAGATCTGTGATCACTGTGATCTGACTCCACTCAAATGCACACAGTTGTTTGATGGGATGTCTGTGAGCCAATCACAGTGTTACACATCATCTTAAGTGGACTGCAGTGGAGCCACACCCACTTTTTCAACAAGCATGGCCAACCATGAGGCAAGGAGGACACAAGGCATGTTTTAATCTATTTATCATATTATTAAAGTGCATCGTTTGTGTTTGAACAGTTTTAAGTAAACATGAGATGTTACGTTACTCGTACATGTCAAAATATAGTTTAACAGACTTACAGCTTTTACTCAGGATTTTTTTTAACATATTCATCCATTACAATGGACAGGGAGATCTTGGTACTGGAAAATGAAAAGGGAAATCATATATGATTTTCTAAGGATACAGTCAGCTTATAAAGCATCATATTGATTATGTACACAGAATATTCATTTCTGGAGGTTTTGAACAAACTCTGGAGAAGCTTCAGAAATCGAATATAAAATATAAATGCAATTCATTTTAAAGCATCCGTTTATTGATTGATATGAGTTACCTTTTCATAAAAATACATTAACTCATGTTTTGTGTCTTTTGAAAGGTCTGTTAAGGTTTACACGTTTCTCACATTCAGATTCTCCATCCACATGAATGGAATGAAAAAAATAACAGATAGTTGCATATCCTTTAATTTTTTTAAATGATTTATGAGTGCATTTAGGGTAGAAATCCATTGTTACATATATTTAATGTTTTTGTGTTTGTTTGGAACATTACGCTACTGTTTGGCCAGCCATTAGATTCTGGATGGGAATGTTAGTTGAGCTGCTGAGTTTGCTCTTACAACAACAACAACAACAAATTAATAAATCAATAATGATAATATTATTAAATATTTAGGACTATACTGGCAGAGTTTAGCATGATGACCAATGTAATTATTTCCCAGAGTTTGTTTGGGTTACCATAGTCCCTAAATGTATGTAGAAATACAGGAAATTAGATTCAAACACCTATTGTTATTTTCTCTTCTGTTCTCATAGTCCAGATGAGATGCACCAACTCTGCTGACACATTTAGAAATACAGATATAAATATTCATTTATTCATTTATGTGTTTCTTTATAGTAAGTTATGTACAGGCATGTCATTGTCCGTGGTTTATAGAATGTAGTATAGTATACAAAGTCCTAAAAAGTTAAAGTATATTATGATACAATTATGAAGTATATTATGATATAAAAATAAGTCATAAAAATCATAGTATAGTATATAATAAAACTGATAAAAAAAATGGTCTAGTACAGTATACGATTTTTTTTTTTAATTTGAAAAATGTCATAAACAATGTGTCTTAAAAAATTCATAAAAATTCACTTAATTTATTTTAATTTAACTGAATTTAATTTCATTTCATTTCATTTCATTTCATTTTTGTGGGGGGCGACCCCAGACGCTCTGTTCTATTTTGGCCCCCCACATTTCTCAAACCAAAGTTACGCCCTTGGTCATACTTATTATTGAACAAGGCACAATTTTAATTTACCTTGATTTAGGGAATGAGGGAAGAAAATAATGGACCCCAGTCTGTAGTGGGTGTTACAGATGTCCCACAGACCGGGGACACTGTCTCTTTAAAGCGCCGGGGGAGGCGTGTAAGGACGTCGAGGAGTGGTGTGCGCCCAATGTCTTATGAATGACCGCCGCTGGTTCAGGTTATGTGACATTGTGGCAGTTCAGGACACTTCAGCACCAAAGGGAGTAAAGTGTCTGGACTTGAGGTGGAGGCAGGTGAGAGGGGGAAGGTCGCTGGATGAGATGCGCCCCGGCTGTTGGTTTTAACGCGGAGAGGAGCGCGGCGCACGGTTGTGTTTTCTGCGCAGTCAGTGTGTGAAGTCTCGTGGTGAGCTCCGTGGATTTGCTTTGGATTTAAACTGTGTCCGCTGTGGGTGAAACTCAGAAGACTGACACTTTCCACATCAGGGATTTATTTAACTTTTTAGTGCTTTTAACGCAGGACTGCTCCACCTGTATCTGCTCCATCTGGACTCCTTCTTCTTACTTCAAAGTGCCAAAGTTTACAGGTGACTTTTCCTGCGCATGATGTACACAATCACAAGAGGCCCCAGCAAACTTGTCACCCAGCGACGGACAGGTGAGACTTTTAACTGTTCAACCATGTTACACTTTCAGAGATCCAGCATTCATCTTGTTTTCAAGTGTTTCTTTTATGTGAAATGTCGTTGTGTAACATTTTAGGGCCCACGCAGCAGCTTGACAACAAAATCAACGACTTCAAGCACAAACAAACATCCTGGAGTATCCCTGAGTAAGTGTGCAATTCTCAATAATTTTTTTTCCTGTGGTGCTTTTTCATGTGTGGCCTTTTAAGTCTCAAAAGTCTGGCTAATTTGGCACAATAATTGTGTTGGTTAAAGTGTGTGTTAGTGAGTGACAGTGTGCTGGCAGCAGTGGACGTCATCATTTTGAGACAGGCAGCCTGAATGATTTATAACACACCTTCCACTGTGGCTTCCCCCAAGGCTCATTGTGCCTGCTGGGCTGTTTTCATGCCTTTAAACCACCCTGTGTGTTTGTGTGTGTGTGTGTGTGTGTGTGTGTGTGACCTTGTGGTGCAGTCAAGGTGGCACATGGTCCGTCATTCAGCTGTTGCAATCTCTGACTCCCGTACAAAGAGCCAACCATGCTTTAAGTGAAGTTGCACTTGCAGAAAAAGAACCTTGTTACATGTTTTTCTTCTTCTTCTTCTTCTTCTTCTTCAGCCTTCCTGCACCCAAGATAGTTTTCAGTCGCCCGAACGGTAAGAAGTACCATCACTCTGCTCCGGCTTTGCCCGCAGACAACCAGCAGGAAGAGAGCTTCTCAGCGGCGCATGAGGAAAACGTCAAATTTGTCTGCGATGGTGAGGAAATGAATGAACGGTCTAACTGGAAGAACAAGAAGCCAAGACAACACTTTGTATTGTCTCACTGTATCCAGACACCCGTCCCCTGTCCACTGTTTTGTGAATAACATTGTTTTACTATCAAGTTGTTTAAATGAAATGCTAACCTCCCCCCTCCCAGGCCTCACCCACACAGCTGCTCAGACACTGATAGCCATGATAGGCACCTAACAGAAAAATGCTCTCACTCCCACATATGCTGCACATGTCCCACGCTGGCACATGCACTGAAGGTAACAGGGTTTTTGGCTTCAACTAGCGCCCACCAGCCTCTCAGTCCAGAGAATCTTGTTGTCTAGGTTTGGTTGAAACTCGGCGCAGTGACCCACTTTTGAAGTTTGAACATTCACAGGCTCATTCAGACTCAATTTGGCTCGGCTGTTCTTGCTCTCTGTGTCCTGTGAGTCGCTGGCGTTGAAGCTCAGCTGCAGCAGCTCATAAACAACTTCAGTAACCTTGTGTTTGAGTGGTCAAGGACACAAAGAAGGCCCGACCCCCCCTGTTGAGAGAGTGGGAGAGCTGTTCAGGATGGATTCATTCACTTTTACCCTCTGAATACCTTCAATACACGCCATTAACAAGCGTAACCATTTCAGCTTTCTGAAAGTCATGACCTGAAGGCAGCTACCAGAGATAAAATCAAGCACACACACACGCTACATGTGACCAGTCCACATGCTGCGTTAATGTGAAACACAAACGTTTGCCAGGAGTGGCAGGCCTTTGAGGCAGTTGCCCTTGTGGACTTTACTTGTTTGACTCTGCGGGTGTGACACTGGGGTGCAGAAGATTTTAACCAAGGAGATAAGAACTTTGGCTTTTACCCACTAATTACATTCTCTATACTGTATCCATGGGTTCAGATTACTGTTATTTAACATAATTTTGATTTAACTGTGTTAAATACTTGCTTGTGTGTGCTGTCTCTTGTTGATCAGAGGTGTAATCAAACAAATTGTGGACATACAGTGAAGGCTGCAGCTTATTCTATCTGTAATTATCATTGCATACTCTATGAATCTGCTTCTTCTGATTCCATAGAACATAAAAAAACTGAGAAGTCTATCACAACTCCCAAGAACCCAAGGAGACGTCTTCAAATGTCGACTTAATCACCTCTACATACTGTATCAGAGCTTACAAGTATCAGTAATAGATGTACTGACTGAGCTGTTGTGATTCAGCCTGGCAGGAGGTGGTGCAGCAGGAGCAGGGGCCAGCGGAGGACCAGGGAGCAGTCCACTATAAAGAAACCACTCCCAGCCCACACATGGACAGTAAGTACAGCTTCTCCTCTCCCTCTTCCTCTTCAGAGTGCTCCTTACAATGCTTCATCCTCCCTCAGCTCATGTTCATGTCTCCAGGCCAGTCATTTGCATTTTACCGGCTCACTGGCTGATCTAAGGGATATTGTCATATACAAATACATCTATGTGTATATATATATATAAACATCTTCGTTTATAGCGTATGTGCTTTGGCACGTTTTGTTTGAGGGCGTCTGAATATTGTTGTTTAGTCTCTTGTGAAAAAAGGCCCACAGGCCTACTGCACTACTGTGACATGGGCAGGTTGTATTGGCTCATGACAGCCAGCCAACCACGGATTAGTGGACATGCTTTTGATCCTTTCAGCTGGAGGGAAGCCAGCACAGGTCACAGGCATAGTCCGAATGACATGCACCAACTCTGCTGACACATTTAAAAATGTTTGGTTATAAGTATTCATTCATTTACGTATTTCTTTATAGTAAGTTATGTACAGGAGTGTCATTGTCTATGGTCTGTAGTAGCCTATGTAGTATAGTATAAAAAGATAAAGTATATTACCATATATAAAGCCATAGTATAGTATGTAATAAAAACTGACGCAAATTGGCATAGTAAGGCATGTCATAATTTTTTCATGTAAAACGTGTCAAAAATGATGATATAGTACACAATCAAAATGTCATAAAAATGTGTCATAAAAAAATTAATTAAAAACTCATAGTATGCCATGATTATAGTGTGCTGTAAAAAAAAAATCTAATAGAATAGTATGCCATTTGAAAAAATCATTAAACATAGTATGTCTTTTGAAATGTCATTAAAAAATCACAGTATAGTGCACCATAAAAAGACCATAGTATAAAATATGCTATAAAATAAACATAAGGAGTCACAGTATGTCACAAAACAATCATAGGATAGAATGCCATAAAAAAGTAATAGGATAGTCTGTCATAGTATTTTTTATGTCATAAAAATATTTTATTACATACAATACTGTGATTTTAATATGACATACTATACTATGATTTTTTTAATGACATATTATATTATGTTATTTTTGTGACATACAATACTACGATTTTTTATGACATACTACACTACTACATACTATTCTATGAATTTTTATGACATACTTTGATATGTTTTAAAGACATACTATACTATGACTTTTGACATACTTTACTATGATTTTTTTACATTCTATACTGTGACTTGTTTCCATACTATAATATTACTTTTTTGACATAATAGTTTTTTAAAAATACTCTCCTATGATTTTTTATGACATACTTTTATACTATGTTTTTTTTTATGACATACTATATTATAATTTTTTATGACATACTATATTATAATTTTTTGTGCCATACGATACCACGATTTTTTTTTTTGACATCATACTATGACTTTTTTTACATACTATACTATGATTCTTTTATGACCTACTATACCATGACTTTTTTACGTAATATATACATAATTTTTTTTTAAATACTATACTATGATTTCTTTTTAAATACTATACGATTATTGTTTCATGACATACCATATTATGATTTTTTGACACACTATACTATAATTTTTTTGACATACTATAATATGAACTTTATAACATACTACACTATGACTTTTTTATGGCATACGATACTATGACTTTTTACATTCTATACTATTTTTTGACATACTATACTATGATTCTTTTGTGACATACTATACCATTACTTTTTATTACGTAAAATATATTTTTTGACATACTATATTGTGACATTTTTATGACATGCTATACTATGACTTTTTTTACATACTAAACTATGATTTTTTTTTTAAAAAAATACTCTCCTATGATTTTTTATGACATACTTTTATACTATGATTACTTTATGACATACTACACTTCGATTTTTTTATGACATACTATATTATGATTTTTTTGTGACATACTTTACTATAAATTTTTTGTGCCATACGGTACCATGATTTTTTTTTTGACATCATACAATGAATTTTTTACATACTATACTATGATTCTTTTATGACATACTATACCATGACTTTTTTTACGTAATGTATATTTTTTGACATACTATACTATGGCTTTTTTACATACTATACTATGATTTTTTTTTTTTAAATACTATACTATTATTGTTTCATGACATACCATATTATGATTTTTTTTATGACATGCCTATGGTTTTCATATACTATAAAACTATAGTATGTCTGAAAAAAGTCATACTATAGTATGTTGTAAAAAAAAAGTCATGGTATAGTATGTTGTAAAAAAAATCATAGTATGTCAAAAGAAGTCATAGTATAGTATGTCGCAAAAACTCGTAGTATGCCCAAAAGAAAAGCCATAGTTTAGTATGTCGTAAAAAAGTCATAGTTTAGTATGTAAATAAACTTCATAGTATAGAATGTTGTCCAAAAATCATGAAAAAACGTCATAGTATAGCATGTCGCCCAAAATAATAAAAAAACTTCATAGTATAGTATGTTGTCCAAAATCATAAATAAACTTCATAGTATAGAATGTTGTCCAACAGTATGAAAAAACGTCATAATATAGCATGTGGTCCAAAAATCATAAAAAAAGTCATAGTGTAGTATGTCGTCAAAAATGATGAAAAAAGTCATAGTATAGTATGTCATCCAAAAGTATGAAAAAAAGTCATAGTATAGTATGTCATCCAAAATGATGAAAAAAGTCATAGTATAGTATGTCGTCCAAAATGATGAAAAAAGTCATAGTGTAGTATGTCGCCCAAAATGATGAAAAAAGTCATAGTATAGTATGTCGTCCAAAAGTATGAAAAAAAGTCATAGTATAGTATGTCGTCCAAAAGTATGAAAAAAAAGTCATAGTATAGTATGTCGTCCAAAATCATGAAATAAAACATCTTTGTATACTATGTCGAAATTTCATAGGAAAGCATGTTGGAAAAAAATGTTAGTACAGTATGTTGTAAAGAAGTCATAGTAAAGTATTTTGAAAAAAAATCACAGCAAAGTATGTCATAAAGAAAGTCATAGTATAGTATGTCAAAATTTCATAGTATAGTATGTTGTAAAGAAATCATAGTAGACATAACACACAGTCATCATGTCATAGTATAATATGTCATAAAAAAAGGTAGTATGGTATGCCAATAAATAATCAGAAAATAATCATAGTATATCATGTCTTACAAATCATAGTGTCGTATTTCCAAAAAAGTCATCGTTCAGTATGCCATAAAAAAATAATCTGTAGTATCCTCTCAACAAATAAAAGGTCACACTGTAGTGTGACATAAATAAAATCTTAGTGTAGTAGCCCATTAAAGAATCACAGTATGTCATAAAAGTCCCAGTCCCCACAGTCATGGCAAGCACAGAATAGCAGTTTTCTTTTCACATTTGAATGTTTTAGAGTGTAATGATCATCACGGCCTCACAAGCCAAAAGTCTATGAATCTCATCTCATGTTGTTTTATTTTTTTTTTTCAGATTTTGTGCCCATAGATCTGGATGAATGGTGGGCCCAGCGTTTCCTGGCCAATATAGACAAGCTATCCTGACACTCTTCTAGGATTTGTGGATCTTGAGGGATGGTCAGGAGGACAGACCTGAAGCAGGATGGGTCACAGAGGAGAGGAGGCCTGGGCAGGTGTTTCAGGTTTTAAAAAAAAACCCAAATGTGGTTCAAACGGATGGACAGCGCTGGGACGCTTACAGACCACAGAGAATCACATCACTTGAACTCTTACCTTCTAACAATCCATCTCTTAATATTCAGTCAGGAACAGACTGCACAGTGGAGGACGACATCTCCAAGTTGAGGTTCCTCTAATCTTTCTACCTTCACAACTGAGACGTCTTGTTACTTTGAAATGCAGTAAAATTTTGTTTTCAAAAAGCTGTGTTGGAATCTTTGTGGTTGTTTACTCAGCACACAGGATACTGACAGCTCCATAAATGATTAGACAGCATTTTAAATCCATTTTATTAGACTCACTGGTATTTGAATACCAATGTTGAGAATCCATGTTTGACTACTGACACATTTGCAGCTCATACACCATCGTCCATATACAAATACTTTTTTCATTTGACCCAGTCCAAAAATAATTCCACATCTCAGGTATTCTGCTTCATATAAACCACAAACATGAACTTAAAATATTAAATAACGTGAAAACGAACTATGTTGGAGGGCTGATAAAAAAGACAAAGAACATAAAGTGTTAACAGCTCCACTCAGCAGTGACAACATTTTGCATTTTTAATAAAACCAGGATCAGTTTCAAAGCACTTCAGGACTTTAAGCTGTTTTTACACACTGTATTTCACAATGGTTTTGAAATGTGACATTGGATTTTCTTACCACACTTTTGGGCTGACAAACTTTTAAATGCATCTCACTTATTTCTCGGTGCTTTCCCTCTTCATCTCTACACTGTTTGTGGCTGGTTTGCATCCAGATTATTCAGGACGTTTAAACTGATTACATAGTGCTGAACACAGAGCATCAAGACATGTAAGTGTTTACGGAGAAGCTTCCAGCAGTTCATCTCCACGTGTTCTCCGTGAGGGGGAATGACGTACTCCAGAGGGGGAGAGAGATATGGTTTTATGGCTCCAGATGAACAAAGGCCTGAAACTGCTGCTCTCCGGCTTTGTATGCGCCCCAGTCTGCAGGCCACCATCATCCAAACCATGTCAGTCTGTACTGTTCATGTCTGTGAGCAGCTCTCAGTGCTTCTCCAGAGCTTTAGTCAGCAGATCGTTGAGGCGGGAAATCATCGGGCGGGGATCGTCGTTCAGGCCTGCTGTGATCATGGCGTTGTCATAGATCTGTAAAATATAGATGAAGAGAAATAAATGTCAAAACCTGCACTGGAAAGACTGTGGTTCCCAACTGGTCCAGATTTAACCTTAGTCATTAGTTCATGGTCCACACAGTTGAATATATTCAGTGTCATACTTGTGTTTGGCCATGTCTCAAGCTAGTTTGCTGTCTCTGTTAAGTAACTGTCCATTAGTCACTCACTCTACAGCAGGAAACAGCACTTCAAAATAAAAGCTCTGTACTGGAATTTCACTGCATGAAAATAAAGTGTGTTTTTTATGTAATTTATATGTTCCCATGTCACCTGCGGTCCATTCAGAAAGGACCCGCGACCCACCGGTTGGGAACCACTGATGGGGTGCAGTTACATGATGGCTTCTCATTCAGAATGAAATAAATCTGAATGAAATCATTCAGAACTAGAAAAGCACTCAGAGTGCAGACCTCCGCCAAGTAGGTGATATTCCCTCCCCCTCTGCATCATATTTTGCAGCCTGCATCACAATTAGGTTATTTGCATCACTATCATTATTAGGTTATATATGCCTTCACCATGGAGACACTGGTGTCTTTATTTTGTTTTTATTTTGTACCAACACAGAATATAATGTTTTTTTGTATTTTTCACTTTTTTTCCAACACAGAACATTAATTTCAACTTTAGAATTACAACAATATTTAGCACGTAGAACTAGACGTTCTGTCCGGCCACCAGATGGCGCTATTTTCACTGTCTTTAGAAATTGGAATTGCTGCTGAGGCTGTCAGACGATAGACTTTATTTATAATTTTATCCACTTTGCTTCAACCGATCACCACCAAAATTTTACCATCTGTTCCTTGTCCCATTATCCACCTTTCCTGAAAATGTCATCAAAATCTGTTAATAACTTTTTGAGTTATTTTGCAGACAAACAAACAGACAACGCCGGCGAAAACATAACCTCATTGGCGGAGGTAATTTAAGTCTTTCCAGGTAGTACATGGGAAATATTCATTCCGAATGAGGGTTTACACGGGAGATCAGTTTAATCGCTTTTATTCAGGTCCGCACAAGGTTTGGGGCAGGGAAGGTTTCTGATCGGATAGGGGGCGGGGTGGATAACAGGTGTTTGCGTTTACCGGAAGAAAACGCTGTATTCCTCGTTCCAGATAACAAGATGCTTGACGACGCCGTTCTTAGTGCCTTTTTCGGGCTTGTTTTGCTTATATTCTTGAAGCAGCAGTACAACACCAACCTTGTTCTGCTAATGCTTCGTCTGTTGAGGAGGAGAAGGGAGGTAGAAGGGCAATAGATGACCATGCTGTGGCGAATGGAAACCGGTTAGTGCAACAAGTCCGACTGCTCTATCTCAGCCCGTTGCTATGCGCGCTATATACGTCATCGCGCCAGAAGGGCAAGGAAACAAGCATGCGCAGAAACACAGGAATAAACTTAAAGAGGAATCAGTGTATACAAGTGCGAGAAATTCTTTCATTCGGAATTAGAAATGGAATATTTCAGCCCCTTACATCGGATTGAATTTTCAATTGCATTGGCCATTTTCATTCTGAATTAGGTGTTTACAAGATCACTTTTAATGGGAATGAAATTTCATTCTGAATGAAAAGGGAATTAAACTGTCCATGTAAACGCACTCAGTGATAACCTAAAAAGAGTTCATTACATGCTGCCAGAACAGAAAGAGCAGGAAACGTTACCAATGCTTGAAAATAGGGCTGGGTATCTCCACTGATTTCCTGAATTTATTCAAGTTCGAATCGCGATTTTAATTCAATCTGATATCTATTGAACTGGGAATATTTCAGTTACAATACTAATTTTTGAAAATATGTGAAAGAGATTCTCAGAGAACTAATACTGTACATTTTTTTTAAATAAATCCTGCTCCTGACGTCACAATACTGAGTCAAGTTTAGAAAGCATAAAGAACACAGACATCTGCCAGTATAAGTCCTCTCTGCTCCTCCATCTGCTGCTGAGGTCACATGACCACAGGTAAGTTCTACAATGCGTGGCAAACTAAATTAAACCGTCAGACATAAACTGCTCTTGTTGTTCAAGCTTGTGAGTAACAATTTTCTATTAGCTGTAAAGCGCTCTGTGGTTGTTTATAATATATTAGTGGTAGTGGATGAGAGACTGCGGAGGTTGTGGCAGCGTGATTATAAATTACACCAAAACATTAAACAGTAAGATAACAGTTACAAATGGTGGTAACTTAGCGCTGCAGCACATTTACTACCGGCAAGATTAGGGGGGTTAAAGCTTCACACAACTGTGGAGAAAAGCGTATATTAAAAGATCGATCTCAGATTTAACGAATTGATATTGGGTCATTCAAATGAGGACCAATTTGAAACGGTTTTAATTCTCAATACGAATACCAGGTTTAATGAGAATGACTAGATGCGCAAAAAAATGGTGCACAGCATCTGAACGTCAACAATACGAGTGAACCTTTGAGGCTTTGAACTACCTGCTACAACAGCCCTATTATAAAATACCATAAAATTCAGTTTTCCATATGCAGCTCTGACCCACAGTACCTGCTCCAGTAGAAGTCCAGCCAGCTCAGAGTTTGTGTCCTTCAGAGCGTGCAGCTTCTTGATCAGATCGTGTCTATCAGAGGGTTAAACAAAACGACAGTGAGAACACATTTTTTTTAAAGTAATATAATTTAATTCCATCTATTAAAACCCAACACACACACACACACTCTCTCTCTCTCTCTCTCTCTCTCTCTCTCTCTCTCTGTCTCACCCTGCGTTTATCTCCAGTGTGGGCTGCAGTATCTGAGCTCTCTCCTCAGGGGTGCGAGCCAGCTGCTGGGTGCGGAGGAAGTGGCGTGCAGCCCCCATTTCCAGCACTGTGATCATAGCTGGGTGGGTGTCCAGCCGAGGAGTGAGCTGCGGGCCAGGGGAGAAAATATATTATGCGATGTGACTTATTTAGAGCTGGGTAAAATTAATGTGAGACCAACTTGAAGAAATGTGACAAGAAAAAAACTGTCGCACAATTATTTGAGCTCATAACTGAGCTGATGTCTCGTGAGGAAAACACATCTGAGGCCTTGACACACATTAGTATTAGCTTTACCTTTATGTTGGTGATTCGGGGGCCCAAAGCGTTCTTCATCCAGGACATCAGGTCGTCAGACTGCTCCTGCGTCAGACGCTCAGAGGCTGCAGAGGAGGAAGAACGATAAACAGGAGTCAGGACTACAGCTGTGACAGTAAGAGATGTCCTGCTGCACTGCTCTGCTTTAACTGCAGACATTAGGGAGGAGCTGACCGGGTTTGCTGTCCTCAAACTTCTCCTCCTTGTAGTGGTCCACCACGATGTCGGTCTCCACTGAGATCATCTTCTTCTTGTCGAACTCCCTGAGGTGGAGCAAGGTCAGCTCATCGAACTGCTCGTAGCAGAACAGCACCTGCACAAACACCAAAGGCACGTTTTTAAATTAACCTTTTCAGTAGCAGAACTGAAATCTTGTCTCTTTTATTCTCGTCTGACAAGGGCAACTAGCTATGAAATAATAATTTATTGTAGGGCTGTACCCAACTCAGATTTGGCTATTCGAATACTGATGCCTCTGTCTCACTTGGCCTCAGCCTGGTTGTGGGTCAGCAGCTGCCTGTACTAGAGGGCAGCGTGAAAGTGAGGAGCGCTGACAATACATGTCCACAGGGGCATTTTGGATGCTAAAGGGGTCGTATTAGAAGTTGTGTGAAGTCGCTGCTTGAAAACTCAACATTTTAAGTTATTTTACGTAAAAAACTTTTATTGTGAAGAATCTATAGGAAATGAAAGCTTCTCTTCAATAAAGGCAAGTCTAATAATACAGCAGAGAGGGAAGTGAAAGCAGAAACAGCCACAGTGAGATGTTGATGAAGAGCTGCAAACAACAGGCTCTTACTGCACCTCTGCAAACAGCTCCAACTGTGGATCAGCTCTCTGCTTTTAAACGTCATCACTCAAGACAAGCCTTCATCAGTTAAAGACACACCTTCAAGTAGGTAGCCCTGTTGTTATGGAGATGCAAATCCCTGTTGTGCTGGGCTGACGGCCCACCCAAACCAAGCCAAGCCAAGCCCAGGACTGTCAAAAAGGGGTAGACACCCCTGATTTGCATAAAGCAGCTTAGATTTAACTTAATGCAAATGAGGAGGAGACACTCTGTAACATAGACAGCGTGGAAATGACGGATCCTGTGGACACGTAGAATCACTCTGTGGCTGTTTTTGGGAGAGAACAACTGCTCAACTTAGTATCTAAGTTGTCTGAGGGGTCTCCAACTGATGATTAGAATCTTTGACTTTCAGGGTGCAGCCCTAATCTGTTACGAGTTAAAGATATCTTGGCAATTCTTGGAACATAGGCCAAGTTTAGGGCTCGACGTGGCTCAAATTCTCTTTTCATACAAAGGCATTTTAGAGTTTGTATAAAACATCCCAAATAAATCATTTTATCTTAAGATGTATGATTTGATTTCTTTGATTTAGACCGCATAAACCGAACTACAAGTGTGAAAGAGACCTAAGACTGAATTTGATATAAATGGGAATATGGCCTACGACTGACCTTCCCAAACATCTCAGTTAAAGGGATAGTGCACCCAAAAATGAAAATTCAGCCATTATCTCCTCACCCATATGCCGACGAAGGCCCTGGTGAAGTTTTAGAGTCCTCACATCCCTCGCGGAGATCCAAGGGGGGAGCAGCTAGCACACCTAATGGCAGACGGCGCCCCAGACTAACGTCCAAGAACACATAATTGAATCCACAAAGTATCTCCATACTGCTCATCCATAGTGATCCAAGTGTGCTGCAGCTGCGACATAAAAAGTTGTTTCCAAAAACATCATATGAACTCTGTTTTTAGCCTCACTGCAGCCTGTAGCTCTGACTGCTTCTCTGAGCTCCGCGTTCACATGTGCGTGCCTGCGCGAGACCAGTGAAAGCATGAGCTTTGCTCACCCGTGTTTACATCACGTGACACGTGCACCGCAGGGAGAGACAACGGTAACCACAGTAGCTAAAAGATAATTTGCACTACGGTCTTTTAGCAAAGGACAGCCCAACATGTCTGAAGACTTTGAAATTGAGGAGGAACAGCATTTCTTTTTTGAGCCCGAGTATACGGATGGAACTCAGGCTCTTGTATGAAGCAGCTGCCACAGCTCATGAGCCTAACCCTCAGCCAGCCGTAGAATACCGGAGTCGAGCACTGGAAACCTGGTGGTGTAGTTGTTTCAAATGCAAAGCAATGTCAACGGATGAGGAAAGTCTTTGCTGCTCAGACTGGGAATTGGCGATGTCTGCACTTGAGAATCTGGACATCAGTACTGACGAGACTGCTGCTCTTCAGAGACCGTGCATCACCAATCACCCTGAGTGCGCACACGTGAGCGCGGAGCACAGAGAAGCAGTCAGAGCTACAGGCTACAGTGAGGCTAAAAACAGAGTTCATATGACGTTTTTTGAAACAACTTTTTATGTCGCGGCTGCAGCACACTTGGATCACTACAGATGAGCAGTATGGAGGTACTCTGTGGATTCAATTTTGTGTTCTTGGACGTTAGTCTGGGGCGCCGTCTACCTTTAGGTGTGCTGGCTGCTCTCCGCGCCAATCTCCGCAAGGGATGTGAGCACTCTAAAACTTCACCAGGGCCTCCATCGGCATATGGGTGAGTAGATAATGGCTGAATTTTCATTTTTGGGTGCACTATCCCTTTAAAGTTTTAAGCCACACTCTCTGAGGTGTTGCAGGGTATATGTTTTCTAGAACTTTTGTTATGTTGCAAATCACTTCAGCAAACTGATTTCTCAACACTCATCACATTATGATCGCTGCCACTCTCTCACCTCCATGTCTTTCTTTTTCATGGCCTCATAGTAAGGAGAGTGCTCTGCAAGATGGCGGTTTGGGGCGCACAGGTAGTAGATGTTGCGTGTGCCGGCCTTCATGCGGGAGGAGTACTCGATCAGATTGGTGTGCTGGCCCGCCGGCAGAGCAGAAGACTCGAACCTCAGCAGCTTCGCAATATCCTCCTGTGCAGAGACAACATGGAGGGTAAACAGTGCTGCAGTCACATCAAAGATACCATATTTCTGCTGCTTATAAGGTTGGCCACGTTTGTCAAAAGGCGTTCTCAAAATCACCTTGACGTCCTGTTCCTGTGTGGTGACGATGCCCTCCCTCATAAAGAGGCCGTAGTCCTCAAAGAACTTGTTGTACTTCTCCGGCTCCTTCTTGCTCTGGTCCAGCAGGAAGCGGATCACTCTCATCTGCAAAACGTCACGGAGCTTCCTGAAGCCGGAGGTGCAAAAATTAACCGGTTGAAATGCATTCTGAGTAAATGTTCCTGAACATGTAGATTTTTAGGATAAAGAGTAGCCGCCAAACATGGTGGTGAAAGAGAAGTGATCATACCCTAAACACAGAAAACAAACCCAACAAATTACAGTCAACTATGCAAAACTAGCATTGTACCTGATGAGGGCGCTCTCCTGCAGCAGCTCTCTGCTCAGATTCAGCGGGATGTCCTCACTGTCCACCACACCTGCGCGCGCACACACACACACACACACACACACACACACACACACACACACACACACTGTTTAGCTCAGCACCAAAGAATTAAAAGCGTAAAACTCTATCTATTCCAACAACAAGATTGTGCATCTAGTGGAGTAAAAACAAGCAGCTCCACCAGGAGTGGGTGGAGGCACTCGGGAGGATCCAGACCTCGGAGGAAGCGCAGCCACTTGGGCAGGATGTCAGTCGCTTTGGTCTGGATCAGGACCTTCCTGCTGAACAGAGCCACACTGGAGCCCATCTCCCTGCTCACGTCAAACATGCTCGGCTTCTGTTGACGAATAAAAATAATAATAAAATAATAAACGCGTCTTAATAAAACCCAGTGTCATATATACTCACTGCCACTGAAACCATGAGCTGTTAGGGAAGGGAACATGATCTTTAACACAGTCTGGCATTTTTAGAAGTTGTTAAATGCAAGTGACAGAATTAGGGCGTGGAGAGATGCTAGTTTAAATCCCAGATTATCTGATGTGAAAGAGAAACATTCCCCTTAGACAGGCACTAAAAATCCAGTTCACTTTAAGTTAGGTGTCTGTGCGCACAAAAAAACACATTGCAAACAAACTTAAAAAAGCTGCTCACCGCTTCAGGGATATAAAAGATGCTGCGGATGTTAAGAGGGGCGTCAGCGCGGTAGTGCAGCGTGTAGCGGGGCTTGTCGTAGGCCTGGGCGACATAACGGTAGAACTCCTCGTGCTGCCAGTCACTAATCTCCTTAGGCTCCATCATCCACAAGGCCTGATGGGAAACAGAGGTCAAACAAAAATTATTAAAAAGGAAAAATATAACACGTACTTAAAATTCTAAGTATCTCTTATTAGTGATGCTAAACTTGACTTATTCTTCAGCTCAGGCTGCGTTATCAACAGTCAATAAGCATTTATTTAAGGATCATGGCAGGGGCAGAATTTTCCTTTTTTTTTTTTTTTTTTTTTTAGAACGTCCACCTTGGTAGAAATATATTCTATAATCTAGTGAGAAAGCAGATTAGAGAAAGAGTTCAGTCTATTTCAATTAATATTAAGGTGCTTTTACGACAGAGAAATAAAGCACAATGTAAATTTAAATAAAAATGGAATACTTGAAACTAAAATTGGAGGTTACACCTCAAAGAAATATAGAATAACATCCACACTATATCATCAACTGTTACAGAGGATGAATGGTTGCATATTTGAAGAACACAGTCTACAACATTCTCACATACTTGGAGAGAAAAATACATTTAGATTCTTTATTACACCAAAAATTAAGAGCAAATACCTGTCTACAGCAAAAGCATGTTGGAGAAGTGTTGGGGCAATTAATGTGTACCACTGAAAGGTGAAATTGTACAGAATGGGAGAAATTTTCATGCTGCTATTTCACAATTCTGGGCTGTCATATCACATTACGCAGAGAGGGTACAAAGGTGAACCAACAACACAAGATGAATGGCTGTAAATTGTGAATAAAACATGATATTTAACTCATAAGATTAGAGTTTAGGAGGAGTGATGTCGAGAGAAATAGGAGAAACTGGCGATAGACACATATTAACAACAAGAATCATGGAGTATGTTACAGGAATGAAGAGGTTTGTGAGACTGGCTGATCCAAATCTTTTATGTTTTTTTTTTCTTTTGTGTGTGTGATGTTCCTGTAATGGAAAAGCAATAAAAAATATTAATTCATTCATTCATTCATTCATTCTCTGTAACTGCTTATCCTGTTAGGAGTCGCAGGGGGGCTGGAGCCTATCCCAGCTGACACTGGGCAAGAGGCGGGGTACACCCTGGACAGGTCACCAGACTATCACAGGGTTGACACATAGAGACAGACAACCATTCACACTCACATTCACACTTACGGACAATTTAGAGACACCAATTAACCTAACCTGCGTTTCTTTGTAACCGGAGAAAACCCAAACTCCACACAGGGGTACCCCCACCCTGGGTTTGAACCAGAAACCCTCTTGCTGCAAGGTGACAATGCTAACCACTGCAGTGTATTCTAAAAACTGACAAAATTACACACAAAATTGCAAAAGTATGTGCTGAAAGGAAACTCAAAGATAAATCCATTTGAGGTTTTTACACTGGAGGGACAGAAAGTGCCCTTTGTCTGGCAGTTGATGAACGTCATCACAAAGGTGGATAAACAGGAGCACTGTGTTTGTATACCAATGTTAAAACGATGTCTGATGATTTACTGTTGTACTTAATCTAACCTATAGTATTGAAAATTAGCATTTAACCACAGGTATTTAGAAGTGACGTCTGCAGAGGCCGAGGTCTCGTCAAATAACATAGGTTATAGACTCAATTTTACAAATGAATGACATTTACAAACTGCTTCAAAAGCCAACCTCAGCCAGTTCTGATGTCCAATACAAGTGGCGTGTTTGGTTAAAAACTATTGACAATGGAATGATGTGGTTGTTGAGATGAGACGACACACTCTGCTTCTGCGCCCACAATTTGGTTGGTTTTATTATGTGGTGATGCAGCGTTCAGGGTTAGGATTGTTTTTTGTCTTACAGAACTTGCTGTTGAAAAACAGCTGCACTGGTCAAGCAGAGTTCTCCTGTATTAGTTCTCCTGTATTCATACCATGAATCATCTGAATTTTGTGAAGACAACAGAATGAGAGAAGCTCACCTGCAGAGTGTTGAGCCTCCGTCCGTTCAGGAAGATGGGGAAGCTGACAAAGTTGCTGTACTTTGTTACAACCTCTGAAAGCGAAACAACAGCTTGTCAGCATATGAACTAATGTGTGTTATTGCTGCAGTTGCAGAAGCGGCTCCAGCAGTTATACCTTTAACTCTGTCCTCAGTGGAAAACTCCTTGCAATCGTCTTTGAGGTGCAGCACGATCTTTGTTCCCTGTTGGACACCAGTGGCTTCAGCGATCTCAAAAACTCCAGAGCTGAGGAAGACAACGAGGATCACATTAGGTCACAGTCATTTCTCTTCTCCTACTCTTGATGTTGAAATAAAAGACTCCTTAATTTCAAATCATTCACATCCCGTCTCTGCCTCTCACCCATCTGAGGACCACTTGTATCCAGGTGCGTCAGGCTCAGCGGACCGGGAGTAGACATCAACACGGTCGGCCACCATGAAGGCAGAGTAGAATCCCACCCCGAACTGACCAATGATGGTGCTGCTGGCCTCCGCCTGGTTCTGCAGGGCATCCAAAAAAGCCTGCAGAGTGGGGAAGAGATGATTATCATGACAGAGTGAGAAGGAACATTATTAACACAAGTGTGACATTCATAGATATAAACCGATGGAGGTCTGTGGAGGAAAATCACCTTGGAGCCAGAGCGGGCGATAGTCCCCAGGTTGGCCACCAGCTCGTCTTGGTTCATCCCCACTCCTGTGTCCTGGTAGAGCACAGAGGAGCCAAGTCACTCATAAAACCCGTCATCTCTTGTTGTTAAATATTCATCCACCAGGTGGCACTCTAACTCAGACACAGACTAGGAGCCAGAGTTCACCAGAAGCAGTCTTTCACTGCGGTAACCTGGTTCTTACTTGCGTTTCTTTTCCTGTTTTTACAAACCAGGGGTCTCATTTATCAAGCAGTGCACAGGATCTACAACAAAAGTGTGTGTGTGTGTGTGTGTATGTGTACACAAGAGTACACAAGTTAAAATACCCATCATCAAAACCATTTAAGGAAAAGTGGCAGGAAGAATTCATTTCTTTGACTTTGACGTTTCATCCTGCCCATTTAACCACACTATTTGGGCTGGGTGAGCCAGGTAGAGTGCAGGATGGGTATGAAGATCAGATCATCTCTCTGTCCACGCTGCAAGCAAGAAAACTGCTGCTTCAATTGTGGAAATCTGAATTGAAAATGAATGGATAAAAAACAGTCTGAAGGTTTGGACAGGTGTAAGAAAAAAATAAATAAAAAAAATCCCAACTTCAAAAACAGTTTGCACTCCCGCCAAATGATTTGTACAGGTACTTCCAAATACAACACTATATCGCAAGTCATAAAGAAAGAGAGATGGTCAGCAAAAGCCCAAATCACATAGAAGAATATTTGATCAGTATCGCAGAAAAATGCTTTCCAAGTAAAAAACATTTATCTCATATGTTCAAGACTTCTAAATGATGTCACACAAAGTACCTGGAACATTAAGGAAACATGGGAATTAGAGTTAAATACTATAGTTGACGATAATATATGGGAAGATCCATGTGCAAACTGTCATACAGGACTCAATCGTCAATTATGGAAAGAGTGACATTCTAATACCCCTCTCATCATCTCGTCAAACATGAAAGAAACCTCAGTGGCATTGTGTTGGAGAAATTGTGGGAAAATTGGGGATCACACACGTATTTTTTGGGACTGCCCAATAATTCAGGGGTTCTGGGGAAGCGTTAAGAAAGAAATCATGGAGGTAGATGTCCCGTCAGTTATACCCAAAGATAGTTATAGCAAAGATGGTAGATAAACCAAGACAGTCCACTGCGAGTCAGTTTCCTGTATCAGTGTCACGTGGGGTTCGCGACCACCACGCCCCTTTAGGAGACTAACAGCAAGTCCTGAGTCCATTGACTTCACTGGGAGAAATGAATGTGATTACAGATTATGACCGATTCTTTCACCCTGTAGTTACGGAAGCAGATATTGGACCCATTTATCACAAGCCACTTATCTTCAGAACATTCCGACACCAAAATGGCAAATTTCAGACGGACAAATCAGGAGAAAATTTACTTTGTTCAAGACCTGTCTCTGTCTCAACAACACACTCTCGCGAGATCTGGCAACAGGTATCTCCTCTCAGGTGCTGAAATCAGTGCAGTTTCACCAAAGATGCTGGATTACTAAAAACATTTTTTCCCAGCAGATGTCTTAGTTACAACATGACTGAGCTAACTGGAGTAGTTTCATGTCGTATCTGACAACGGGAGGCTTTTAACCAGAGATGGGGACTCGAGTCATTGTGACTTGGACTCGAGTTGACTCGAGTCGCTGTTTTGATGACTTGTGACTTGACTTGACAAAAAATAAAAGACTTGAGACTTGACTCGGACTTGGAAGTTAAAGACTCGGGACTTGACTTGAGACACGATGACCTGAATGACTTGAGTGTTATTCACATCATGTTTTCGGTTAGAATATAAAATTAATAAATTAATTTAAAAAATAATGTCGATTACCCGGTAGGAGCGCAGGCTGAGAATGGCGCTGTCATGATTGGATCACTACCCTGTCAATCAGTCATGCCCTCTCTACGTACCTTATGTGTTTATTGGAGAAGCAGGCCCTCTTATATCAGATAGGCATCAACATGTCAGCAGGAGGGGTACCGAGAGTCATCGTCTTCGGCTTTCGGAATTACCATTATTACGGCAAAAGACGAACAGCACAGTGCAAGACATGTGGCATAAACATCTTGGACAGCCAGGCAACAACTTCAAACTTTGTTCGTCATTTGAAGAGCCATTCTGCCCAGTAAGTTCTTGTCAGTTAGCTAATATTATCTGGTTAGTCGGTAGTTAGCTAACGTTATCTTGATACGATACGGGGGTGGGGTGGGGTGGTGAGTTGGTTTGGTGGAACTTGTTTTTTAATTTATTTGCTAACATTAACCCCATAAAACGTGAGCGAACATTCTGACCGGTTCATCACAAGACCGACTGTACGTTTTATGAACGAGCAACGCAGGGTTAAATGAGCTAAATGGGTGATTTTGGCCGCTGCCTTGGTTAATGAGTGTGTGTGTGTGTGTGTGTGTGTGTGTGTGTGTGTGTGTGTGTGTGTGCATGCGCATGCATGGGGGTCATCCCTGCAAAGTAAACATTGCAGCGATGTGTTTACTGACAGTTACTTATATCTTGTCTTTTCACTTTATTAAGATCAGATTTTGCAGGTAAAATTACAATAATAAGGTGACTTGGACTTGACTTGCCCTATTACAGGACTTGACTTGACTTGCCCAAGAAAAAATGACTTGGGACTTACTTGAGAGTTGAAGGTTAAGACTTGAGACTTGCACATGTGTGACTTGGTCCCATCTCTGCTTTTAACAGATGACGTCCTGACATTGTGACATTGTGATTTCCCAAAACTGAAAAAATACCACACACAGCAACACAAAACTGCTTTGCTAGCTCAATCATGTTGTAACTAAGATATCCGTTGGAAAAAAAAAAATTTCACGGACCGTTTATTGAGTTACTGAGTTATTACAGACACAGCTAACAGTTAGCCCCGCTAATCTACGATAACCAAGCGAGGTTGGGGATACTCATCTTTGATTGGGCTACGGGGGACAACGCCTACTTAGGAGACCGGAAATGTATACCATTTCATACAGTGGGGGTATATTGTAGGTGGGCCATCTTGTAGTAATCAAGTATCTTTGGTTATGACAAGGGTCAGAGGTATGTACTGAGGATACTCATACTGATTGCCAAGAAAATGACAACAATGAACTGGAGAGACGAGAAACCACCAACTGTAAACCAGTGGCAGCAGAGACTCAAAATGGTTTACACAATGACAGCAAATCTGCAAATGAAAATGTACACTTTTCAAAGGTGGACTCAAGTCACTATTTGGGGATCTAATCGAACAGAGTCGGGCTGTGGCAAAAGATTGTATTATAACTGAACTGTAACTGAACCTGCTGTAGTGTATATGCTGTTTGTATTGTGTTTTTGTTCTTTACTGTATTTACACTGTTCTGCAGAAACCAGTGAACAGACGTTAAAGCCAAAAAACTATTCTGATTTATAAAAGCATGCATACGACTTCCAGCACACAACTTCCTTCTATAAATCCCAAATCAACTTGGCATTGTCCACATGTGGACCAGCCTCATATCCCGCTCTCTACACTCCCACATTCAACCATACATGTGCAATTCAAAGCACCTCATGACGCTAATGCACAGAAATGAGCCCTCTGATCAATGGCTCAGTTGAGAAACATTGATCAGAGGGCTCATTTCTGTGCATTAGCGAGTGTCACCTCAGTATGTATATGTTTACAGCAGTGGGACTGACTGCTTCACACCTCGCCAAAATTATAGTGACAATCAGTGGCACCGCCCACCCTGCGATATCATTTTAAAATTTAAGTTTGATAGGTCAACACAATTTATTTATTTAAGCTTTGTTATTGCCAACTTGGCCTACATTACGACAAGGACTCATAATATGGATATGAAGGATGATGATTCTGCGAGAGCCGTCACTGGCTTTATTTCCAGATGTTGCCAATATACACAATCCACATGTGAAGGTGGTGAAGCTGTGGCGTCTCCAGTAGCAGCACAGTCGTGTTCACTGCATCGATTCTACACACAAAACGACGTGACAACTGGGGTGACCTCTAGCTCAACAGGTGGAGTGTGCGGCCCATGTAGGCTGAGTCCTTGCAGCGGCCCAGGTTTGTTTCCAACCTGCGGCCCTGTGCTGCGTGTCATCCTCATTTTCAACCCAACTTTAACTCCCCCTTCTCCCCTACTACTGGGGAGAACCTGGACCTACATACATTTAGTTCCTGTTGTGGAGAAGGGCTCTAATGTTGTATGTTTATATGAAAATCAAGATAGGGCTGAGTCATGGTTGTACCTGAATGGTGAAGGTGCCCTTGGCACTATCGGTCTGCAGGTGGATCTCCATCTGAGCCGTTGCACCACCGGCTGTCATCAGTTTGTGGCGCAGCTTTTCCAGGGCGTCACTGCCGTTGGAGATCAGCTCCCTGATGAACACCTGGTGGAATGTGGAAGAGAAAACCACTATTGTTAATCAATATTCTGAAACGTCAGTCTAGCTAAGTCGTAGATTTACCGCTCTCTCTTTCTCTCTCTCATAAATTCTCTTACCTCTTTCTCAGAGTACAAAGACCTGGCAACAATGTCCAGCAGCTTTTTCGTCTCAGCCTGAAATTCATGTTTGGATGAACTTCCTGCATGAATCAGGAGTAGAGCAACATTAAAATCATTTTAATCTCTCAAATCATGGAGAAGTATGTCTGCGGCTGTCACAGCACCTTGTACAGACTCCGTATCGCTGATGATGTTGTGCAGAGGCTCCTCTTCAGGCTCTTTCTCAGCCTCCTGGGTGCTGTAGTAAGACTGCTGGGTGAAGCCGAGGCACGACCGCTGGGAGCTCCACACCCTGGGCCGACTGCTCCACCTCTGCAGCTGTCCAACCTGCAGGTCTGATGACAAGAGGGGTCAGCAGGTGGGGCTGCTTCACAAGGAGGCTGTGGCACTGGCATTCTTGTCTTTTTTGGATGTCTAACAGAAGGCTACACTAACCAAGACACACTATTCACCAAGTCTGACACACACAAGAGTAACCTTGACTTCTGTCCTCGGGCAGAGGTCTTTTGTCTGTTTCAAAAGCCTGGATGAAAACTAAAGGTGACGGAGCATCTGCAGTCAAGGCTCCAAGCCTCTAGAACAATCTGGCAGAGGGAATCGGGTCGGCCGAGTCAGTGATCTTCTTAAAACATACTTTTAGCTGTGAGCTTTTCCTCATGTTAGCTGAGTTTTAATTTCTTTGGTGCTGTCTTTAAGTGTTATTTTTAATCTGTTTTCTTTTTTCTCCAGGTACTCCGGCTTCCGCCCACAGTCCAAAGACATGCAGGTTACCTGGTGACACTAAATTGCCCGTAGGTGTGAATGTGAGTGTGAATGGTTGTCTGTCTCTATGTGTCAGCCCTGTGATAGTCTGGTGACCTGTCCAGGGTGCACCCTGCCTCTCGCCCAGTGTCAGCTGGGATAGGCTCCAGCCCTTCTGCAATCCCCAAAAGGATAAGCGGTTACAGAAAATAAATGAATGCTTGTTTTTATGCCTCCGTGCTGGCAAAAGCTTTGGCTGGAGGTATTATGTTTTCAGGTTGTCCGTCCGTCCCATTCTTATGAATGTGATATCTTAAGAACCTTAAGGGATTTTCTTGAAATTCTGTACGAACGTTCACTTGGACTAATACTCTCTTTCTCTGCTTTTATCGCCTGGAAGTTTTTAAACATTTCCTTGGCCCTAGCTCTAGTTTCTCCTCTCCTTCTCCAAGGCTTGGGCTTAAGTGTCATTTTCAAATGTCTCTCACAGGTGGTCCTTTTCATGGCACAATGATGATAGAAAGTAAATAACACTCCAGCTCGTGGTATCGCCCCACAGGCGATGTAACATGTAACCGCAGCTGAGTTTACATGGCTGTGATCTTGCTGCTGTCAGCTAGCCGGCTAGGCTAACTCGTCCAGCTAACAAACACAGCTAGCTTACCTCCAGTGAAGGAGCGCGAGGTGATTCGGCTGCTCAGCCCTCGTGCACATGTCGTTAACAGCCGTGTGTTGGCCCTCTGAGAGGAACCGAGGGCGAACCGGGCCAGCGCGAGGCAGCGGGACATGTTGGTGACAGAGAAGGGGACGAGACAGGTCGACTGACCGAGAAACACACGCCGGACGACTGTAGCAGAAACAGGACCCAAGACGGCGCTTTGTGATGACGTCATCAGATCGTCCGTTACACTGCCCGACGAAAAGTGGAAATTATGCAAAATTAAAAAGTATGTAAGTGAACCGTTTAATTTCGTTTCTGCGTATTAAAAGTCCCGCTATTAGCATGTGTATCACTTTAACTGTATAATTAGTAGCCTTCTTTATTATTCAACGAGGATTGATTTCAGTTCTTAATTTGCCCTTCAAGGTCAAACCCTATTCATGTCTATAGGTCAAACTACAAACGTATACTAGACTTATGGCACGCCTATATACACATTTACAGTCTATAAGTCCAACAGTGGTCATCTTAATTATGATATAAAACAAAATACTAAATATTTCACAAGGTGTCTAAAGGTATCACTTAAATTTAATGCTTATAAAGACTTTTAAAGGTCATTTAAAGCCAAATTTAAACGGTACATCTGCTAATTTTTAAAATGTATACATAGACACAGACAATGAATTGGAAAAGATGTTCTAGATTACACAGATACCCGTTTTCCGCCAACAAGCTCCATTTCGGTTACCGCGTCTAATTTTGACCTGTTCAGCACATTTAGAAAAAAAAATCATAACCTTAAAAGTTGGTTTTCAGCTGGAACCCCCAAAATAGCAGGTTTTACTTCACCTGAGGAAGCTGTGATGACGTTGAGCTTGTCTTACTCTACTGGTTGGAAAGAGAGGATGGAGAAGTCAAGTGAGAAATGGTCAGACGAAAAAGAGCGTACAGTAGTTGGTTCGTGCTTGTTGTATGGGTTAAAAAAATATCTGTAATAACAGAACAGAAGTTTGCTAGTAATCGATGTACTCCGCAATTTTGCTACCGCTGTTAACTTCTGTTATGCACTGTGCAATGCCCTCCATTGATGACAATGTTTCTGCACAAAACTGGTGAATACGCGGGCTGGTTCGCTATACAGCACCAAGGTCCCAAGAATCCTTTCCAGAGCTGGTTCAAGAACCAGAGGTAGGAGTATGAGAGCACCCTGGGGAATGTTCTGAGTACTACAATAGGATAAAGCTAATGTGGTTTTAAAAAAGAAAACATACACACTCCATTGTCTTTAGAGCAGCTCCAGACTTTATACCCAATGACATCACAAGTTTGAGACCTACTTCTCTGGTTTGTGGCTTTGAGAGTGAGTAGCTCATGCTCACAAACACTGACTGAACTTTCCAAAAACATGGAAATAACATACTGGACTTCTTAATTTAGGTGCTGTTCTCCTTTAAGACTGAATTTTGGACAAATCGTCTTTTTCTTATTCAAGCAATGCAGGTCAGTATGATGGTAAGTGGTGTATATGTGGTCCTTATGCAAAGGTATGTGGGAATCTGGTTATTAGACTGAGTAAGGTTTATCTACATTTTGCCAGCAGGTTAGTGCAGGTATGAAGTAAAACGACTCTATAAGGTCAGTAGTGGGTTTAAAGTTTTGGAATATCAGAAATATGGAGTTTAATGCAGAGGAGCTTGACTTACTTTGACATAGAGAAATTAAAATATGGATTTGAAGACAAGTTGAGGACTTTGAGACATTAGAACTTATCTAAATATCTACAGACACCCTGTTTAGTTTCTGTATGTTCATATATTTTTATCTACGTATGAGGCTGACTGGAGCAAGTTAGATTAACTTATAATTACAGATTCATTTTCTGTCTATTTTGATACCTGATTAATTTTTTTCAAGCAAAAATGTGAAACACTTGATGGCTCCAGCTTCTCAAATGTGGAAAGTTGCTTTTTCCTTCACGTGATGTTGTCCTCTTATCATTTTATTATGTCTTAATCATAATTATTTTCATTATTGTACCTTATTGTTACTTTTATTGGTACATTTTTCCATCGATTTCATCTCAGTTTGTCATCGGCCTTCTTTCCAACATGTTTTTGCATTGTCACTATTTTACCACAGTTCCTTTCTTGCCTTCGTCCAGCATTACGTCGTTATACTCCAGAGTACTAACGGGGTACTCTGTTATATTGCCTTTGGGATGTCTTACCTCTGCTTTGCTTTGTTTGTCAAAGCACTTTGTAAACTCTGTATTATTATTATTCCTTGGCTCACATTACAGTGCACAGAACTGCTTGGCATTTGTCAGACCAAAGAAGAGATCACTTTAACTCTAAGACTATGCGATGACTGATTTTTTTTTTACTTTTTCTAGTGTCTTCTGGTGTAATTGATTGAATTACTGAGAAAAAAATAATCAGCAGATCAATTAATAACTAAAACAAAGCATTGGTTGCAATCCCGATGCTGACCACAACAGAAGCAGAGTCTGTGGCACACAGGTTTATTTAACAATATGGTATATAAGTACGAAATGAGCCATTTGAACCAAGTTTGTACAGTGATTTCATTCTTATTTTCTGCATATTTACAGTACTGTCTAGCTGCTTGATTTACATTAGAGAACAGTTCATCATCAATTCAAGTTTAATGCAAGAGAGAAAATGATGCACAAAACTCTCTCTGAACACAAATCAGCAGTCAAACAAGTAATTTTCCCGCCACAGGCAAAAGAGGTTCAGGACATAATGAGAATTTCTTTTGACTGAGGGAGAGACAAAGCATTTCTTTTTAAACATTTGCAAGACAAACACTGGGCCCAGGCCAGTAAAAAGAACATTCCGGCACCTGTGAACATTAACAAGCTTCGATGCAGGCTTCTCTTACACCTGCCTTTTGTGTTTGGGTGTGTGCAATAGTTCCTAGATCTATACAAATACGTTTATCTCCCATAGACTCTGCAAACAGGAAAGAAATTAAGGCTTTCCCAAAGGCAGTCCTTTTGAAAAATGGCATATTAGAATAAATTAGCCAGGAACAGAGAAACTGAGCAAGAGGTGAAACCTGGCAAAAAATTCCCAGACAAACAATTTTACAGTCTTCTCAACACAAATACGATATTAATTTTGCAAAGGTACAAAATAAAAAAAAAAATTGAATAATAAAATGAAATATTTTTTGTTTTGAGAAGTTTTGTTAAAAAAGTCAATACCAGAGCATAACAAATGAAAAACAAAATTAAAACAACACAAAGACCAGGGCAAATTCTTGCATGGCTGGTCTGAACCAAAAATATATTCTTTGTGTCTTTGTTGTCTTCTTTTCAACAGCAATTATTAAATCACTCTCTGTGTTGGAAGAAAAAGCAGTCCCTTGGTTTAAGGAAAGTTCACAGTCTGTAGGCCTCGTATGACTCGTTTGTATTTCTTTTAGCTTTTTACATCAGCACGTACAAAAATTTCTCAGCTGAAAACAGAACAAGGCCTTTCATCTGTCCCGAAATGCTACAATCCTTCAACAAATTTCTCCAGCGTGTCTCCCGTCGTGTCACCCACCATACCCATGTCATTACTCAACCCCCCTCTGTTTGGTGTGTTAAGTTGAGGGAGCATGGCACTCTGCTCCGGTGTTCCCATGTGCCCCTGCTCTATGGAGCCTGACATGGGGCCTCCGAGGCTCGGGTGGGGAGAGCTGGAGTGGAGGGCGCCGTGCTGAGGTGAGGGCTGGGGCTGTATCCGCGGGGAGGGACTGGAATGCGGGGGTTGCTGCGAAGGCGGACGGGGCGATTGCACTGGGGCCGGGGAACGTACTTGGTTTCCCAGGGTGTTTGCCATTGTCTGGCCAGGTAAGTGAGCTCCTCCCTGGGCTTGGCCTTGGAGCATGTGAGGTTGTGGACTCATGGAGTTAGCCTGTGCCGGAGAGCCCATCTGCTGCTTTAACATCTGCTGCTGCTGTTGCTGCTGAAGCATGCGCTGCTGGAGGAGGTTCTGGGGCCCGTCCATGCCCAGGCCAGGTTGACCCATTTGAGTCGAGGGAGGGAGTTGTCCCATGGGCCCCCCACCTCCTTGCATAGCCATTTGCTGCTGCATGCGGAGCTGGGAGTAGCTTGCTGGCCCCGGCTGCTGCTGTGGGAACTGACCATGGCCTTGGGGCATGCCTCCCTGCTGCTGCTGCGCCTGCTGCTGCTGCATCTGCTGCATCCTGAACAGCTGCTGTCTGCGGTACAGTTGGGGATTGCCGTTTTGAGCAGCATTCATCATCTGGCCCTGGGGGCCCATGGTTGCCATGCCCTGGGGCCCTGCCTGCTGAGGAGGCTGCTGCTGAGGTGCCATCACTGGCCTCTGCACCTGGTTAGCCATGGCTGCCATGGCCTGCATTCCTGCCTGGGTCCCCAGCATGGCCTGAGCGTTCTGCTGCTGGGCCTGCTGCTGTTGCTGCGGCTGGGTGGCCTGGTATTTGGCTGTCCTCTGTTTAATGAAAGCGGCCATGAGGTGGGGGTTCGACTTGAGGATGTTGAGGACCTGCTGTTGCTGCTGGGGAGAGCTGGGAGATTTGAGGGTGCGCAGTAATTCCTGCAGGGCACTCGGGGCGATGTTACCAGGTATCCCCCGTGGCATGTTCTGCTGCTGTGGTGTCATGCCCTGCTGTGAGGGCCCCTGGGGAGGCATGACCCCAGGCATTTGGAGACCCTGCTGCTGGGGCATCATGGGCCTCGGCATGAGCTGGCCCTGCTGGGGCATGGGGTTTCCCTGAGCCTGCTGAGGGGCCATGGGGCCTTGTTGTGTAGGGACCTGCGGCTGCGGACCCTGGGGATTCTGCATGGGATTCTGCATCCCTGGACCCCACTGGCCCTGCTGCATTGCCTGCATCACCTGGGGGCCCCGTGGCCCCTGCATCATCTGCATCTGGCCCTGCATGGGCCCCATCATTCGTGGGTGGTTCATGGGCATCCCGTTCATGGCATAATTCTGCTGCTGCTGCTGCTGTTGTTGCTGTTGCTTCGCCTTGGCTACCATCTCGATCTGTCGGGCCACCTTCAGGGCTGCCAGCAACGGCTGCTGTTGCTGCTGCTGCTGTTGCGGCGGCGGCTGTGGCTGAGGCGGCTGTTGGTGTGGCATGTTCGGCAGAGGTGACTGCTGCTGATGGAGAGGGGATGACTGAGGCCCTGGTTTGCCCTGCGGCACTGGTGTTGGTGGCTGGCTGCTGCGGCCATTGTTGGGGAAGCCTTGGGCAATGTTGGCAGGGATTGGTGGCTGCTGTTGTTGTTGTTGCTGTTGTTGTTGGGGCTGGTTGGGCATGGGCTGGGGGGTCTGGGGTGTATTAGGCTGCTGCACAGAGTTGGGGGTGTCAGGGGCAGCTGAGGTAGGTGGCGATGGCATGGGCATACCCCTTCCAGCCATGGTGGCCATTCTGCGGCGCATCATTTGAGCCTGTTGGAGCCTGTGCTGCAGCTGCTGCTGACGGAGTTTGTGCTTGATGTTGAGACAGAAGGGAACAGGACACTTGTTCTCCTGACAGTGCTTGGCGTGATAACAACATAAAGCGATGAGCTGCTTGCACACAGGGCAGCCACCATTGGTCTTCCGCTTGCAGCCTTTGGTGTGTTGAACCACCCTCTTCATCTTCTGGCATGAAGGCAGAGAGCAGTTGGCGTTGCGGCACTGGCAGGCATGGACCAGGGACTGGATACAGCGCTGGATGCTGAGACGACGGCTCTCCTGAGGGCTCTTGGAGGCCTCTCCGCCCTGACCATTGCTGTCGTCATCTATGCCCAGGCCCCACTTCACCATCTGGTGCTCATGGCCCTTAGCGTTGTAGCAGTTAATGCATAGGTCGTAGTCCTGTTGAAAGGTAAGAAAGACCACATTAAGGTTGTGTTAAGATTTACATTTAATCCAAAATTGAAACAGACAGTAGCCATTTTTACAGAGAACGTGCTATAGGGCCGCCACAAAGTCCCTTCTTTACACCACCTTTGCATTTTTACACTGAACCAAACGACAGCTGTATCATGCTGACCAAATGTGTGATTTTAGATATCATGCCAGCATTGTGGAAGCAAAACAGGCTTGATGGACATGGCGTAAAACACAACAGTGTCCGCCATTGTGTGACATTTAACACGTGTCTGCAGCGTATCCTGCCTGTGGTCCTGCCTACTGTCCCTTTTACACAAACGTTGATATGGCGCTGTTACTACTTCCACTACCGGCTTAAAGGTGAGGCAACTCTGACCCCCAATCCGTGATTGTACCTTTTCTAAAGAACGGAGAGGCAGAATAACTGCACGATATTTACGCCTTGAACAGGCAGTGTAAGAAGGGCTATGGAGTTCAAAACATGTTGGTAAATTGGCATTACTCCCTACCTCACAGACGGTGCAGTGCCAGCGAGTCTCTACGTGGTGCTTGCACTCGTTGCAGGTGTACACGAAGCGGTCCTGGCCTTGGTTGTGCAGCTCTACCAACATACACATCGTGCTCCATTTGCATCTTCGCAGTGAGCTGAACTCCCAGTGCTTGTCTCTGGCCAGAGTCAAAAAGGCATCGCGGCCATCCATCAGGTCGCAGGTCAACAGAGGGTCGGGGTCCATAATGGGTGGCAGGGTGTTGATGACTGGCCCGGCGTGGAGGTGGATGACAAAAAACACCTAGAGAAAGTAGTGGGAGGAGAAACAGTCAAAGTGTGCTATAACATACTCCCTGTCCATCCCATGTCAGAAATAATTCCTACATGAGATCTAAGCCAAAGAGTCCCGCTGCGTGCTGGTGTACTTACTTAATGTAACTATATGCAGTACAGTAATGAGAACAAACCTGTTCTGTGTATGTGCATGGTTTAAAGTATCAAGTGTTAACTTCATTGTGTGGAATGGATTGCAAACAAATCTGTTGTAGCTGTTCGGGTTTCCCACCTCCTTATGTTTCTCCATGGTGGCATAGAGCTTCTGGGACAGGTCATTGGCTACATTCGGCATCCCAGGCTTCTTCTTGTTGGCGCGGCTGACGCTGCTCTTGTTTTTGTTGGTCTTCTTATTATTCTTCTTTTTGGCATTCTTGCTGTCAGCTTGGGCTCCCTTGAAACAGACGGACATGAACATTGAGAGAGATTGCACAACAGACAAGATGGGGTTATGCAATTAAGCTGAGTGGTTATACAATGCCTGAATGGCTGCTGAAAGCTTTTATATAATGAGGACTTGAGGATGATAAAATCTGGGGTGAAGCAGAGGCCTCAGCGCCAGGCTGTTGATTTTGGCCGAACAAGAGCGTTCCTTTCATGAAACCCATTTCAAAATGCTCAAATCCACCTATCCACCCAACTCACCTCTGTCGTCTCAGAGGAGGCAGTGTTCTCCTCCTTCTTCCTTTCTTCCTCCTCCTGCTCCAGCTCCTTGATGCTCTCCTCCAGTACGTTAGGCCAAAAGTCGCCCTCGAAGTATGGCAGCTCGTTGGCACTGGTCAGACGGTCTTCTGTCGCCTGTTTGAAAATGTCCTAAACACAAGATGCACAAGACTTCCATCAGGCGAGATAGTGAGGCAGCTCTTGAAGATAATGTCAAGTTTCATAAAGTTGAATTTAAAACAGTATTTTCGTAACAAACTCAAACGTGAGATCGTTTTGCAACTACGATGAACATAAACAAATATGGGAAAAAAGTCAGTCCTACTGGAGCATACTGTAAAGCTAAATTATTTTACTTTATCTTGACTTAGAGTTCCAGTTTTTGTTCTCAGTTTGTTTTGCAATAATCTCTATCAAACACAAGGGGGAGCCTCACTTTACTGCACACTTCTGGACTGGACACAGTGACAAGCTCCTAACTCTTTGTCTTGAAGACACATAAAAAGGATGTTTCAAATCATATTAATACTCTGGTTTAGAAAAGGGCCTAAAAGACAATATAAATATTGTAAAAACAGTCGATATCGGAATGTCTAGGATACTTAAATACTTTAAATTTACAAGTTCATCCTATCAGGCTCATTATGTTTCGATGTAAAGGCCTCTGCAGACTGAGTCCGTTTTATTCCGTCTGTCATTTTTGTCCATCATGTAAGTTTTCAGAAGTTTTTTAAGTTGTTTTTCTCGCATCTGTCAAAAGCCTATAAAGAGCTGCTTGACCAAAAACGGGGCCAAGAAAATGTGGCAGCAGGACACCCCGCACTGAATAGAAGAACAGGTCACACAGTATCCTTTCATAACTCAGATAGCCTCCTTTCAACAGGTCAGATAATAATACTCAGGTGGAGGATGATGATGACACAGACAGATAAAGATTGACAGCTCAGCCTGTTCACCCGCGGTGCCAAATGCAAGACACGGGCAGTGTCTCCAGTGGATAGGAGCAGAGGAGCAAAAGTGTCTTGTATGGCAAATTTTCACAACACAGAATAAAACGTATCGGACTCAGTGTGAACGGTTTCTGTGTGGAATGATTTTTTTCAGGTGACGGATTAAAAAAAACAAGTGAACAAAACGGATTCAGTGTGCAAAGACCTAAACTCTATGAAGCTATTCTCAGATCAGATTATCGTTAGATTAGATGATGTCAAATGTGATTTATCATTCACACATAGTTTTAGAGAGAGGTCCCCAAAGGCAGCAGCAAGTTAATAACACCAATAAATAGTTAACAAAAATTATACAAGTTAGTTACAACCAAGTAATCTGATTGGACATGAGGTTTCCATGAGTGCTGATATTACAGCAGCATTGGGATTTTTAAGTTTGCATGTATCACTCCTACATACTTACATTAATTGTTCATTAGCCTACATTAATAGTTGTCATAACAAACTATGCACTGCAGAGATGACCATGTTTTCACAAATAACATCTCAGTTAAATTATATATGGTCATCAAGAGGACGATGGGAAGTAAAGACGCCTGCATAGTTAGGATAGGATGATGAGGCACCTGTAGATCTGTTGTATAAAAGCAGTATCACACTCAGGGTTGTGGTGTTGTACGGACGTGATGCAGTCATAGGCAGGAGGCTGCAGGCCAACAGCACTCGCTCTCTTGTTATGATGCTTAATTATCAAGACATCACTATATATATAAAATATTGAACCAAAATAAACTGATATTACGTGTGACATTTTAACCTACTGTAGAGTAGGGGTGGGGGAAATATTGATTCTTAGATGCATCACGATAAGAACATAAATAACACAGCGGCTACAGCGGAGCACTCCGCCCCCCCGATGTTGAGGTGCTTTCAGATTAATTCATTCATTCATCAATGCAGTTTACTTTTTAAAATAAAAAGGATGCAGACCATATGTTATTAAATAGAAGGTGAATTGCATACTGTTTCAGGGGAAATATTACAGTAGGGTATGCAAACACTGGACCCTACGCAGGTGTGCGTATATCCCATATATATGTATATCCCACAATGGACAAGCGTGAGCATCCATAGATGGATACAACCCGACTGACACCCTCTGGTTCAAAGGTGAGGGTATGGAGGTGGGCTGAAGGGGAGAGGGACCTGGACAAGGGCCACACTGTATGCGAGTAAAATTATCTGTTTATTTAATCATCGATCACCAAAAATACAATTTACTATTGTTTAAAAGAAAGAGAAAAATAAATCATGTGCTGAAATCAAACATTTTGATGCACTGCTATACATCAATTATCGTTTTATTATTGAATCGTTACCCTTTGAATTGAAACTGAATCGAATCATGTGGTGCCTGGAGATTCCCACCCCTACTGTAGAGTTGACTAGACTGGTTGACTGGACGAAAACTATCGGCTGAGTGCATCGCCAGTTGTTTTTTGGGCGTTTTTTGTAATTTTATTTTGCTAATATAAGGCTCTGCAGAACAAGTGAGAGCCACTGCTCAGGGGGTGATGGCTCAGCACGCAGAAAGCTCAGTGCTAAAATGAAGTGTGGAGATAGGTTTGGCAATGCGAGACTAGTCAGCAACAGGCCTGTTCAGCGAGCTAACGCAGTAGCACAAAGAGGACAGCAACAGCAGAGAAAGAGACATGTATATCTTTATGTCTAACTTGATGAGTTTATGGATTATTTTGTCTAAACATGAACTGGTGATGGTTGGAACAGTGGAAAGAGTTTTATTTTGTCTCTGTTGAGGTTAATAAAGTGTTTTGTACTATACGTTACCAAGGCAGTTAAGCTATTCTTAGCTTGGTGAAATAGAGAAACTTGAATTCCGAAGGTGTGTCATTGTATTTTTTCTCTTCAATAAGAAAATCAGGAGTACGATCATTACCTTTCTTGACATTTTGTGAGTTTACTTTTGTTTATTTAGAATATTTAAAAAGCTGAGAGAGCTTGTGGAACGTTGCTGCTTAAACACATCCAGTTGGAAAACTTTCACACATCATAAAACTCTAGAGAAGACTCATTAGTTTTCATTTAAAAAATAAATGACTGACACCTTATTTCAACAGACGCCCAGACTTGATCTCTGTACAATTATATCTACTGGCAAAATTGTAAATTATAAATGAGAAAATGTTGAGAGACAAAGCACCCCACTGCCATCACAAAGACATGACGATGCCATCATTTTCTGACCTTGTAATCATGTAGGATCCTCTCAGCGAAAGCCTTGTCCAGCATCTTCCTGTACCACTCTTGGAGCCTCTTGGGCTTGGGGATCTTCTGGTCGGGAGGGTGGCAGTGAAAAATGTAATCATCTCCTTCACTGGGTGGGCAGGCCCAGATGTGACCCATCACATACCTGAGGGCAACAAGAGTTATCAGCCACTTGCAGGAATGATACAATAATACATACACTATCAGCTGAAACTGTGTGAATGCTGCAGTGTGTAAAGTTACTCTTAACTCACCCCAGTTTCTTCACATACTCCAGGTAGCCTATCAGGATCTCATGGTACACTGCAGTCCTTAGCACACGTGGTCTGAAGAAGTGAATACTGTCGAGGTATGATATGTAAACCCGTCTGCAAGGCAAATATGGAACATTTAATCAATGAGCACAGACAGCAACATACATATACACTAAACTGCTTTCATCATTCACTTCACCTCTTTTTTTTTTTTTTACCTGGTATTTGGAAAGGGGCAATCAGAGCCGTACTCCTGGACATGCATGCCGAAGAAACAAACGTCCACTCCGTCTATTTCCTCAAATGCAAAAAGTGCTTTGGTTCTGTAAGGGAAGCTCTCCACCATCTCGCCTGAGTCCACAAACCTGTAGAAACAGAGACGCACAAGGTAAGTTACAGCTTTTATATCTTTTAAAAACTTAACTTCAACAGTTTGTAATTCATTGAAGAGGACAGGGAAATGGATAATTTCCTTGGTCAAGTCTTTCATGCATGTTTTCTAACTTCATTTCTATGATATATGGACAACTGAGTTTAATTTTGAATGCAAAGGCTGAGCAAGAAAACCACAAGGTACATTTTTAGTGCATTTACATTCTTCCAGCAGTAGAGATCAATGTGGGGAAGGTCTTTCTTTTATTAATTCAGGGCATCCTGGTAACCCAGGGGTTTATGATGCTGAACCGTTGCCTACTCAAGTCCAGCTGATGGTGTTCATCTCTCCTCTCTCACACTCTCCACACAGCTCCGCCCCACACACTCACTCACAGTTTCTCCAGCATCACTCAGAGAGCTGCTCCTCTGTTTAATCTGTCTGTTCATTAGTCTACAGTGAGACATCAGTCTGTATGTTGCACAAGCAACACTAAATCAGTCTGAGAGATGAATGAAGTTACCGCAGTCGCACACGTACAATACTGTGGTCCTTTCCCTCTGTAACTTTTAGCTGCATCCAGTCTAGTCGATTTTTGTTTCTGTTATCGGCTTAGATGAGCGGTGCCATGCGGAGCTGCACACCTACTCCTTCTCCAGAGTAGGTCCAAAAGCCGGGCCGCCCGCACTCAAGCAGGTAGCGGTGGCGTCTCGCCAGCCAGAGAGATCCCTGTGGTTCGGAGTTTAGTTTCTCTCCTGCGTCCTGTTTTTACTTAAGATATCTGCTTTATTTTATTGTTTCATGTTTGCTATCCGCTGTATTAGAAGTTGTGTGAAGTTGCTACTCGAAAACTCAACATTTCCTTGTTTTGCCGCTTCACAATAAAAGTTTTTACATAACAAAATAACAGATAACTTTTATTTTTAAGACACTATTGGAATTAAAATATATTTATTACAGAATTAGTGGAACTTTGTTAGCAGCTTTTCTTCAATTAAGACAAGTCTAATTATACGGCAGGGAGGAAGAGTAAAATCAGAATCAGCCACAGTGAAATCTCTCTCTGCTTATTTTCTGTACGAAATGCCCAAAAACAATGCTTTTAATTGTCAAAATGGCTTTAACACAATCTTGTCATGTTGCAAGCTCTACTGACGTCTTTCAATTCCTTCTGTCATCATTTTAAACGTCCTCATTTATTCGATGTGATTTAAAAAAATACACCATCAATGAGGACATTTCTTAAAAGTGCACCAACATAATCCTCAACTTCTCACCTGGTTCGTTTCTCAGATGCAACTAGAAAAGTGCACTCAGTAGAGCGCATATCTCTGCCAGGCGGTGACATGGCCACTGGAGCTGATCGCAGCCACTCAATGCACATGGTGCAGTTTTCTTCAGATTTTTCATCTAGTATTGTGCCTAACTTCAGTGTATCACAACATATCAGGTATAAAATAACCGTGCAGATGCTTCTTTTCGAAATGAGACCAGACTTTTCTACGGACGCCACTTTTTGAGCAACAACAAAGGCCGAACTGTGGCCTGAAAGAGACGGTAAGGCTTCTTGTTTGTAGCTGAGACAATTTCCAAATGCCTTTTTTTATGTACGTTTTTTACATGATTGTGTTGAAGACTTGGGGCCCTGACCAGCCAGTTAAAAGCAGTGAGGAGTCAGCAGTCAATGACAGTAGACAACTGTCAATAATACAGGTTCTTCAATAACAATGAATCACTGCAACCATGAGAGGTCCTGGAGCATTCAGCATTTGTGTACACAAAACATGAGGCTGATTGGTCTAGTAGTATAAAAGATTAGCTTCAGACAAACAGATCAGACACTCACACATAAAAGGTTCTTCAATGGAATGCCATGTAGTTTCCAGCTGGGCTTAACATTTAAAAAGCAGCCACACAATGAATACTACCATGTTATTCCATATTTCGCAAATGTTATTAGCAAATCAGGTGAGAACCTTACCTGGACTTCATGCCAGGCTTAACCTCCACAGTTTTGTCCGAGCTGGCTACCACTCGCACAAACACCTCACCAGCCTCTGGGTGGTTCTGCCTTTTCAAGTACTTGTTCACTCGGTCTTCAATGTATGTTCCCAGCCGGGTAGACTGCAACCCTTTACATAGATCAGCACAAACACAAAGACAAAATGGTGTAAATATTTTTCTCAGAATAGAAACACTGACGGGCAAATTCACAAGAGGATTGTGCTACTTCTGCCGTCGCTAATTCTGTCTGTGGTGATCTTGATGCAAAGGCAACATTGATACATTGCCACAAGGGTAATTGCAATCAGATAAAAAACAAAAAACAAATGCTGTCAGCGGCTGCAATCCATTCTTTGTGAATTCACCCATGACAGTTTTGTGTGATTAAATAAGAGAAAATGAAATAAAATGTTTCTGTTTATTGTTCAAATAACACTTACTTCTGGCTGAAAACTTGTTTTCCTTTCTTGTTTTGCTGGACTTCTTCAGACAGTTGTCACAGATAAAGCTACAAGAAGGAAGATCAAACTGCAGTTTAGAGTCAACATACAGAAACACCAACAAAAAAATCCTAATAAGACGAGGTTTATACTCTGCAAGTAAGAGTTCTGTTAAGGTCAGACATGGATTGTATATGCTTTAACAGTTGGATAGTTGTCCAGTGGCCTCAGTGAGACTTACCCTGATGGCCAAATGACATCGTAGTGCAGCACGCAGATCTGGTGCATCTTTCGTCCACAGTCTTTACATTCAACAAACCTGGCAAAGACAAAAATTTGCTATTTCTCTGCTTTTCTTGTGAAAAATAGTGAAGAATCACTGCCTTCTTAAATTAGAGTCAAAGTGAAGTGACTGTTCAGACAGTACTCACGGCTCAGGGTCCAACATGTCATTTTTCTTCTTTTCAAACTGCTCTTTTGATATCATGCTGCACCAAAAAGAGAAAAACAAACAACCAAGTTCATGTTGGCTCCTGTGATTGAAAACCCTTTCCACAAAAATAAAATCCAGAGAGAACAGCCTGATACTCGCAGAAGATCATCAGGTGGTGTTCAGACACCCAAGCCTGGTCACTTACGTCTGTGGCTGTGCCGGGTCGTCCCCCAGGGTCACACTGTTGCCCTGGATCTCGTTGAAGCACTTCTCACAGAAGTGATACCTGTCGGCAATAAGGCCATATTTGGGTGAACTGCAGCCAGCACACACAGTAGCAGCACAGGCAAACCGGCGTACGGGTGGCAGAATGCAGAGTAAACGGTGCACACGGCAACAACCGAGGACGGAGCATGGGCAGCGGACAGACGGAGGGACACATACACACACAGGCAGAGGTACATGTTAGTGACAGTTGAAATGATCATGATTCAGCCACTCATTCAAACTGGAACAGAAATGGGGGAAACGTGCTAAAATGTTAATGATGGTCAACAACAAATAAAATGTTCAAACACAAACTAATGTATGTCGACACAAGTGCATGCTGGAGTATGAAAACAACAACAAAAACAATACTATTTCACTGCAATCATATAAAACATATGATATAACACTTCTAACATGCATAATGAGCTGATGAGATGATATGGTCATGCTGGGGGAGAGAGGATGAGTGACAGCGCAAATACAAAAGTGCAAGTCTTTAAGTAAATTAATTTAATTGAAATCAAGGATATTTTAGTGCTAACACTAAAAAAATTTAGATGAAGACGTTTCCACTGTGAAAAGTTGTGGATGGTACCAGTGGAGCCGTTCTGTACTGTCCCCATTTTTGGTCCCCCCTCTGTTGGGGTACCTAGCACACAGATCTGGTACTAAAAGGTGGAGATGTGAACACTGCAGTCCGTTGATTGGTCAATAGAGGACGGTCACTCTGCTCAGGGCTGAGTTGTGGCTGGTTTTGAGGCTCATGTAACCACTGTTCATACCGTGGAGAGTTTTATTAGACTGTAACTATAAAATGAAAGGATGTTTTGTTGCCTCTTGCAGCAGCTGGAGTCTGAGAAAAAATAGCCTAATTCACTGGTCGGACTGCCGGAGACTTTTAAGGTGGAACGCTAACTTGTAATGTCACTCAATGCTAAGCTGACAGCGTGAATCCATCAACATACCTTAAATTTAATTGTGACAACTTTTGACTATTACTTTTATTTTCATATTACATACACTTTTAGCAATGAGTGGATCTTCAAGCGTTTATATATATTAATTTCAGCCGGGAAATGTGAACTGCATATATTCTAATCCTCACTCTGAGAAAAAAAATGGTTGCGTAGCGTCGCGCTACAGCAACAGTAAACCTCTGAGCTTGCCGTAGAAGGACTAAATGCGCAAACCCGCTATCTTTAGATATCTCATGGAGAGAGACTCTCACTGCAGCCTGTTTTATTTCATTTTGTTCGGTGGACGATAAACGAAGTGCAGACTTCCCTCTGTGTCACCAGTAATGAGGAAATACAGTGAGTGCTGGATGGAGCAGTGAGTGACAACAACCCCGCCCATATTTAAGGGTACGGTTTGCAGTGGATACACTAGGGTCTAGGTTCCATGTCTGAAGGGTTACTTTTGGTTCCAAATGTACCATACCGAAAGTGTTTGGTGGAAATGGAGCTTTAGTGTAGGGTGGTCATAAAACTCGGTCTTAAGAATTGGAGCGCTCCCTCAAGCAACAAACAAGGAGCAGCAAACCAGGTAGATAATAGAACATAAAAGGGGACTCTGGGGAGGCGCAAGAATGTGAACAAGTCTCAGTTCTCTTGTACTGTGGAAAAGGGGAGAACTAGTAGAGTGAACAAGAGTCCATGTTTAATTTGGCGTTTATCTGATCCACCAAAACTAAATTTTTCTGAAACAGTTTGTCTTTCAATCCCACTGTCTCGCGCAGCTAACCAATGGAGGCTGGTAGCAAGTTGACGTGACAAAATCTAATATGTAAAGTTTTTACACGACTACAGTTTCTCTTTATGAATTATACTGATGCTGAATTGACAAGAACATTGTCGACATGTGACGCCTTTTATCTTGTGCTCCTAGAATGTGTTCATGTGGACACGCAAGGAATTGCTAATATGTCATATTTCTTAATAGGTGTTTGGCGTAGTATTTTCCAGCAGGAGCAGGATGTGGACATAATCTCAAAAGGAATCTAGTTGTTGTCTCTCAAAGTTGTTAAACCTCACAGTATCTGCAATAATTGAATGGTGTTGCACTGGAATGACAGAGGTGCAGGTGCAGGTGCAGGTTCTGCACAGCAGGGGGAGCTTGGTGCTGATTCTCAGGCACAAGAGACATGAGGACAACACAAGGCCGGATCATGCACATTCTGCTTGGCCACAATATACAACTCTCAGCAGTGCCTGTGACACCCCTATAAAGGAAATGTCATGTGAGTGAGGACCTTACATCTTTGTTGACTGGTGTGGCCGGTGTCTTTGGTCGTGTTTTGTCTTTGAGAATTAAGCTGCACAACTTCTCCTTCTAACCCCTCCTTCACCCCTCAGCAGAATTGGCATACAATTTTACCTGTTCTGGTAGCTGTAGTAGGTGCCGTCCCTGGAAATGGTACACAACTGTTTGCCATAGCAACACAGCGTCTGGGGTGAGAACTCATACTGTGGAAACATCGGAGAAACATTAACAATAAGTGCCTCTGTTGCACTGAAGTCAACATCCACATACAGGTAAAGATCAAGTGACCTGACATGATGAAAACTTCTCTATCTCATATTGTCCTACCTTCCTGCCGCAGCAGTAGCCCAGGCCCTGCATGACGGGATCAATCTCCGCTTCAAACACTTCTGCCAGTTTGGTGCAGTACTTGTAGACACGGGATGTTTTACGGTTGTACAGCCAGGCGTTGTTGAACATGAGCCACACATCGTCCACGTACTGCCACGGCTCCTGGTACTGACCTGTATCCAGCTTGCGCTTGATAGTGGACAAGTCGATGGGATTCTTTACAATGTCAAAGTAGTCCTGTGCAGCAGCAGAGACACATTTGCAGAAATGAGTAAAATATGCTTTACAGTATTTTCCGTCATCATGATGATGTAGTTCTAACTCCCATTAAAGGTGTGTAGGATTTAGGAGGATATATCGGCATAAATGGAATATAATAAGTATGTTTTCTTTGGTGTATAATCACCTGAAAATTTCTGACTGCTTTCAAGAGTAGAGGACCTTTGCAAATAATTCGACTCCTGAACAATGAACACTAAAGGAATTCTAACCGGGGGAAGTATCAGCTGGTTTCAATCTGCGATCCTCATCCCTATATGCAACTAAATCCCCCTAAATCTTCCGAACTGCTCCTTTAAGGTGTGTGCATAATTGTGGACACTCACAGGGATGCCCAGTAGCATGGGGTCTACAGGCTGTCTGAAGGGCAGTGACTCTGGGTCTTGCCTGTAGAGGGCCTCAAGTGTCGGCATTAGGGCTTGTCTCAGCTCCTCTGGCTTAAAAACTGGACAGAAAATAAAAATGTTATGGGTAATCAATCACAAACTGGTCGACACAAATACAAAATCTTAATTCAAAGCCAAGTGTACAAATCCCCGTCTAACTGTACAGTATGATGAAAGATCTTTCGCATCAATCAAACTGCTGTTGCAAGACACATGTATACTGGAAAGTAAGGAGAAATAACTCACAGGCATTCAGTTTTACTCTTGTTTGATATTTATATAATATTGGATTCATTTTCTAGCCCCATGAGACATCTTCAGTTTTGTGTATCATGAAATATCCTACCTCAATATATTGTTCCACCCTTAATATATTAAAATAAGTTTCGTGTTCTCACTTTTTTTGCGGTTCTGAGTGGCGGAGGTGGTTGACGTGGTGTTGGCCCCACTTTCCTCCTCTTCTTTGGGTTCTGCCTTCATCTCCGGCTTCTTCTCCTCAGTTTCCATTGGTTCCTGCTTTGGCTCTGCTGCATCTGGCTCCTCCTTCTTCACCAGCGGGGGTTTGGTTTCATCGTCCTGCTACATGAACACAACCATGGTTAACCAGATATCCTACTATGCAGTCATGTAGTAACTGCATTTAATGACGCATATTGCTTTCTTTTAGGAGAATGAAAAGCCAAGTGTCAAGTTTACTTTTTAGGACATGAAATGTGAGCAGAACACACAGCAGTAACCAGGGGATCGAACAGCGAATGGCTTCTATGTGGCGTACAGTAGACATAAGTGTGCTTCTTCCTGTCTCTTGCCTTAACAATGCCTTTCTTACAGACTAATTACTTATCTTATAAATCATGAACATACCTCCATTTTCACATCAGGCTGCTTCTTTCCAGAGTTGCTGTCATCTTCTTCGTCTTTTACTTCAGGTTTGGCTTCAGTGCTGCTCATATCTGGCAGGGCCTGCTGGGAGCTCAGCTCAGCCACAGAGCCTGGGGTGGGCACTCTGTTGTCTATACTCGCTGCTGCCTGGGACAACTTTGAGAAGAGGAGAAGACGTCCTGATCACAATGCTGATGAGTTATATATTGAGTCATATTTATTAATAAGCAAAGTCAGGACTGAGTGCCGGTGATTGGTTGTTTGGCCAAAAGACCTGTCAGCTTTAACAGCAGCTGGCAAAGGCGTAAGCGATACAAGACCTGTAGTTAGTTTTTGATATGAGCCAGTATCTCACCGGTGTGCTGGGGTGCTGTGCCTGCACGGAGGTGGGCTGCTGCATCTGGCTGGGGGGTTCTGTTTGCGGCTGCAGGGGCGTGAGCGGCTGGGAGGGATCAGGCGTGCCCAGGGCTGAGGGGGGGCCAGGGAGGCTACTGGGTATGTGGGTAGGGGTAGAGGAGGGTCCACCCGTGGAGGCGGGGGTAGAGGGTTGCGGTGGCACCTGGGCCTGTGCAGGAGCATGGTGCTGCTGAAGCTGCTGCTGCTGTTGGGGCTGCAGGCTGGCAGAGGCATTGGGTGGAGGGGTGGCACCCAGGGTGGGCTGGGCTGCAGGGCCACAGGGCAGCTGGGAGCCAAGAGTTCCCAGTGCATTCAGAGGGAGGTTAGAGTTCTGTGGCTGCTGGAACAAAGAGGGTTGCATAGTTAGGATACCAATACACACCATTCACACAGCAGCCAGCATGGTGACACTCATGAGCGCTCAGACATGAGTGTCAGAAAGCGGTAAGAGAATGCAGCACATTACAAGTCCCCTCACCTGTGTGACAGCAGCCTGTGTTAGCGGCTGGCTCAAGCCTACATTCACATTCATTGCTCCACCTGCAGCGGCAGTGAACTGGCCCTGTGGCAGGAACTGGCCCTGGTTGCCTGGCTGAGCTACCATGTTATTAGCATGGCTACCCATCATTCCTGGAGTCTGAGGCATCCTTGACGGGGACATACCCATCTATAAAAGAGAAGCGAGATGAAACAGATAACCTCATTACAGCAGCAGGCCTCTAGTATTCAATGCCTGCCAAGTAAAATAAAATGAATGGAATGCAGTGTACACGCATGCTACTGCTACAACAGTCCTCTGAAGGCCTTGTGGTGTAACTTACAACCAAAACAATGTGCTGAATCAAAACACAGCGTGGCCAGAGATCTAAAGCCAGGAAGGAACATTACATAGCTGTAAGCCAGGCCTTAGGCTCTGCCATGGTTTCACTACAGATTATACACTGAAAGCCAGGTGGCTGGTTAGTGAAAGCATCAGGACCCATGTCAACCATAGGCAGCAAATTCCATATTTATGAGTTAGCGTCAGAATGGTAACAGAGAAAGAAACGGACAGTCCAACAGTGTGAGGCATTCAACAGTAAAGAGAAGGGCTACACGATTATGGCAGAAACGATGATTTTGATCAATGCTGGGATGATGATTATTTAGTGACTTAAAGAAGCACTTCCATGCTGTGCTACATTCCTGCTAATGTACAAATCTTTCCATACAAATAAGACTTAAAATAAGGTTCTTCCTCACCTGAATTTAGTGCATTTAGTGCAAAATAAATGTAGCTGAAGTATGAACTATCTGAAAATAAATATGCCATTACAGAATGCCGCCAAATGAAAGCAGTAGTAGACACATCTTTGGCCAAATGGAAAGTGATTACATTTGTTAATTCGATACGATTTGAGATACGGATGGATGCTTGTCCACTGTTACATATATATTTTATCTTTATAGCAGTCACAGTAGCATGGCACACTGTACAGTGCCAATGTTACTGATGTCTGCGTTAATGCTGGGCACGGTTGGAGCTCAAGCGAGGTAGCGTTAGCCACACAGCTCTTCTAGGCCATCCTGACTTCATCCTACCTCAGACTGTGGTGCTTTCAGGTGGTTTAACATGTTAGTTATGTTGCTTTGTGGCCCAGACCTGTCTCACGCACTCTTTGCATATCATTTCTTTTTTCCCTAAATCCAAAATACTTCCAAACAAAAGATGATGGTTGATGAACAGATGTTTTTTGTTCTGCCCATCTGCAGGCACAACACCCAGTTAAGTTTTTCAGAGACTGCCGCTGCTACAGGGTGCACGCATAGCGGCATGACAGCTTTTTAAAAGTGGAGGCTGGCTGTTAGTTTAGGAAGCGCTTGATTTGACATAGTTTTCTCTGAGTGAAGCATGAATTTTAGACGTCGATATCACAGTCGATTGCGTTAAGTTACTTGATTAATATCTGATTAATTGTGCAGCCCTTCTTAAGATGAGTGAAAAAGTGGAGAAAAGAGCAAGAACCGAACAACTGGGAAGAGAAAACTGGTGAAAAAAACTGGGAAATGGTTCAGAGAAGAGCAAGTTAAACAGAGGAACTGACAGACTCAGACAAACAACATTTAGAAGAGAGAGGGGAGCAGAAACGTAAAGCAGGGAGGCAGAGGAGAAAGATCTAACCGCTGGGACGGAGTTGATGTTCATCTGCTGTGGATGGTTCATGGGGGAGGGAGCACGTGCTCCCATGGGTGCCTGAGACATCTGCGCATTCTGCATTGCCATTGGGTTAAACTGATTGATTCCTGTGGGAACAGACACACACACACAATTATTTACTTGTTTATCATACTTGGGAGTTGTTGTAATTTAATATTCCGTGTCCTACTGGGCTGGCAGAGGCGCTGAACCAGCTCACTAAACATCACAGTTCTGAAATGCTCACCAATTATCTTTGAAACATTTAAACATCAATATATTAGCAAAGTTAAGACCTGGGAAGGTTAATCGAGAAAAGCAAATATGGAGCGCTTTTCCTTAGAAAACCAGAACTAGCACATACCTTGGGGCACCTGCATACGGTTCATGATCTGATTTGGCATGTTGGGCATAGGCACAGGTCCATCTGAGAGAAGACAGGACAAAGCAGCGTTTTTAATACGTTACAGAAACACTTTTTATTTGTATCAACACAGAACCGCAAAACAGTCAAAAGAAGCCAAAATTAAAAAAAAAAAATCTTTCCCCTTTAGTTTTTGTCACCCAGAGGGCAGAGAGTTTGGCTACTTACTGGGAGGTCGGACAGCCTGTCCTGGGCCCATGGTGTTGGGAGCCATTCCAGGTTGCTGAGGCCCAGCTGTGCCCACCATGCCAGGCTGTTTCTGGAGCCGTGAGCGCCTCTTCTCCTCCAGTTCCTTCTGGATTTTATAGATCTTCTCTGCCAAGAAGTGGTAATACTCATCCTAGTGAGAGGATGAGAAGAACCGAAAGGCATATAAGACAATTTTTTGAAAATAATAAATGTGTTTCTGGTGCCCAATTTCATTTTCAAGTGCCCCTTTGCCCCTCGGGACAGAGTTACATGGGATAGTGGTTGAAATCTTCCCCTAGTAAATGGGACAACCCTTCAAGACCCCAAGTGTGTCATCGTCATTGATGGCGTTTACACAAACAGATGAATATGGCAATAATGGCGTCATCACAATGGCATTTGCCATTGATCTGATGGAGACGGAGAAGCATGGACATTCGTGATTCATTCACAACAATCGATCAAACAAGTCATCAAATAAAAAAAGAGCACTGCTTCATTACCAGACAACTAAGGGTGCTCTGTAGGCTAACGCTGGCAACCCATGCTCCTACCCTGCCAGTCTGCTCTGGTATTAGAGGAAACAAGTGCAGCAACTTTGCTGCTGGACCTGAGTTAAGATTTGGGCATCATATGCCATCAAAGGGGGGGAATGCAACATGGAAATATGTCAAAATAAGGGACTGTCACGCAAAAATGGAACTCAGTAGCCAACTAGCTGGTTAGCTACTGAGATATCAGCATACTAGCAATTGCTCTTGTTATGCTTCTTATTAAGTAAAGGACCGTAGTACACTGAAACAATATTAAACTAAGATAATACGATGGTTATTATAATATTTAAATGACATGAATGTGTGAAACAGAGGATTAAAGGCTAAGTTGTAGAGACAAGGGGTGTACTGGGATTGAGCCTTGTCTCTGGTTCTGGTTTGACTTCTCTGCTCTCACAGTGACAAGAGAAAGGCCTTGGGATTAAAGAATTTAAACTGAAGATGGCATGTGATCACTCAGGTTGTAATGGTGTGATAATGTTTAGTATTATATTATTTACCCTGCTGTTAGCTGACTCGTACATGTCACCCTCAACCTTGCGGGCATACGCCACCAGGTTCTCCATTCGCCGGTCCTTCAGTGCTGCGGGGTCTGGGGTGGGGAATATGGCTTGTACACTGAAGAGAGACGGCACAGAAATACAAAACTCAGCGACAACCTGGATCACTACATCCTACTCTGTTTTCACATGATTGAATTGAGTATTTATGATCCATCAGTTTCATTTTTGGACTTACAGTTTGTGCACCAGGTGGGTGCGCAGGTCCTGAGTGACGTGTTCATGCCAGGCCTTTCTTACCCCCGAAGCAGAGAGAGGGGTGGCAGCGGGCAGGTTTCCCATGCCTCCTGCTACTGACCCATCTGGCATCAGTTGACTGTAAGACAGAAAGAGAAATTACTTACAATATAATGATTGTTAATAGTCCCTTACACGGTTTCATTAATAATACAGTGTGAACATAATTGGTAATCTACATCTATAACATATTTCTGTCCTCAGATACATTTGTAAATCATGTTTACTAAGAATCCAAAGGACGGAGAACAGATTGAGATCATGGATGATATTTTGTCAACAGCAGATGCACTGCATGGTGATTTGGTTGACGAGACCAAATGACAAGCCACAGGACTCATTATCCGAACCCACCGTCAATGAATTATAAAGTAGCAACATGACATCAGATCTGCGTGATGTATTAAAGAAAAGAATGCTCACTTGTTGAGTGTGGATGGTAGAGAGGAGTCGGAGTGCATGCCAGACTGGTCTGAAGAGGGGACACCCATGCCTCCTGCCATCTGGTTCATCTGATTAGTGCCTGATAAACACACATCGTCATTTACAAAGGTTTACAAGAAAATGGCTTAGCAACAGATTATAGTGGCCGGTCCCTCCAGGATGTTGCGATCGCAGTAAGTTAACACAAATTCAGCCAATCCCTGTAAATTCAAAACCTTGCAGTTTTCTCCAATTACTGCAATTTAACTGCAAATTTGTCTATTTAAAGTGGGTAAAATCTCATTTCAATATAGAGCTGCATGCAGCGTATTGATTCACATAGCCCAAACCAACGGTTATTAACAGCTTTAACAGCAGAGTCAAGCCGTCTCAGTGTCAGTGTGAGATTAACTGCTCCGTGTTGGATGTTTACCGTGGCTGCAGGACTTCAGTCCAAGCAGCAAAATATGACAAGTAGAGATGAGACATCCGAGACTAAAGAGACATCCGTCAGCGCTGTGTTGAACGCCAGCAACAGCTGATCGCAGATTGAGGGTAACACTGAATGCGCATAATAATAAGATCACAATCTGTGACAGCATCACGACTATTTTTAAAATTTCCACTTGGCCCCTGCAATTTCATCACAAATAAATGCCTCTAACATCGCATCATGCATCACAGTTTTTGTTTAGAAAAGCTGCAGTGAAATCAGGCATTTCAGATCGCAACAATCCCGAAATCAGCCCGCAAAATCCTGGGGGACTGAACAGTGTATTTGCTGTTATCACAATTCTCTAAAATGTCAGTGAAGTCCTATCTATCCCATACCTAGTGGGTTCATATTTCGCAGCTGCTGGTGCTGGGGGCCCTGGGGGTTTTGCTGATTGGGACCCTGTCCCTGCCCCTGGACCTGAGCAGGGGACTGGTTCCCATACGGCAGGCCGAGGGCAGCATAGGCCCTCTGCATGGAGCTGGGGTCAATGTGTGTGGCAGCGCTGTTGATGGCTGTGGCACTGGGCTGGCCAGGCCCCACCGTACTGATGGCGTTCTGCAGGCTAGCCCCCGGAGAACTTAGCATGGCTGGAGGGGAAAGATGAGGAAATAAATAAAACATTAATAACACACTCACAACATTTGTTTATAATATATATATATTTAAAAACAAAACAAATACAGGGTAACAAGATAAACTAACATTTGACTGCCATGTATAGATATAAATATGTATAAAAAATGTATCTCTTAATTTAAGAAAAGTCTATATATTCAGTATAAAAAAAAATATTTCTCTAAAACATGAAAAATTGTTAAATATTAAACTGTTTTTTTCTGCTTAAAAGATAAAATGTGTTAAAAAGAAATATATCTCTAAGCAAAAGATTGTCTTCCTGAGCGGGCCTCCATCTAAAATCCCTGCACTGCTCCCTGCTGTGTTGATTGCTGACAGGGAGCACGCTGCCTCTGTGGGGGATTTAAATCTGTCATCGGGCCTTTTAACCAATCAGAGAGCATGCTGTCCTGAGACCCTGCCCCCACTGATAGCAGAGCCACGGAGCCCCTCCCCTGGGTGTCAGATTACAGGTCCAGCCTTTCTAGAGGAATCCTCTCACTGTTCGAGCTCTCACATTCATCGGACCAGCACAGAGCTGTGGCCAGGAGACACAACCTGCAGGTGGCAGCACTTCATACCACACACACACACACACACTGGAGGATCGCTGCTAAGTGTCAACTGCCTGGATGAGCAGTTTAAAAGGTGTCAAAGATTTGTTCTTCTTCTTTTTTAATAATACCCATCAGAAATTCTTTATCATTGTTCTGTAATAACTCTGAACTTAATCTGTGTGCAATTTTAAATGGATTTATGCTTGGATAATAGCAAAGCTGCTGGAGTTACTCACGTTGCTGGTTCCTCTTGTCACTAGCATTTTTCAAAGGCAGGCAGACCGGACAGTCGTGCCGCGTGCAGTTCTTCCAGTGGGAGATGATCTGTCTGGATGATGCACAGTGAGCCACTGGGTAGAAATAAAAAAGAAACACAGACATGGAGTGAGGTGTGGTAATTCAGGTATTCAGCAGTATCTGACATTTTAAGGTGAGCTGTTTGCAGAGGTGCAGTAAGCATCACACATCTCACTGCAACTGTTTCTGCTTTCATTTTCCTCCCTGCAGTATTATTACACTTGTCTTCTTTGAAGAAAAGCTGCTAATAAAGTTTCGCTAATTCGGTAATAAACATATTTTAATTCCTACTGAGTCTTAAAAATAAAAGTCCCTGGTTATTTTGTTGTGTAAAAACATTTATTGTGAGGCAGGAAGATAAGGAAATGTTGAGTTTTCGGCTGACAGTGAAGAACAGTAAAATAAAGCAGATATCTAAAGTATAAACAAGACACAGGAGAGAAACAGGCCAGTCGGGTGTTGCCTGCGGTAAACAAGACGCCACAGCTACCTACTTGAGTGCGGGCGGCCCAGCTTTTGGACCTACTCCGGAGAGGGAGTAGGTGCCCAGCTCAGTGTGGCACCACTCGTCTTAACTGATAACGGAAACACGAATTGGCACAGCATAGCTTGACGGGACGCGGCTAAAAGCTACAGAGGAAGAGGCCCACAAAATTGTACGTGTGCTACTGCAGTAACTTTATTCATCTCTCAGACTGATTTAGCGTAACTTGTTCAACATATAGACCGATGTCGCACTGTAGACTAATGAACTGACAGATTAAACAGAGCAGCAGCTCTGTGTCTCTGAGTGTTGCTGGAGAACTTGTGAGTGAGTGTGTGGGGCAGAGCTGTGCAGAGAGTGTGAGAGAGAAGAGATGAACACTGGTGTGCGTTATGTGGTGCAACTTGACCCTTTATCAATATAAACGGTATTGTGTAAATCTAGATCTTGCTTGAAAATATATCAATTTATTGTTAAAAAAAGAAAAAGAAAAAAAGAAAATTGATATACCGCCCAGCCCTAATTTACAAGTTAAAGGAGCTATATGTAAGAAATCTAAGGCAAATAGTTGTAAAATCCTCCTAATATGTCACAGAGACTAAGGAATAATGTTAATATAACATACTGATCTCACCGACAACAATAGTACAGTGAGAATATTAGCATTTAAAAAAAAAAAAAATTACAGTCCGCAAATCATGTTTATGTTTTGAATTTGTGTTTTGGCCTGTTGTGCCACCCACCGCCGTCTACCAGTCACGCAGTCAGAAGAGTCTCAGCATCCGGGTTGCCAGTTACAACTGAGCTACAATGGCTGATGGTGCGACTAAATCCAAACGACCCCGTTATGATTCCCAAAAACGCCAAGACAAAAACACGAGGCAAAGCGAGGCTCTATATAGGAGATGCTTTTGAACGGTGGAGACGGTTGAAAGTGGAGAAGAATTTGAAATCGGATGTAGAAGTGGCTACTCTTCTCCTCGACAGGTAAGCTTTAGCCAAAGTTGGCTAACTAGCATCGTAGCTAGACGGGGATGGACTAGGGATGTAACAATTACCGATATTACGGTAAATTTCGGGTAATTTTTTTACATGGTAAGAATTACTGTTTATGTTTAAATTAATTGCATTATCGTGGTGGATTATCAGGACATGTAATAACAGCCTCATTCAAGTCTTGCGATGCAGGCGCTGCGTGAATGCGCAGCATGTGTAAACACAAAGAATGAAAACATGGCGGAAGGTGGTGATAGCAGCACTCAGGACATTTTCCCTCCAACTTAACGCACAAAGTCTGAGGTCTGGGTGTACTTTGGGTTTCTGAAGAATGCCGAGGGACAGCTGGTGGAGGCCAACTATCCTGTGTGCAGAACATGTAGAAAGAAAGTTGCTGCGAAGGGTAGCGACACTACAAACCTGCTGGCTCATCTCCGTGACCGTCATCCACAGCTTTACAGCCAACGCAAGTTATGCTATGCAAACGTCAGTTATTGTGTGAGGGACTTCGGTTTTACTAAGATTGTCATAATGTGTAACTCTCGACGCATACGGGACATTTGAGCCGTATCTGTCCTCCTAAACGGCGACTAGGTTTTCCGTTTTCGTTTAAGACACTTAGGAGCTACTAGCTGAGTAGCTAATAGCCGTATTAGCAGCTATGTTGCTAACGTTAAGTGAAAACACTGAGTGGAGCCGACAGAATATAAACCGACGTAACGTAACGCTAATTGAGATCAACTATGAATTGAATCACTGTGATTATGGTTATTGTACGGCGAGCTAGAATCGATATAGACGGCCAGTTATGCTTTCTTGACATGAGCTCAAGGAAACAACATAAAACGCTGTAGTGTTAACCTTTGACCGAGAGCATGCACTCCTTTTCTCATACAGGTAATCCTCTGACTCACATGCACACTTCTAATGTGTGAATTATTCTGTGTAATGATGACCATTGCCCTTAGGGTTTTTTTGGTTTCTCCTGCACATTTGTGATATCTATTCTATATAATGTATGTCTTTTGTTCTACTCTTGCATTGTTTTGTTTTATATATATTTTTCCTCTCGTGCTAATAAATAAATTAATAAATTGTTTACATATTTTGCTGACTGTTAAAATGCACCAGACAAGTAAGCTTTGTTCCTGTAATGTGTTTACATATTTTGTTAATTTAAAATAAAATTTTCTGTTGCTGTGCCAATCCCTTGCCCCTTTAATGTGAAAATTTCATTTTAATATAAGATTTTGGCTGTTAACATTTTGGTATGATAAGGAAGTTACAAGATTTAGTGAAGTTATTTCAATGTATCTATTTTTTGGACATTTTACAGCGCTTAAAAAAAATCGCAATATTATCGTTTACCGTGATAATTTGGTCACTATAATCGAGATATCAAATTTTCCATATCGTTACATCCCTAGGATGGACATTTCAAATACTTTCAACTGTTATTCATTTTCAATCATACATTGTAGCCCATGTACAGGTGGGTCATTGACCTGAATGATTTTTTTGAGAAACAAATGTTAGCAGCACAGCAAGCGGCATTAGCAGTATCCCGGTACATAGCATTAGCAGCCGGCTCCTCCCCCGCTGTATCCCGGCAGCAGTGTTAGCAGCAGAGAAGCCGGACTTGCTTGAACGGCGGGCAGACACGACTTGTGGCAGTATTTTGAATTTGAGTGCAGTAACAGTTTTGGCCACATTCTTACATCCGGCGCCTTTAAATTAATGTCTACTATGTCACTATTGCTGAATGAGGTGACACAATGGTGACTGAACCAATGGCCCACTGATTAAATTATTGCAATATTAACATATTTGCAGTATTATACACTTGGTGTTGAGGGTTCACAGAAAAAAGGCTGTGTTCAAGGGATACTTCGCCAATTTTCAACCAGCTCTGTATCATGAAAATTTGGACAGTATGTGCAGATGAACTACCGCAAACTTCCTTTCATCCTGCCAGCACCCAGGTCTCCCTGCTCATTGGCCAGTGAAACCTGGGTGAATGACAGGTTTCATGTCATCTGGAATACTTTCACTGGCTCCTTGGCTGTTGCCTAAACTGCAGATTATACTTCCTCATTTTTGTATGCCAGCCACCACAGACACAAACAGCATAGAAGGTGATCTAGAAAGAGACCCGCCCCTCTTTTTCACATTCTGTCAAACTCAGATCAAATGGTTAAACTAGGCAGCGCATATGATTATTGTCACATGTATACTATCAGATATTAATATATACTTTCAACATATTGTACCACAATAACCAGAACTATAATTATAATATTATTACTTTCATTAATGTTGTTGTAAGCTACTGTCATTACCGTCTGTCCTGCATCTCTCTCTGTCTCTGTCTCTCTCTCTCTGTCTCTCTTTCTGTCTCATACGGATTACTGTTAATTTATTATGCTGATCTGTTCTGTACGACATCTATTGCACGTCTGTCCATCCTGGAAGAGGGATCCCTCCTCAGTTGCTCTTTCTGAGGTTTCTACCTTTTTTTTCCCCGTTAAAGGTTTTTTTTGGGGAGTTTTTCCTTATCCGCTGTGAGGGTCCTAAGGACAGAGGGATGTCGTATGCTGTAAAGCCCTGTGAGGCAAATTATGATTTGTGATATTGGGCTTTATAAACAAAATTGATTGACTGATTGATTAATTGATTGATTGATCAAATATAAACCAAGATCCTGTCAATGCAATGTCTCTTTCTCGCCTAAAATGTCTTCAGGAACATATTTCAACTTACTCTTTAGCTGTTCAATGAGATTGCTTGTTACCACCTGGCCATCGTGCCGTATTTTGGACAAGCAACTCACATTAGATCATTGACTAGCAAAGGCGTTTATTGATCAAGTGTGGCACAGTGTATTCTGGTAGCAGGTTTTCTCTCTCAAGAGCAAAAGCAAATGCCATAACCCTTTCTCTCTGTTTTCTCCGGTCATGTAGCACACATTTCAAAACTATTTGTGTCGTTCTAATGCATAGACAGCCTAGTTTTATAAAAAGACCATCTTTCCAGCAATGAAATACTCCTTCAAGTTACTGCCGATGCAAACTGGACACCTCCTACTGCTGCAGCTTCATATTAAAAGCATTGAACTAGTGAAACAGGAGTTGACTTCTATCATGAAGGAGTCGCAGGAAATGCAGCCTTTTGGCACTTATCATTATTGTTCAAGACAACGAGCATTTTCAGGATTTTTTGACAGCGGATCAGTTGAAATATTGCAGAGAGAAAAGAAGAGGCGCAGGCGACAGGCTGTACGCCTCCAACTAAGCGAGGTAAGCAACTCCTTTTCACTGTGACCTGCTGTCCACAGACTGACACCATGTGCAGCGTAAAATCAGATCACGGTTGCTCACAGAATCCCCAACTCCTTTATTAAAAAGACCAAAGTTTGTTTTGCTGCCCCCAGACCTCTGTGACCTGCAGAATCAAACTACATATGCTGTCACCACCAGAAAGTACAGGTGTGGCCAAATAAACCAGGATTGAAATCTTCGAGATGGCCACTATAAAGGTTTATTTCATACACCCCCACAATGAAGACAAATAAAATGGGTGTTCACTTGGTGAAGAGAGAAATACTACACAACAGCGAGTTAAAGTGACAAAACCCGGCACGACGTCTACCTGAAACAGAGCATATTCAAAAAAAGAAACTCAGCTGCTGCAGTACAACGTGCAAATAGCTATGTAAAATCACTTGTGCACGTTGTAAAACCATAAATGCATGCGTGAATTTACTTTAACAGTATATACAGTATAAATATCAGAGTTCAAAGTTCATCAACCTTGGGTGATCTCCTTATTACAGCTTACTCCCCCACAGCTGTGAGAGGGAAGCAGCTTGCCGCCAGCATAGATGAGGACATGGAGTACAACCATCGTGACAGCCGTTTACGAAAAAGATTAAATTCATGTTTGCTGATGTTGTCACAGTCACTGGGGCATCTGGGGCTTAGCGAGTCAAGAGGGCAGAGTGGCTCTATTTAGGCAATAAAACACACAAGCTAACTGCTTTACATTGTGTGAAACAATGCAACTGAAGTGATTAAAACACACTTCAGCACTATCCTGCTCTTATTAGATAGCACTTAAACATAGTCAAGAATGTTAATCTTTCTTTATCAGGACTGTTTAATCTTAATAACTCCTCCTGCACTATCTGTCTAGCAACAAAGCAATGTGGTTAAGTGTTATATAGGGATGCAAATTTCCCAAAACTTTCTAACCGGTCGTCAGCCATGTGTAGATCAATAAACAATTTTGTTAAGGACAATATTGGCCAGCGGTGATACGAAGAGCTGAAGGCGACAGGCACTTTTAGCAGCGTGGATGAACTCAGAACTACAACAAGTCATCAACAACTTTTGCTGAGTTGTTCCTGTGGTATGTAAAGCCACTGGCACTGTGCCCACATCACAGGCTCTGATTACAGCTGCTCACAAGACACATGGTGCAGTTAAATTATCTGGATAGAAATTCTAAGTGGGTTCATTTCTTGAACAGATTCTTATTAAATTCTTACTGTGATTAACAGACAGAGACATATCACACAGGTGAAAACATTCAAACAGGAGTCAGCTAGAAACTGTATATTTGGATTCGAGCTAGATCATATCACTTTCACTCACCCTGGCAGGACTTGCCAGCCTGGCAGTGGGTCATGTGGTTGAGGACGTTCTTCATGGTGCGGCAATGGGGCAGAGTGCAGGCCCTCACCTCCCCGTTGGCCTGCTCCCGCCGCTGGCACTTGTGTGCGTGGAGCAACAGGACCAGCTGCTGCTGAATGAGTTTGCGCTTCTCGGGGTCGGCCGTTGGGCCCGCTGATACACCACCAGCCCCAGGGACCATGCCCACTGATGCTACCTGCTGCTGCATCTGGGACTGTAAAGGAGTGCAAATAAAAAGAGGTTAGGCACAGATCAGATTATCAGACTTTATTCATTTTAGACTTTCGGGTTTAAAGTAAAAATATAAAGAAGCCATTAAATATAACGAATCGGAGAACATCTTGATATAAAGCATTGCCTTAGAGTTGTGGTGCAAAAAAGGAGGAAAATATAAAACTCTCCCACGTGTGTGTCTGTGTAGAAAAGTGCTGTACACACAGTGAAGAGCGTGCTTTTCTGAAGCTACAGTAGTCAGTGAGTGTAGCATAAGTGTATGGTTAAAAAGGGCAGTGTTTTGTGTTCGCTGCACAGACGAAATAAAGCACCTGTTAAATGCAGTGTTATCACCACATGTAGTGACCATTCTTCACCGCAGAGTTGCCGAACTGTAAAAGCTAGTTACCAGTTTCGAGCACAGCTAAAGCTAACTGAGTTAGCCTTAAGGAACCAGAGGTCCTCCAACTACAGTTCGGTGCCCCAAGACGTGCCCCGAGACTGGAAAGGTCTTGGGGCACGGGGCGGCTGTGGCTCAGAGGTAGAGCAGGTCGTCCACCAATAGAAAGATCAGCAGTTCGATGCCGGGCTCCTCCAGTGCATGTCGAAGTATACTTGAGCAAGATACTGAACCCCAAACCCCTCCATCAGTGTGTCAGTGTGTTAAAACTGAGTAGCAGGTGGCACCTTGTATGGTAGCCTCGGCCACCAGTGTATGAATGTGTGTGTGAATGGGTGAATGTGACTCGTAGTGTAGCTTTGAGTGGTCGGATGACTAGACAGGCGCTATACAAATGCAGGTCCATTTACAAAAGAAGTCAGTCTGATAAACAACAAAATTACACACCACTAGCCATCGACCCCAACCCTTATTTTAGGGTGAGCAACGTGTATTATTAATATGACATGATAGATCACTGACTTATGCCTGGATTGATATAAGAGTATCCTTTGAATATAATGGTGTCACAGTCAGTCAACCAGTTCATTAAACTACCTAATTTCATCCCTCCTCTCCCTCAGAAACATCTTCAATGTGAAAAGTAATTTTTCAGCTTTTATTACTCTTTTCTATGTAGATGCACTCCTCTACAAAATCACCCCAATAACTGTAGAATGATTAATAATGCCCAAACGGACCTAATCAAGTCATCAGGTGAAAATTTCTGTACCTTTTCAAATCGCTATATATATGCTGCAAAATAAATATATATTTTCCAGAATCGTGAAACCTGCAAGAATGAGAGGGAATTGGTAAACAAGGAAAATCTATTAACTTAGTCAAAAATTTAGGGACTGACATTTCCTGTTCAGATGTGCATAACTCCAGGCTGTTTCCTTTGTGCCTTGAAAGAGTCTCACTCTGTACTCCACAATTAGTGTAAATGTTCAACAATATCTGAGTGGAGAGCCTTCAACAAATGTTTCCCTTAATGCGATTTTCAATTTAACTTTAGTTTTTCAAAGCAAGGAAGCAATATGCACATATGTGGTTGTGACCCCTACTTATCAGACAAGCTGCGTGCAGATAATGTGTGCGGGGTGCCTGAAGTTTAGGCCTGACTGAACAGTTAGGTAGGCAGGGTGAGTATCATCAATCAGTACACTTAACAACTCCAAACCTTACTACTACAATCTGTTTAGTTTAGTTTGTTTTATCATTTGGTTTAACAGCTGTGTTAGGCTTAAGATTGGGTGGAAACCATAGTAAACCTTTGGGACATACGGACAACACATGGATAATAGCCAAATTAAAACCTAAACTACTACTGTATTTATCAAGTATTTACAAAGGCTGTGTGCACAATGTGTTTGCTTTGTTTCCTACACTTAACACAGTACAAAAGGAAACATAGGGTCCTTTATGGCATGTCAGTGTTTCTTTAAGATTTCTAATTATGAAAGCACAAGGCTAGGAGGGAAGCCCGTAAGCATATTTCAATGGTTGCAGTCTGTGTGTTCATGTCTGAAGAGGAGCATAAAGCAAGTCTGGAGGACAACATACTCAGATCTAAGAAAAACTGCACAGATTTGTAAGTGTGTAGTGTTGTCATGATGCCAAATTCATGACTTGGACACGATACCAGCCTAACTATCTTGATACCGATACTGAAACGATATCACAGCTAAAATCTAAAACATCAGGAAAAGTAATGGAATAATAGATGACAGAATGTGGAACTTAAAGGAGGTGTATGGTTTCATTTGAAGTCAGTCAACTATAGTGCACTACTGTAGTGTTAAAACATTGTTGGAAATATTTAGAATAACATAAGTACACAACTTGACAAAATATATAACATTGGTCTAGTCATTTTTAGACATTATAATGCAGAAAGGTTACATATATCTTTGTAAGACTCAATACACCTCCTTGGTGGAGGTCTGTGCTGTACTGAGCACAATTTCTAGTAATAGAAATAATCATTGGCAAAAATGTGCATACCATGCTTGCATTTACCAGTACTGAGTAAGTTTAAATTGATCATTCATAGCGGGTGTTGTTGATCTGTATACTTGTAAAGGCCTGATTTTTAGCAGCTTTCAAGTTATGGCAAATTAGCCTAACAACTACTGAACTAAACAATGGTGAAGAGTTCACTTGTCACAAATTAAACCATACTTGTTTGACTTAGATTTAAGGGCATGGGCATGATGTAATTCTTTTATCCAGGGTTCCTACACATTTGGAATTTCAAAATTCCATACTTTTCCATACCCTAATTTCCAGACCTCTCAGCATTTTGTTTTTTTTCCCCAGAGAATATGCGACATCTGAGTATATATATCAGTGTATCATATTTCACATCATATTTAATTTTTCTTAATAGGTGACTGTAGCCAAGTACCACAATGGCATGCAAATAAAAACTCAGGTAAGTTCAATGTCTGGGCTGTGGCAAAAAGGTTGGGACTCTGGGTGCAAGTGATGCAGTAACGAGACGTCTGTGTTTTTTCCATTCATGTGGCTCAGAATCGCCTTCTCCCCCATGTTGGTGATGTCAAAAGATTTCACACAAAGCTTGCATCTAGCTCTGTGTGTGAATTGGGAATCCTTGGCCAACCAGTATTTATATACGGTATTGTCAAGCCATCCATCCAAAAACTTGCATCTACCCATTGTGAACCATGTGAAACTCGTCTTCTTGTTGAAGGTGCAGTATTGGAGTGAAACTTGATACCTGGGAGGCTGGAGGAGGGTCATGGGGCAGCGGACATACCACTTGTCAATCAGATAAAAGGGGCGGTATGTTTTCTGAGACGTTTGCTCTCACACCAACTGTGCTTGGCCCAGCATAAAACACTATCCAAATTGATTAAATTATTTTTGGAAATACCTAATTACCTAATTTTCTATTTTAGAAAGCAGTATTTTAGAACAGTGATAATAGTCTGGAAACATAAATATTTTCCCATACTTGATGTTGTGCCGTACAAGGATTTCTAACAAAGGCCTAAACTTTATCCATAAACTTTTGGGCCTACATGTATAAGAAGAACAAAGGAATCAGTCAACCCCCTTTCTCTGTGTGAATCAGCTGATTCAAACCCCAACACAGCACCCCAGCTGACCAGCAGAGGTCCCTTGAAATACACAGCTCCCATTGGGTGAAATCCGCCATGGCCAACCCCGCACCGATGACGTCACGCCGGGGTATATCATCACAAAGCGTACCTGAGGGAAACGCTTCTGGCTGTGATCCTCATAGCCAATAGAAGTACCCACAACTGTTCCTAAAGCTTAGCAACTCGTCCCACGTGGCGAACGCTTTAGAAAGAGTTATTACTGTGCACAGTTAGACGCGTTTTAGGCCTACGGATTTCCCTCACTGGTCGAGCTGATCTCCTCTCCTCTCCCTCACTCTGTGCGCCGAGGAACACAGAGTAGCCCGGTACGAGACCACGGATTGACCCTCTCACCCGGATGCCCGTGGATGCGAAGTTTGGTAGATAACAAGGACTGCCTGCTTCAAGAAGAAGGACAAGGGCCCCCTTCTTTCCCCGAGTGATTCCCCGCTACGAGCCGGAATTAACTCGCCTCGCCAGAGACTTGTCCCCTCGCCGAGGACCCGTTAGCCGCTGTGAGCCGCTAACCACTTCACCTCTGCCGTAACAAAGGACGCACGAGGAACGACCGACACATCATTCCACCTTCTGCAACAGTAAGAGGCTTTAGCTCTGGGCAGATAGTAGTTAGTATGTGTTTTCTTTTTGTAAGGGCTTGTTGATACGGACCGCCGCGTCCGATTTTGGCTGCATTGATATTGTAAAAATATTGCCTGTGTTGCTGCTGTCTGTTATTCTCCTGCCCGTTTGTGTCTGCTTGTAATACGTAGTGATCCGACCTCATCGGACCGCTATTGTGTCGCCCCGCACGTGGGATTGATCAGTACTTAGGCTGTGTTGGTTCAATGTCCAGATTCACGCCGCTCACCAGCTGAGCCGAGCGCGTCTCTGCGTAACACAGACGGGTTACTGCATCTCAATACCGCCTGCGTGACCACACCTCTGAGTGCTTCCCTTTCTCTCTTCCTCTCTTCACTAACCTACACTTGGAGCCGAGCAATTCGAACTTCCCTCTCTACCGGCTCCCCTCCTTTTTCTGAGTCGCGTGCTTTCTTGGCGAGCCGCCATTGCGTGACGTAGCTTGCAGCGTCACAGCCGCCATCTTGCTACGCTCACACGCCTCTCTCTCTCACACACCCACTCGCTCAGACATACATACACATACACACACACACACACACACACACACACACACACATCCTCGCTCACTCACCCACTTTCTCCCACACACACACACACACACACACACACCCTTCTTGATGCTTGCTGGTTGATTCAGTAATGTTTTATAGTTGATAGGGTTTATAGAGCAATGTTGATGTTGGTTGTAAATTAATGTCATCAGTGTGAATAAACCCTGTTATACTGCAAAGAGAGGTTGCTTTGGTTTGTCATTGTATACTGTGATGAAGCTGGTTGACAAAGTCAGTGCCTGAGCTCCACTCCTTCCTGTTCATCTTATAGTTGCTGATATCTCCCTAGAATTAGCTTCCTAAGTGAACACTCTTGAGACTGAATTTACGTCTGATCATTGGTCCGGGTTTTCCCGGTGGTGCCCCGCTGTAAGCTAATTTGATTGTTATTCTTATGTAATAATTAATTAATTATTAATTAATTAATCAAATATTTTAATAATCCATAATTAATAATTATGAATTATTGCCAATGATCATATTTAGCTCCTCCTCTTCCCAACACTTTATTTTTCATTTTCCATACTTTTTAATACCTGGAAATTGATCAAATTTATTTCCATACTTTTCCATACTTGCGTAGGAACCCTGTTTATCTACCACATCTGCTGTTGTGTCGCTCTTTGAACAGGTCGGCATGTCTGTCAGCAGATGCTTTGCCAAGTTGGACATGTTGGCTCCCTTGGTCTGTAAAGGGTTAAACATCTTTTATTGATGGGCTTTAAGGTGTTTACTTGCCCCGACTGTCCACTATGTAAGTGCTTTATTTCACTTTGTGTGTCTGCTTCGTCGACAAGCCATGGATGTTTGGCGAGACCACCAACGGAAATGCAGGGAATTGAAGCTAAGCTCTGCACACACGTACACACACACACATACACACACACACACACACACACACACTTACTGCCCCACTGTCACATATCAACACAGCTTATAGTATTTCATAGGAAATACAGCTCTAAATACTTGCCACTATCATTCTTAAAGCATCGTTGCTAATAAAGTTGGGTATAGTACCATTTTTAACGGCAGGATACTCCCATACCGTTCCAGTATCACTATACCATGCAACACTATGAGTGCGTATTACATAGCAGCAGTTTATTTACATTACCAATGCACAAGCTCTCCACGTTTCTGTTTTACACTTTATCTATTCCTTGCCGCCAGGTGCAGCACATCGATATTGTGGATACAATTTAATGTAGAGAATAGGTTTTTCCTTCACTAACTTGAATCAAAACGGAGCAGGCACAAAAATAAGACCCAAGTGACACTTACCATGTTTGGCACACTCCCAGCTCCCTTCAGCTCAGCAGGGAATTGGGGCAGGTTGTTTGAAAGGGCTGTCTTGTTCTGGAGTTGTTGGGCGTTGACCCCCGCCGCCCCCATCTGCTGCACCCCAGCCTGGCCATACTGCTGGCCAAATGGAGCTCCTGACATCCCCATCTACAGTGGACAATCAGGACAGAGGGAGGTCAGATAATCTGCATGTCATGCAGCATACCATCACATAGAAGAATAGAATTTTGGTGACGAGAGGAAACATGGCAAAAAAACTAAAACTGCACCAACATGGCTACATTTAAGATTTGAAGACGACAAAAGAGTTGTCCTACGCGAGTGATGCCGTTTTGTGGACCTCTGTCTCTATTCATATCTGTCGCTCGCTTTGAAAGTGCCGCAATGAAGGAGAAATGGCTGATTCATGGCATAAAGATGGGAATTATCTACATCATACCTTCTTACTGAGCTAAATGACTCTTGCTAATAACAGGCTACGCTAACTTTACTTGCTGTTGGCTACACTGTATGTATTTCCAGGATATCACAACATAAAACATTCAAACGCTCGTTTTCTGTCAGGAGCAGCTACTGAGTCAAGTGCGACACCTGGTAAAATTCTGTTTACTGGTCCAGTCCAGTGTTTGACTTAATATCAAAATATCAAACCAGTTTGAAAATTTTGACACCTGACAAACCCAACCATCACAGTAGATCAATCTTTTCCCTGCGCCGAGAGTCTTGTGTGAATGCATATGGTACCATTTCTAAGTTTGAGAATGGATCAGTGTGAGCTTCAGTACACGTAAATCAGAATTAAACATATCGCATAATTCTATGTCCACATAGAGTTGCTTTATTCCCCAAATGTGTTCGTGGCTCGAGTTCGCACCATAAATGACAAACCCAACAGCTTAAAATGCTATCTCAAACATCTCTCAAAGCTGAATTGCATGCTAAAAATGCTATAAGTAAAATGAGCTGAAAATTCACCACAAAAATTTGCAGAAATGCATCATTTTAATTTTTTAATTGGCCTGGGACGGGGAATAGTTAGCTTTCTTGTTAGGTCCTCAGAAGTCATTTAATCCAATGGCCCTCAGCGTGCATCTGTCTGTTGCTTTTGCCTGCCTTTCTCCACGGCCGCCAAAGCGGCAGCCTGCTTTGCTTCGCGGAGGTTTCCCACTGCCAGCAGTGCTCAGGCAGATGGAGCAAGCCCTGCCCAGCGGGGAGAGAGAGAGAGAGAGAGAGAGAGCGAGAGAGAGAGCGAGAGAGAAAGAGAGAGAGAGCGAGAGAGAGAGAGAGAAACGGGAGGAGACACAGAGAGAAAGACCAGCTTGCTCAACAGCTGAGTTGAGCACTGCGCTGCTGCCTGCCCCTCCCCCCTCCGCTGCACAGAAACACACAGATGCTCGCCTGCTGCCTCCCTCCCATTCACACATGAGCACGGCCTCGTCCTCCTCTCACACACGCGGGCTCACCCACTTGATGATGCGCACTTATTACAGAGGAGTGTCACCAGACGAGAGGACAGCACTGTCGCACATGAAGCCTCTAGTGTTTCCCCTTGTCTTGGCGTGTCCTCTTCTGCTCCTCCCTCTCTACACTGCCTCCCCCAACCTAACAACACACAATCTTTGCTCTTCTACATGTGATTTACAGCTCCATTATCAAAGGCCAAAGGCCCAGAGTGAAACGGCATATGCCAAAGAGAGAAGAAAAAGGAAACAGTGGGAAGGAAAAGAGGGAATCCTAACAAATAAAGACTTAAATGGAGGAAAAGAAAAACACAAAACAAGAAGAAAACGCAGAAACATCTGAAACCAGCAGGTAATCAGATTCGTATTCACTTGTGCGTCATTTCCACCTTAGTCCTGACTAGAAGTACAAACTAGTTATGAAGTGATTACTCAATAACCTTTTTTACAAAGGGATCCCCCCCATTGGGTCTCATCGAAGACCCTTTATTATAATGTCTTCTCTTTTTTATATAGAACCAAAAACATGTCTGCATAATGCTGCTCCAGTGTGTGATTTTAGATAACATGCCAGCGTTACGGAGGCAAAAGAGGCATGACAGCTGTGATGTGTAACACAACAGTGTGACAGATAACATACCGATCAGACAGCACTTTCTGAACAATAATAGAGCCACTACATGGCAACAACAATTATTTACTGTCCCTGTAATATGGGGGTTGATTTCAGCCTTTGCCTTCAAGGATAAGGAGCTCCTGGACCTCACTGTTTCCCTAGTTTGCTGACATTTTCAGTTGCTTTCTTCTTCTGTGAGTTAGCTGCTAACTGCTTTTTTTAGGCGGAATTTATACTTCTGCATCTGAAACAAAGCTTTTATTTACTTATATTTCACAGATAAGAAACAACAAATTGTGAAGACAATAAAGCCTCCACAAAAATAGCATTTTAAGTCTTGTGTGTGATTTATCCTTTGGGGATTTATTCTTCAGGATTTATCCTGGCTTCATATGAGCAGAGGAAATATATGCTCGTCGCTAGGCTAATTTATACAACGTAAAATGTCATAGGCTTGTGCTAATAATATTAGCATCTTACATTTGTTTGGAAAACGTGTTTAGTATAAGACAGCTGTTTTGTCGGTGAATCTTGTGAGTTGTAATGGAGCTGAATTTTGTAACGTTACCTTCGTTAAACGTTGCTGTTGTCCCTGGTTTCAGATGAATAGAGAGAAGTCTGCTAGCTGCTAGGCTAATTTATACAATGTAAAATACAATAGGTGTTGTGCGAATAACATTAGCATGTTGTATTTGTGGGGAAAATATGACAGACAAGTGTTTTTTCTGTGAATGCTGCGAGTCATAATGTAGCTGATCTGTGTACATGTGTTTGAAATTGTCTCTATTAAGCCATGTTTAATGTGTGTTTTGAATCAACTAAACTTCACAGGACTTCACAGAAACCTCCGCCACCAACTGGTGTTTTGGTGATGTAACTGCAGAGTGACACAAACACACCACGCTCAATCATAAATGCTCACAACAGCTTAGGCCACCTACGTAGGCTACAGCATAGGGTCTGCCACACATTTATAAATCCCAATAAAATCTCCTGGCAGTGGGTTGCACACCTAACACTGGGGGTGGGAATCTTTGGGCACCTCACAATTCGATTATAATTACAATTCAGGGGCTACGATTCGATTATAAAACGATTATTGATGCATCTTTAATTTATGTATATTGATGCACTTTTTCACAACACACATTTCTTTTTGTCTCACTGAATAAGCATTCAACGCTTGCAATTTTTAAAAATGGTGCATTTGTAATAAGAAACAGTTGAATTCATTTCCATTATATTTTATTAAATATATAAATGGAAATGCGTGCAAACTGGAAAGTTACAACTTTGTTGTATGGAACCAAAGGTAACAACAGGTATCTTAAATCACAAGATAAAATGCGTAGTTAGAGTAACAAATGATTCGGTGGCGACAGACGTCCATGCATCACATGTAACTGCGATCCTACCTGCCTGCCTTCAACAGTGAGGCCATGACTTCTGTTTTGGTTTGGTTGTAGAGTGTCGGTGAAATAGCGTCGGGATGGGATGATGTATCTGGGCTCCAGTGTATGCAGCAGTTCTCGAAATTCTTGATTTTCCACAACGGAAGAAGGACGCAAATCCTTGGCAATAAATGCCGCAATGGCCTTCGTAATTCGCTTCGCCTTTTCCGATGAGGGTGGCAGCTTTCTAAGCGCTTCGTTGATTGTTCTCTGGTCGGTAGCGCCACCACTAGTTGCCGCAGCAACAACAGCCTCCTCCGTCAGGTGGAATCGAGTCACATGGCTTCTCATGTTTGTTGTGTTGCCAAAGTATTTTATTTTAGCACGACACAGCTTACATATAACGTGGCTCTTGTCCAGTTCGCTTCCGAGGTCAACGTCGTAGAAGGAGCTGTTAAATTAGAAGGAGCTGTTCGGATCTCACGGCGTGGTGGGTGGCGGTCAGCCATGTTTGTTTTCCTCTGTGTACGTGTCGGCGTGTCTGCTCCAGGTGCACATCCCAAAGTGTCCCGGAGATGACACATACCGCGCTTCTTAGTTCCACATTATTTAGAACCTTCTGTATTACTCTAATTAACAGATTTAATAATCAAAATTTGGACGTTTGTGAATCGATTCAGATTCGTCCACGTCCGAATCGCGATGCATCTAAGATTCGGAAATTTCCCCCACCCCTACCTAACACGTTGTCAAAACATCACATCTGTCCAGTCTTGCCGGCTGTCCCTCTTACACAGACTTCTATTCCGCTCTGTTACTACCTCTGCTGCCAACTGAAAAGCGAGACAACCAGTTTCCTGATCAGTGTCGAAGTATTTTATGTTTTAAAGGGACAAAATGTATCTAGTGGATGTAACAAAAGCAACTGATTTTATTATTCTAGTACACTACCAAAAGTTTAATATGTATTTGCGATGATAATAACTCATACAATGACAAAAATCAATACTTGGTTTGTGCATTGATAAAATATTGCCATAAAAAATACCATGATACTATGCTGTCGATCCCCCCCACCTAAACTTTAGTAATTATCTTGGTAAGTATGAGCAGAGGCAAAACATGGAAAAAGAACAAAATTTCAAGCCAACACTCAAGCAAACCAAAAAGAGTAATGTGTCCCAATGAATGAAGAGCAAGTAAGAAAAAAATGGGAATTAAAACAACCACCAAGAAGAATATAATATAGACAATATAGTAAAACATCAGATTTGTTTGCCATATCAAACACTGTCAAATCAAAGCTAAATGAATATGTGTTGTATCATTTGTGCACTAGCATATATGTTATTTAAAGTAATAGTGAACTCAGCTACATTTCTTCTGCTCTGCACATAAAAGCAAACACATCGCCCTCCCACATTTCGGCAGCATGTTTCTCTGATGGCAGCTATGCAAGGTAAATATGGCGTGTGCCAGATTCTGTTGTTTTATCTTCAAACTAACACACACACTACTCACAGCCAGGTTCAAATCCGTGTCTTCCTCTTTTCGCACCTCCTCCTCTCACACACACAAACCCGGCGTATCATTATGTAAAGGCATTTGTTTCAGTATGGATTATAAAATAACTCATCGATTCACAGGCGCACACCGAGCAGCTAGTGTTTGTACCATAATGTAAGGAAATACAGGCAGTATATGAGACTCTATATGCCTGTATTAGAAAGGAGGTGCTTGTTTCATGTGGCGATGTCTGTTGAAATAATGTTAGTGAGAACTAGGGTGCTGGTTTAACCTTGGTTTCCTGTCAAACCACAAAGCCCCGAGACTCTGCGACACGGGGAAACATTTTCTCACATTGAACTTCAAAGTCTGCAAAGTAGAGATATTCACACAGAAATACAACCAGCAGCACATCGTGTAAAGTATTTTTCATTCACAAACAAAAACAACAAAGTTTCACTGTGTAGTAGTACCATGACACAACTGCGGTTCTTGTTGCATTTGCATTTCTGTCTAAGCAGGGCTTCCATTAACCGGTAGTTACCTTTTTTCATTTTTCACAGGGATAATCTGTTGAAGTCTCACATATTCCCATCTCTCCAGTCATAACATTGGGTGATGATAATTCCCTTTGAGAATAAGTAGGCCTAAACACCAACAGCCAGTGAGCATCTAACTATTGCGACCTTAGGCTGTAAAAATAATGGAAGTAGCTACTGTGACGTCAACCATTGGTTTGTGGGATCCCATTTTGAAGCCTTGAGAAGCCACTTCAGCCATCACCATCTTGGTTTTTTGGAGCCAGAAGTGACCATATTTGGGCAAGAGGCTGGGACTGTGGAGGAGCGAGGGGTGGATCTGAATGAGAAGCCGAGGACACTATCGGCAGTCCCACCATTCGCTATGTGTATTTTAAGTTATAATAAAATGAAAACAGGTGAGTAGCTATAGAGATCAAAACTGTTTTTTGTACCAGGCTGTAAACATGTTTATTTCTGCCGTTAAACTTGGGCATGTTAACATGGGGGTCTATGGGGACTGACTTTGTTTTGGAAGCAGCCTTTAGAGGCCATTCAAGAACTGCAGTTTTTGGCACTTCCGTGTTGACTTCATTTTACAGCCCCATAGGTTGCCACGTGATAGTAATTCATCACTTAACGTTGGACGCTCTCTGTCCACTTCTGTTACATTATGTAAACAAACCAGGTGCCTTTCAACTGTGCACTTGAGATCAAACTGGAGATGTAACCACTGAACAGATAGGTAAGTATTTGCTGTCTTTTGACGTTTGTACTTTTGAAACGGATAACAGGTTTCATATTGTGATATTTACTGGAAATGACAATGTAGTCAACAGCAAGCAGGTTGTTATCAGTGATAGTCATATACCAGAAACTTTCAGCTCCCTGGCAATCTCCCTCCAGCCAGCTGCCATTTTATTTAAGTTCTTGTCGTGAAACCAAGAGGCATTATATAAATAGCTTGTCATTTAAACTTCACGCATCAGCCATTTCTCGTTCATTGTGGTGCATTCAAAGTGAGCAACAGGAATAAAGAAAAACAAGGAGTCCGACAAAAGTTCAGTTTGTGTGGTCGGGCCCCATTTAACATAAAACTGCATGATATATATTTAAGGCTATTGCAATAACCACAACATTGACAGTAGCGCTGCAATACAGCGCTACTGGCAATTGCAGGGGATGACAAGCAACAGCCACAACCACTGTGTTCACGCTATTTCTTTCCCCCATGGAAGCACCATGTATTTACACTCCGCTACGCAAGACACTGAACATCTACTCTGCACTGAGCGCTACACGTTTGCTATTTTTTTCTGGTCAACGAGACAGAAAAACATTCAACTTAAGGTAAAACACTGCAGCTGCTTGTCACTGTCACTTTTTACTCAGCCGCCCAATGTCAGTGGAGAAGAGGCGGGACAAATACCACAAAGATCAACCGTCACATCATTGAACAACAACAATGGAAAGAAATTAATACACACACTTCGGAGGGTCTTTCCTCTCTCCCGAAGTGTTTCAACCTTCCCTTCATCCAGAGCAAGTACTCTACCTTTTGCCGAAATTTTTATTTCCGCAGATATTCCAAATTATAAAAGCCACACGCAACCTAAGAGTCTCAGCTAAAAAACATTGTGCCCCTATTGCACGTCACTGCCCTTGTGTATTTTGTAGTATTTAACCTGTTTCAAAACTGTGTCATCATTGTCATAAAATTAACAATATACTTATGAACAATAAAGTTTTTTTCACTTAGCACTTAAATAAGGATAAATGAAGTAATTTGCAAAAACAACAAAAAATGGCTGTCATACTGCATCGAGCTGTTGAGCCACCCTTAATCACCACAGGGGAATTCCTTCACCATTAAGCGCCCAACATTTATTAATTTTAAAAACAGCCTTCTTACTCATGTATTGACGGGACTAATCTTATCTGTAAAATAATGTAAAAGCAAACGCTGCCCGCTTTTCAATAAATAATACAAATCTACATGCCTTGATAATGTCATCCTTCATACAGCTTGCCTATCAATTGTGTTTAAACTCAATAAAATCACATTTTTGACTGGAATTTCTCTACTTTGTCTGGGACGTTGAAATTTTCCAGAAAACATGGACTGGTTCCATTTTATTTGTAAGGGAAGCCCTGATTCTCAAATTAGGGAGGCATAGGATTGGAGTAATAAAAACATCAGCACTGACATGAAACACTCTGTTGGGCCAAGCTGGACCTATAGAGACTGATCCACTTGACTGACGATTCAACCCCCTCAACTGGATGACTAGATAACCGACAACAAGCCAGCTATAGGGCACGCCAATAGATTTTATTTAGCTATCTGGATAAAAAAAAATTACTCTGAAATACTGGATATAAGGCACCCTGCCTGACAACAACAGCCAATTACAATGCAGTATCAGACCTATTTCTAACCTCTCAAACAGCAGTCCTTCAATAAAGAACAGCCCATTTCCTGTAATTAATGGGGGTAACTTATGAGACTAATTAAACTGAATTTTGAGCCTTACCTTATTCATGTTTCCAGCTTGCTGAGCATTCAGCGTGTTGTGTGCACCCAACTGTGGCCCTCCCTGGGTGAGTGTCTCTGCCAGCACACTGCCTCCAACACCAGGCCCAGCACCCACTTGTGCCCCCTGCATGCCCTGGCCCTGGTACTGCATGCCAGGTCGACCTCGGCCTGCCGGTCCCAGAGCCCCATTCATCACTTGTCCCGTCTGGCCCATGACCCCATGACCCTGTCCACTGTTCAACATGGCCTGGTTGAAGCCCATGCCTGTGCTTCCATTGCCTTGTCCAGCAGCTGCACCTCCTTTCTGGGCCTGGGGGGACTGGTGATTGGGAGACCCCTGCCCCAGTGGACTTTTACCAAGCACAGCACCTAGCTGACTTCCCACCATGCCTCCCTGTTGGGGGCTGGCAGAGTTGAGACCACCTCCCAAGATGGAGGAGCTACCTGGTCGCAGGAGCTCTGACAGCTGCTTGTGTTTGGCAGCTGCATCGGGGACGATGGAGTTGAGACCAGGACCCCCTCCACCTGGACCGCCGTTAGAGGACATTCCCATTCCCAAGTCTCCATTGGGGATGAGCTCATCTGGAAGGTCATTTTCCAGGTCAAACAGAGACACAAGATCTAAAAAGAAAGAAAGGACATGAGAATTAGCCTTAATCACTGACTCACAAACTGTACTGTTGAAGGACTGACCAGATTTCTTGGTAAAATGTAATTTGGATGTTTTTTGTTTAGTCTGTAACTGTTATAATTTGTACATCTGCTGTTAAAAATCACATTCATCACAATAAATCAGTTACTGCCTTTGCCAAAGTGCATTTGTTGCTAGTGTAGCAAATGCAAGACCAGAAAAAGTCAGCAGCTTCCTGGTCACACAAAATGGACACATTAAATATCAAAATAAAATTCAGTCCGTTTTTTGTATGATGATGGATTCATAAATGAATAATAAAATAACTAATTGTTTAGTTTTCCAATTTTGGATTCACTATTGGACATAAAAGAATGACACACGAATTACACAACTTCTTTGACAACTAACAACAGAACAAGCTGCAAACCACCGAGTACAGAGATAGGTTTTGTTTCAAGAGAGAATTAGAAGGTTTATTCATTAGCATTATAATCTGATTAATCAATTATCAAAATAATCCCACATAGGACCAGGTAAATGGGAGAAAGAACGAAAACAGGTGGAATCCATTGTCTTTTAATTGCCGAATTTCAAGGATTCAAGGCATCTAATGAAATGTTTGTCATTCAACTGGCAAAATGTATTGAAGAGCAGACAGGTACAACACATACATGTTGTAACTTTTATATACATAATTATATAGATCACTGTCCCAGACTGCTTCCTTTACGTGTTCCATGATCAGCAGGAGGATTTAGCAATAGTTAAGCATCTGAGTTATACTAAAATCACATCTTTTCACAATTGTCTGGCTGGTCTGCCTTGCTTTCACAACACAAATGAAAAAAAAAAAACTTACAAATGTTTGTTTGAATTGAACCTAACATGTTAGGTGTGAAAGTGCCCCGAATTTCCAAATGGGCCAATTGTTTTCAACAGTATAGTGGTATATCAAACCATCTGTCACCCACAGAAATGAACTGGTTTTTCAGTTTCATGAAGACACAAGATCTGATGAGTTATTAAATCTAAACAAAACCAAACCAGGCCTGATCCCCATACAAAGGGAGAAACAAGACATTAGGCTATGTTTCCATTTTAGGAGATAAGAATACCATATTGCAGTACACAAATTACCTGGTTCAACAGGAGAATATCACAACCAAATACATACAACAAGAAGTCTCTAGTGCTAATTTCACTACAGAGCATTTAAAGAAGCATTTTAATGCTAGACAGATGGTCTTTTCATAAAACTGGGCTGTCTCTTGGTTTATGAGCTGTTTTGGTGTTGGTGTGAGTTTGTTGGGACCGTTTATCGGCATGGTGTTGGATGTTAGCTGCTGCTGCAGCTGTGTAGCTGGATACGTTTCCACTACTTGGTAACAATTTATTTCTGTAGATACTGTAAAGGTATTGAGTACCAATTTCGGCGCCTGCTTCCTTTTCTACTCGTAGTAGTGATGAAACTGCCAAAAACATTAAATGAGCATCAGATGGACTGTATTCATGGTAAATACCCTACAATAGTATTAAAAACCACCAGCAATTAATCAGTTAATGAGAACACCCACACACGAGGACAGAAACAGTGTTCGGCAGGGACGGAGCACCTGCTGCAGCAAGCGAACATGCTGTCCGCGGTCATTTTGACTTGACCATTGGATTTCACTACGAGCCACTCGGCTGTAGAAAGAGGTGTCCAGACTTACATTCTAAAACCAGCCATTGGCGATTTGACCAGCAGAGTTGCAGGCGACACCATCAGCCGCCTCAATCGAGCTCAGACGGCCAGTCCGCACCACTGCAACTTTTCTCTGTAACATTCTAAAACAGTTTTGTCTCGTCATAAATCATTGATCTGAACCGGGCTCTGTCCACAGCGAGGACAGAGAATCATGCTCACATGTATTTCAAAAAGTTACGATTCTATGTATTGCTGTTGATAGTAAGGTAATTATTACACATAACTGTGATATAAATTTTGGGTGATACCACCCCAGATGTAGGCTTGGCTCCTAAAATTGATCAAAATGCTTAGTGTAGGCCTACTCACTCAGGTAGTGAGAACAGAAGCCCACTGATACTTCTGCTCTCCAGTCTACAGTGCGCACTTGCACAAAGAGGCACATTTGGCATGCGTCAATATGATGCACAGTATGAGCATAGCTCTGTAAGAATTTAGAGCTCTTACATATGAAACTAAAATCCTCAAGAAAAGCACAATGTGGCTATCCATCGCACATTTTAGAAACGCACCAGTTTGTGGTGCCAGCCTAAATGAGCATATTTAGTTTGTCTTTTTATGTGCAAGGACACTTAGATTGACTTTGGGCAGAATAACTTGTAGTTAGCTGACTTGTTAGTAGTAATGTAAATAAATCCCATGTATGTGCATGTAAACTAAAACAGCTCAGTCCCTGGGACAGAAAAAATGTGCAAAGAAAACGCTGTGACTGACAGCACTTGTGTGGCTATGCAGAAAACTAAACAAATACATACACCACGCAGATCATCAATAGAACAATAATGAGGGTTGCAGTCCAAATCATACGCCTATGCCAAGGCCCTTCACGTGAGGGTGTGAGTGTGCCTCTGTACGTCGACCAATAAAGGTTTACCAGCACAACAGCCACACCCCCACACAAGCCTAGCTCAGTGTCTGGAGCCACCATGTTACTTATGTTGGAGAGAAAACCAACCTGTTTATTGATGAAATATAGTGGCAATAAATGGGAGCTTAAATATCACAGCTACATGCTTCAAATCAAGTGTTCAACCTTTCAGCGCGTAAGGTTAAAGCAACAAGTCTCAGAGTATAGCAAGGGACATGAATGGTGCATAGCTGAGAGCGAGCACCGGTGCCTTGCCCGAGGCTTACTCAGCAACAAGGCCGAGATCACACAAATTTAAGAGGGAGAGGATACAGCGGAGCCAAAATGCTAGCTGAGGGAGAATATCTGCCTTTAGCATGCCATTATTCTTTTCAAAAGGCTGAGGGTATGATTTGATTTTGCTCCTTATACAACAAGGATATGATGAGCAGATCCAGTGGCGAGCGTGCCAAGTAGTGACAACGGAAGCATCCACTAACCACAGAATCCCGACACTTGAGTCACACTATTCTCACCTGGAGAGGACATTGCTGCTGCCGGTTGTAATTCACCCAAAAGCTTTTCAGCAGCCACATGAAAATCTTCAATTAGACTCTTCAGTCTGGGAGATAATAACAGGCTGTGCGGCAGGCTGTTGCTGCCTTACCAGAATCAGAAAGAGACGGGATGAAGATGGAAAAGGGTGAGATGCTCCCTCTCTCTCCCCAAGGGAAAGGGAGCAAAGTCGCTATGCAATCATGGCATTGCTTAGGGATATATATATAGATTTATAAGAGAGACCAAGCTAAACAAGGGCAAAGCAATTACTGTGCAGCCTTTAATATGCAGTAGCACACAGGAAAATGGCTTTTAACAAAAGGGGGAACTGAAACAATTAAAAACAAACCAAGAGGTACTACGGTGGACCATAGCCAGTGTGAGAACACCTAAGGAATGGTCTCAAGCAGATATTTTGCTGTTTTTCTATTGCGTCTCTTTGTCTGCATTACTTTTCACGTTTATTTGGAGAACATAATCTTAATTTTCAAAATCATCTGCCTCAGCATAGACGTGGCCTCACTGAACACTACAACATTCTGAATTTGATGCAGATCATGTAAATGGCATATTCAGAAAAAGGCCTTTTTCCAAAAGTAGCATTTTAATATTAGGATGTCACATAAGACATAATTTGGGTTTTAGGGGCATTTTCCAGACATGTATACAGTGCAAACGTAACATGCGTTTCAACTAGGGTTTTTACAGCAGTTTGCAACACATGGCCTCTTGCCTTTTTACGGTGAGCTCTGTGCGTCGCCATGGATGCACTGTACACTCACCAACTAGCCAACAGTTTGCTAGACTGGAGATACATGCCCAAAAGAAATGCTCACATTTCTGGTCAGAAGTAAAAACACACTTGCTTTTAAACATTATGAAAGACTTGGATATCAACAGGTCGTTAAATAAATGCAAACGTCACGACAACTATCTTTTTAAGAAGGTAGTTGAACGTAGCTGTGTTCATACTGTCCAACAAGTTCACCAAGAAGCAAAATGACTAGGGATGCACCGAAATGAAAATTTGTGGCCGAAGCCGAAGCCGAATAATATTAAACGCCTGGCCGAATACCAAGTACCGAATACCGAATATCGTTGTTTAGTTTTTCATTAGTTTTTGCAGGTGAACCCCCTCCAGATTAGTGTTGTCACGGTACCAAAATTGGATCCCACTGTACAATACCAATGAAAATATCATGGTTCTGAGTAGTATCACAATACCACAGCAAAAATGAGGCAGATGTGCCTTTTGTCATTTGTAAAAAGATAAATCACTTTTCTATAATACATCAATGATATTTCAATGGAACAAATTACTTACTGACTTATTCATACTTCAAAAACAGCATCAATAAGTGATTAACATAGGGGAGATCAATATAAAATAAATAAATAAAATAAGAATCAACCAGCCACCCTACTCCCCTGACAGTCCCTTCATAAGTAAAGAACAGTCCCTAAAGTGCGCTGAAGTTTGTGGACCGTTAACGGCTCGTTTCTCCTCTGATACGTCACATACCTGTGTTCGGCTGCCTCGGCTGTTCAGGTAGCCTACTTCTGGGCAGTCCACACGCCAAGAAGAGAATATTATTGGAGCCGACTTCTCCTCGCCGGTAAGCCGATGGCCGCCATATTTGACAGGAATACATTACTGTCTGTGACCCCCGTTCAACCCACAATCGGTGGGATTCGCCTTTCGTTTCTGCTGAAATCTGTAGGCTGCTCGCACAGCGTGCTGAATGATTTAAGCCTATTTTGCTTGCTCAAAACTATTTTTAGTCGCAAATGCAAGTGTTGTGATGGATGGATCGCCACACTGCCGACATTTCAATCTGCCCGTCACGGCACACTGTTTGATTGCATTATCAAAACCGCGCCGCTATTATTCGGCCTTGCTTTTCACTTATTCCACCGAATACCGAATGTGTGTTTTTTTGCAATATTCGGCCGAATATATTCGGTCACCGAATATTCAGTGCATCCCTAAAAATGACATAAGCGGCTCCAGCTGTTCAACTTTTCCATTATTTTGATGTGATAAACGACATGTTGGGGCACGTTAAAAGTATGCACAGCTGCATGCAAACAGGAATAGTGGAATATTCATTTTCATTAACCATGTGAAGAGTGAAGTAGGAATATTGTGTTTTTCTGAGTATGAGCGAAAACCATATTTGGTGCATGCAAATGTAGTCACTGTTGAGTGCTTTGTCCTCATTCAGCTTGGCTATACTTTTGTTTAGAAAAAAAAAACAGTTTATTGGGGTGTTATAAACACAACATTAAGAAAATTTCATGCCACATTTAAAAATTGAGGCTGGGCAGTATTCTACACTTTTGATTGGCAGGACATTTGTAAAACTTTTAATATGGTGCTTTATAAGAAGAGCTGTGATGACTTCAAGATGTGCAAAATTAGTGGCACTTGTAAAGCTAGGGCTGCAGCGATTTGCTGCACAGTGTTTATGACGACCACAGCTATTCAGAGAAAATGACAAAAAAAAAATTTGGTGAGGCTACATGATCCGAGAGGGCAAGAAAGGTTTTTTTATTCAGCTCCTGCAGACAGACTCTTAGATTTTAATGAAAGGAGCAGCTTACAGTCTCTTTGCACAGGATATAAGCATCTTGTGGATGTGTAAGATGCAAAAGCTTAAAGCACAGGGAGGTAATGGGTTAAGGTGAAGAGGCCAGCGGGGTAGGCCTGTTTGGGGTGGGTGATAGGATGGCATCCACTGCCACTCGCCACTCTCCTCATCTCAATCAGTTACACCTTAGTTGAGACATGAACCAGCAGTTCAAGATAATCCTCTGCCACTGCTTCGCTGGTGTAAGACAACGTTTTAACACTTGACTGTATTTAAACGCCAGCTAATGCTAATAAAGCTGAATAATTCTCACCCAGGGGTTAGGGTTCATACATACAGGCCGGACAAAGGAGGAGGAACCCCCGCCACATGAACAGTGGGGTTGAAAACTGCTTCAGAAAAAATCCATCCACCTAGTCCCACCTAGGTTGAATAAAAGGTTTCGAAATCTGCCATCTAAACACCAGAAGTCTTGCACCTAAACTGGAAGAAATTAAGATCATGCTTTTGCAATCAAAAGCACACATAATGGCAATTTCGCAAATCTGGTTAAGTCCAAGTATGCCTGATTCTTTTCTCTCGATAGAAAATTACGTCCTCTAACGTAAACCGCACTGATAAACCTGGTTACAGTCATTGTCACCTGTAAGCCCCCCCAGTATCAGTACAAGTGATTTCTTATCACAGCTCACTGATCTAATTAAATCAGTCAAAACAAAGGAGATGGTTATACTGGGTGATTTTAACCTGGACTGGAATGACAGCTCATCAAAATCATTGAAAGCAACTGCAATAAAGCTTGGTCTCCATCAATTAATCAAGGAGCCTACCAAAATCAGTAACACTCGCACTTCAGTCCTTGACCTTATATTCACCAATCAATGCCCTAAATACACAATGGCAGGAGTAATACACACCCCACTATCAGACCACTCTCTTATTTATACTGTAAGGAAAAATGTTAAAACCCTGGGAAGCCAAATCCGCCACTCCATCTCAAAAATACCAAATTCTAAACTGCCACAATTTAATGCTGAAATTAGAGACATTGATTGGAGCAAGGAATTATCATCCAAAAACCCAGAACATATCCTGCATCAGTTTTATCACAAAATGGAATCCACTCACAAAAAATACACCACTGCTTATAGTATACAATCCCGACAGTTCAAATTACCATGGCTAAATTATGAAATTCTGCTACTACTAAAACTGAAGACTCTCTCCCTCAAAAATATCAAACAGCCAAACTGCCTACTTCAAAACACAAATCATGCAAACTGCTTCAAAACCCAAAACACTATGGCAGACCCTCAATAAAAACGACAACATTCAAATTTCTGAACAAGGCACCGGTATTACTGCAACTGAGTGCTTTCAATGCTTATTTTGTTACATCTCTTAAAGAACTAGCATCGCAATTTGATTCTCCATCACACACCACACCTGTTTCTTGTTCTACATTCCCCCAGTTCTCCTTCTCTGAAGCATGAAATGTTTAACATTTTGAACTCCTTGAAAACCTCTCGTGCTTGTGATGTTTATGGTTTAAACACGGATTTCTAAAGACTCATGCCGACAGCCTTATGCCTCTTCTCCACCATCTGATCAATCACTGTATCAGGCTCTCTATCTTTCCCTCCAACTGGAAAACAGCTCAAGTCACCCCTGCTTTTAAATCTGGGGATCCAACCCTGGTTTCAAGTTACAGGCCAATATGCATTCCTCCCGAATTATCAAAATTATTGGAAAACTCCTTTACAACCAACTTTGCACTACCCAAGTAGTTAAAATCAATCAGGTAACATCTCCCCTTCTAACTTGTAATAGTGGAGTTCCACAAGGCAGCATCTTGGACCCCCTACTTTTTCTCCTTTACATCAATGACGTTCCTAACGTGTAAATATTCTAATTGTTTTCTATATGCTGATGACATTGTAATTTTTCTCTCTGACCCAAACCCTGACATCTTAAATTCAAAGCTGATCCATCTGCTCAAACCACTTACATGACTGGCTGAAACATAATCATTAAACTATCACTGTCAAGAAAACAGAATGTATGTATTTTCATTCCCCTAAAAAACACAATATCTATGTCTGACCCTATTCAGTTTTCAAATCAAACACTAACCATCACAGAAACCTACAAATATCTTGGGAGTATATCTTGACTCACATCTCACTTATTGACACCACATTCAGAATCTAACAAAGAAGCTCAACCAGAAACTGTACATCTATAAAAAGATCAGACCATATCTCACCCCTGCTGTTTCAGACACATACCTAACATGCAATCTTTCTCTCGAATATATCCTCATATGGTCCTGAACCACCAAGGAAAACACTGAACCCATAGCAAGAACATACAACAGAACTTTGATGATCCACGGTAACCTCCATCTTTGGACTCATCACTGCATCACACTCTCCCATTCTAACACCCCGACTTTTCAAAACCACACCAATAATCTATTAAACTCTATTTTCAGATCCTACACAACAATCCCACACTTACTACACTACTTTCAAGTCACAACACAAGACGGCAACACGTCACTAGATCAGTCTCGCATGCACTTATTCCTATACTACCTTACAAAAACAACTACGGTCAGAGATCATTTTGTCACACTCACTCAAAGTTTTGAAACGAGATCCCACACTACATCAGAGCAATACCCTCTTTTACACATTTTAAACACGCATTTCAACACCACCTGATGGAAGGACAGACCTGCAACCACTGATTTATATCCTACATCCCATTTTATTCACTCCACTTCAGTCCGCTACTTTGCAATGTCTACGTAGCTGCCTACATTTTGTTGTTTACCCTCTGCTGATTATTTCTGTTTAGTATTTTATACTGTAACGTGTTTTTGTTGCATAGCAGGAACCTGCTGAAAACCAGCTGGCCTGACTCAGTTTAACTGAGTCAGGCCAGTTTTAATTGTAACACACCATGTTACTTTAATTCCTTTCCTGTATAAATAAATGAATTAATTAACGAAAAAAAAAAACATACAGCTGAAAACAAGCTTGGCACTGACCTGTGGCCACAGGCACAAACACATACTGACACAAGACCAGAGCGCCATAAAAAACCGTCACACATTAACATAAACATCAAAGACAGGCTGCTAATCTGTGGCTGTGAGCGACAGATCAGTGTGCAGAGGGCTGGATGTGGCAAAGTGGGACATCTTGACTATTTATCAGACTAACAAGGCTTTACCTATAACAAACGTGACCCTGGAACCCAAATGCATTAGGGTATACCGTTATAATATGCCTTTGTAACACATTTGTGGAAACAAATAATTGCCACAATGATTAATCCAACAATCTGAATTTACATAGTCTGAATTCTCCTCTATAAAATTTTACATAGCCATTTTTTGTGATGTTCCTAACAACTTATTTTCCTGACGTTTAATCTGAAGTTTAAACTTAGACTTGTCGACTAGTCCAAAAGTAAGAGAACCCCCAAATAACAGTCAAAATTGAGCCCAATTTAATCTATAAGGTTAAACATTGTCTGAAAAAATAGCACAATTATAAGAACCTTTAGAAGTATTTAATCTTATTTTTTGACAACCAAATCGTATTTTAAATGGTGCTGAAATGTGTGGCATTTGACACTGTGCATAATGAATAATGCACATTATCCTACAAAACATGACAACAATTCACCTAATAAAAGTTAGCTGTTGAAGACAATATTTTTAGGAAAAAATCTTTAGAAAACGTATCTGATTATTACAACAGCATTTTCACTGGGTGAACGCAATTGCATAAAGTAAAAGGCTAGTTATTGTAATCAAGTTAAACCAAGTAGTATTTTGGTGCTAGTGAGCATAGCAATATTCAATCGACTGGACAACTTATCACAGACATCTATATCAAGATCTGCAATTATAAAAACATTATTTCTTTTAAGCGTTAAGAGTTCAAGATATGAAATTCTCGACTGAAAAAAAAAATTAATCTGTAGTCACTTTCACTGTAAAATTATGTTAAACACAAATTGGCTGATTCACGTCATGCATTTAAAAAACTTTCAAATCAAACAAACCAAGTAAATTTGAGTGTGCACAAGAAAACAGCAGAGCAGAAGAGCGAGGCTGCGAGCCACAAGTTCCTCACAGATCCCCCTCCAAAATTTCTCAGAATTAGGGCTTTTTCAACTCAAGAAAAAAAAAACTACTTATCCTCCCATCTGCAGTCTGGCACTTAAAGTCTTCTCAGTGTACTTAAGATCCCGAACTGCATCCAGGACTTCAAAGAGAGCAGGTCTACAAGAGACACTGTGCAACGTCTTACTGGGTACATGTGTTAATGTGTGTGTGTGTGTGTGTGTGTGTGTGTGTGTGTGTCTACTGAGACAGAAAGGGCTTCTGGCAGCAGTGGGGGAGGAGTCGGTCTCGGTGTCGGGCTGCTTTATTGCCCAGCGAAAGCTCCTGTCACCCCTCTGAGAAGATGAGCTACCTTGGCTGAAGACCGAGGACTGTCGGCGAGCCTAGATAATGCAGCCGCCCGCAGCGGACGAGACAGGCCGAACAAAGAAACTTCACATTTCTCAGCTGTTTGTAAATGGCAGACAGATGTTTCCGATCTCCGCTGCGATTTAAATTAAGCAACTGCACCAGTCTTTATGTACTCTCTAGAAGACGAGAGTTAAGAGGTGGCTGCAGTGGCTCACTCCCAAAACTGACTGCAATGAAACGAGACAGCCCATGCTTTCTCAGTGTTTGGTGCTGGCTACTACACAAAGAATACCGACAACGCTACAATCCGTACACTGCACGTATCACACATACACAACTAGGGTTTGTCAAGAAGAGTAATACTACTGGATGGACCACTGAATGGATGGCCAATGAAGGTAGAAGCAGTATTTTACTACTGGCTTATAAGCATAGTAAAAGTGGTTCATTGCGGGTCGACTTTATAACTGAAATAAAAAGTCAAAATGTATACTCTTGCAGTCACAGTTGAAGGAGCTCACTGAGAAGTTTTCAGGTCTGAAGTTGAGATTCAACAATTGGTCAATTAGTAGATCGCCATAAAATTAATTACAGCTTTTGTATTCAATTCAGTAGAAATGCCGACCAGTTTCTTCAATGTCTAAAATTTTCTGCTTTTCTTTGTTTTATATATTTTTTTTTATATATTTTGAGGTTTTGGACTGCAGGTTGGCCAAAACAAGGAGACAGAATTGTTCTAATACCAATATTGGAAAAATGCCTCCAATACTGTCTAAAACGCTGGCAAGTGCGCAAGTCTTTGCATCAATTTGATATCAGGTAATTAATTAAGAAACTTTATGGTAGTCTCACACCCAGACAAAGCAGCAGTTTTTCGAGAAATCTATTCTCCTTCGCCCCCTCTAAAAAGTAGCCTACACAAGTAGAACAACATTAGCGGTTAGCAAAATGTCAGCGATTGGGCAATATTTTGCATTTGATATAATAAATATCTACGGCGATTATTCTGTGTATGTATTTGAGCCATACCATACTACAATTTCCCATCCATTCAAAGTTAGAAGTATACGACTTCATTATTTTTCTTTTAAAAGCATTTTTTTTTCGGTACACGGTATCTGCCCACGGGCAAGTTCAGGTATCGGAATCGGCATCGGGAAGGAAAAAAAATGGTATTGGAACATCTCTATCTGAAGACATCATCCAGGACATAGGGGAGAAGAAATGCACACTATTTTCATTTTGTAGATTTTTATATATAAAATACAAGCCAAAAGTTCTGTTAGAGTTTGTAGAAGTCTCTTGTTAGTTTGTCAGAAACTGCAAATTCTAAACCTTGGTGCCAGATTCATCAAATTATTATTACTCTGTATGTAATTAATCTTGTCCATTTGTCCACTGTCAAAATTTGAATATTTTTGAAAATATCTTCAGGTTAAGGGGTTGAAAGTTTAAGTTGTCCACTCCTATCAAATGACAGTCACTTTAAGAAATATAACTCCCAACTCTCATTCACAGACATACAACACAGCAACTTCCTGAAAAGTCAGCAAGTGAACTAGTGAAAGGAGTTTATATTGCAGGTGAAGTCTTCCCAAACTGCACCTGTGACATGCCCGGGGGGCTAGCTGGTCTCGTCTATACGCTTAATAGTTATTAACTAGAAAAATAATGTCCTGGGGATGTAGGCTATAAGATTCATTTTTTAAGAATAAAACTATCATAAATTAAACCACACAAACAATCAGACTGGTCACCAAATATGTAAGTATTTTTTAAGGGTCAAGAGTCCAACTTTGTAAAGTTGCTTTGCAGGTTGGACGGGTGAATTCACAGACCCTAGGGCTAGTTTCTAATACTTAATATGACAGCAGTTTTTCTCACCTCGAAAACTATAATATGCCCATTTGCAAGCCAAATATATTGGCGTCAGAAAAGTTGGATGTGGGTACAAAACACATGTAATCCTCCCGTATATTTGCCCAGATCATTTTCAGCCCGGACCATTGGAGCATTTTGCTGAATGAAATAAGGTCTGACCCTTCCATGGCAGACTGACCTAGTGGTGAGAGATTATCTTCCAATCACACAACACAGGTTCAAGTGCTTGTGCTGTATCTGCACTGCTGAAGAGGCAACAAGGACATGAAGTCCAATCCAGCTCCAGGGCTTACAGAGGTGGCATGTTCCTCTGGAAGCACAACAGATTTTCTTCGGGCATCCAAAAGGGATTACATTTTTTTTTTATCATGTCTAGCTAAAACAGGTGCCATGAGACCACTCAAGATCTGTCCAAAAAGTGTCAAAGAAAAAAGGGAAACCAATGCCATGAGACCTCTGCTCAACATCTTACTCACCTGTATCTCTGATGTCATGATGGGTAAGTATGTTTTTAACTTAACTTTTACCCCTTAAATGATGAGAAAGTTAGTTTGCGTACTCTCCCTGTTGAGTACTTCTCATGTGATGAAGAGGCAGTGAGTTTGCACTTTTTTAACACTAATTTATGGCATTTTCAATCAGCTATACATTTAATCAAACAGTCCAACAGGGACTGGATGTACAGTTTTCCTATGATATTTGCACAGCTGAAGTGGCGGATGGGTTTACTTTACCTTCTCCAAAAGGTGGATGCATCCTAAACCAAAAAGCAGCAAGACTTTATAGTGTGCAGGTTTAATAAAGGTAAATATATGTCAAGTTTGCACATCATGCTTGTCAGTAGTTAGAAAGCAATGTCTTGTCGTCCTTACCTGGGCCATCTGATACGGAGAGAGGTGAATTAAGCTTGGGTCGCTTTGCAGTGGGGGGTCCGACATCCAGCAGATTGTCAGCCATCCTGCTCGGCAGATTTTATGAATGATGATGATGCAGGAAAATAGCAGAAGGATGAGTCCAACTTGTCCTCAGGCTTGTTATAACTGGTAACTTTTCCTAACGTTGCGCGTAAAGGAGCAATTTAACTGTTTTTTTTTTTCTTGACTGGCAGACTGGCGAAATGCTGCCTGGAGAAAACGGTTTCAAAAGAAGGGCAACAGCGCCACGCTCCGCCGCCGAAGATCACCCCATGATAATCCAACACCCAACACCCACATAATTATCCTCAATAATTACGTCCAAAAAATATTTCAGTTGGAGAAAAATAAATTAAAATCAATCATAAAATATTATACACGGCGTAGGCGAATCCCTTTCTCCGCAGATCGCCGCTTTCACGTCCGCACAGAATCATCTTTTTCGCCGTCGAAACGAGCAGCCATAAATTCTATCTTGGGCTTAAATAAAAAGAGCAAAATTCAAGAAATATTTTCTATGAGCTGGATTTTTTTTGTCGTCGCTGTCTCCCAGTAAATACAGCGTCTCGGGACGGAGATACGGCGAGCAGCGGCGCTCTCTAAAAGGGAAATCAAATATACAGTGGGCTTTCGAGACGATAAAAACCCATGTAATCCTCACATGTTTGCATTAAATCTCATCGGAAGGACTAACTCTTCGGTTTTCGGCTCGAAAAAACCGTTTGAGCCCCGTCTGAGCAGCTCCGGTCGGTTTTTAAAATTAATGCTACCCCCGAAATCCCGATTCTGAGCCGCGTCAAGATGGCGGCTGTTGATTCCTCCGATACAAAAAAAAAGTTTTTTTTCTTCCCAGCTAGACTGTGGGGGGAGGAGGGGGAGGCGTCGCGCGATGACGCCCTGACGTAAACCTGTGTCCCACCGTGCGTCATGTGGACGTACGTCAAGTTGCCTCTAGGGGTGGAATAACACAAAAAATAGAAATGTACTGTTCTACCTGCTTTGAACTGTTCAACAAACACACAGTAGTCTTTGTCCATACACAGAAACACTTTAATCCAAACAGTTCCTATTATGTTTAATTCATCCACATCATATTACCAGCGGTGGTGGAAAGTAATCAAGTGCTGCATTCAGGTGCAATTTTGAGGTACTTGTACTTTATTATAAGCATTTTATTTGTAACTTAATACATATACCATATTGCATTTCAGAGGGGAATAATATACATTTTAATCACAGTTATCTGACAGCTGTAGGTGTTTCACAAATTTAAAAATGTGACACAAAGCAAAGCATATCATCATTGTGTGATCTTACTATTATTAGTAGTAGTATTTTATTTTATTTTATTTTATTTTATTTTACTTTATTTTATTGCATCATTATTATTTTTAATTTAAATTGCATCTTTGGAGGGAGTTTGTGACCCAGGTTTTTCACTGGCACTGACAATAAATAACCTTAATCAGCTTGTAAAATGTGTCACTACAACACAATAAAATACAGAGTAAGATATAAAGTAGTTTAAATCATCTTTACGTTGTACAAATACACCATTAAAATGCTGCTTACACATTAATAGTAACAATGATGATAATAATAATACTAATACTACTACTACTACTAATAATAATAATAATAATGTAATTATTTCAAGTAGTAGCAGTAGTATTTTATTTTATCTTATTATTTTAATTTAAATTGCATCTTTGGAGGGAGTTTGTGACCCAAGTTTTTCAGTGGCAACAACAGTTAATAAATTAATAATCTTGATGAGTTTGTAAAATGTGTCACTACAATACATTAAACGATATAAAGTAGTTTAAATGGTCTTTATGTTGTACAAATACACTATTAAAATGCTGCTTACACGTTAATAATATCAATAATCACAATAATAATAACAATAATTACTAGTATTATTATTATTAATATTATCGTAAGTAGTAGTAGTATTTCTTTTTTTTTTTTAAAGTTGCATCTTTGGAGGCACTTTGTGACCCAAGTTTTTCAGTGGCAACGACAATAAATAACTTTATAATCTTGATCAGCTTGTAAAATGTGTTATTGCAATACATTAAACTACCGAGTAGGATATAAAGAAGTTTAAATCATTTTTATGTTGTACAAATACACCATTAAATTCTTGCTTACAACTTAATAATAACAACAATAATAATAATAAAAAAAATAATGATAAAAACCATTATTATTATCATCATCTTTGGAGGGAGTTTTTGAATGGCAATGACTGCACTACTCTTTCCATCTGACAAGACATTACTTTATAATCTTGATCAGCTTGTAAAATGTGTTGCTACAACACATGAAACTACAGCGTAGGATATAAAGAAGTTTAAAACCTCTTCACACTGTACAAATACACAATTAAAATGCTGCTTACAAGTTAATAACAACAACAACAATAACAACAATAATAATAGTAATTTGACACCTAAGGTCACCTTACAGGCAAAGACAGAGAAAATACCAGCAGATTAAAAAGTCAACAAATTAAGGAATAAAGTAACATAAAATAAACAATAAATAGTAAAGTAAAATAAATAAATATTCAGCAAAACAAGTTTACAGTGAATAAAATTCTGTATAAATAGGGACTGACTCAAGTATAACTTTGAATACAGGACCTTTTCATACTCTGGTACGGCTACTTTTACTGTAGTAAAAAATCTGAATACCTCTTGCTTTACCACATATTACAGTATCCGCTGTGAGGGTCCTAAGGACAGAGGGATGTTGTATGCTGTAAAACCCTGTGAGGCAAATTGTGATTTGTGATATTGGGCTTTATAAATAAAATTGATTGATTGATTGATTGAGTGATTGATTGATTGATTGATCAAAGCCCCTGTCCTGATGCATCATATTAGAACAACTTTCTATTCAGATCTGTCGTAGTCGTATATTGTCCATGAGTATGCGTGTACAGTAAGTGCAACATTAAACAGCAAAGGTTGGATGATAATGTGCAAAGCCTTACTGATTCTGAACCAGCTTCAGCTGTTGAGATTTTGTAAGAAAACAATTATTAGGATAGGAGCACTGTTCAATGTTTCTGACAGTTATTTTTCGTATTTCAAACAAATTTTCCTAAACATGCAAATCATTTATCTCCTTGTATTCTAAACCTGATGGCAGAGGATGGACCAAGTAATTCTTTTGCAAGTCTCAAGTCTTGGCACTCAAATCCTAAGTCTAGAAAAACTTCTAGTTTCAAGTCCTAAACAAATCTAATGCCATTTTAACAACGGAGTCTCCATCTGTAATTTGTTTTGCATACTACAATTCATTTTTTGCTGACAACCGTGTAGTTTTGTACATGACCGAAATTATCTTTGGTATCATTTTTTTTCCAACTGGCACTCAGTAACGTAACATGAGTGACGTGGTTCTCTCCTCTCTCGGCTCAACCAAGCTGGATCTGGGGAATTAAGTGTCGACTAGCTGGGAATGAACAGTATTAATGTTAGTTGATTTAAGAAAAGAAAACACTTTTTAAATAACATACTTTTAAATCTTTGCACTTAAAGGGAAGGTTTGAAGTATTTTCGAGTCAAAAGGCTCAAGTCCAAGTGATGTTACATGTCAATTAAAGTCCAAGTCTTTTTTAACTTTGTCAAGTCGTGTCGACACCTCTGCCTGATAGTACCGTGATAAGGATAAGGTAAAGACACATTGATGATAGTGCTAATATGAGTGAAAGTTAGGCCTATTTTTAATTACTTTAAGTGAGAGTACTCAGTATGCAGCACGATTGTCCCTGCTTTTTTGCATTAATTATTGGATTTTCATTACTGAGTCATTAACACGTAAGCAGCATTAATAAAGTTGTAGCTGGTTTAATCTATTACAATGTTTCATATTCTATCAATGTGGCTAATGTTTGTAAATGTAAAAGCTAATCTGCCAAAGTAACACTAAGGCAATGGAGTAGCATAGTGTAAAATACATACAGTATAAAACAACATCAAACAGAAACACTTAAGTTAAGGAGAAGTACCTCAAAGTTGCGGGCCCCTTCAGAACAGCACTTATACAAATATTAAGTTACAACCCACCGCAGGTAAATACAGAAGCGGATGTAGTGCACAGGCTATAAATTCAACCAGACAACATTTCCCAGCAACTGACTTTATTCAATTTTAACCTTCACTTGCATACCTATTAGCGTGCTATATACAAAAACATCTCCAAAGAAAGCAACAATTTATTAAAAGTTGGCGGTAGCTACTGAAATACTGCCTACCTGCAGACATGTAGTAGTGTCTCGTCCATTTTATTTGGCCAGTTTAAATTTAAAAAAAAAAGAAAGAAAGAAAGAAAGAAAGAAAGAAGAAAGAAAGAAAGGACGTCTGTAGTGATTAAAGCCTTACTGTCCTAGCATGTCATACTTGTTGAGATCATAAAATTAGAGCATCTCCTCCAAAACACACACAACCACACAGATTTACAAACACTCATACATTTTTTTTACACACATGCAGGCAAACAGAACACACAAGTATTATTCCAACATTGTTAAAATTACCCAGTTCTTTAGACTATTTAATGCTCTAGTACATGCGCTTATATAAATAATAGAAAATGCTCAGGTACTATACAATATAAAGGCATACTGTACATAAAAAGTGAGCGTCTTGTGCAAATGTGTTTTAACAGTGAATACTATATAAATGACCTTTTCTTGAATGTGTGTGACGCAACCTGCAAAATTAAAGAGGAGAGAAGATACACAAAGAAACTCAGAGAGATGGTCATAACACTCTTTGGCATCAAAATTCTCACAGTGTGCCATTCTGCTGGCTCAGAATGTCACTTACATCTCCATGAATCAAATCATTTAATGTGTTGGTAGAGAAATAAAAAGGAGGGAAAATGCAAGTGGCAATCACAACAATGATTCGACGCCACTATTGTATTATTCGTGTTAGTCCCAAATACAATACTAATCAAAAAAACAAAGTGTTGAGTTCATTACAAAAACACATAATTCAACAGCTTATCAAAATTACTAAGAAGGAAAGAAAAGAAATGTATCTTATATGCTTAATCTAATGACCTCTATTAAGCACTTAAACATGGATAATAACAATTATTCTAAGCGTCCCTTTATTGTAGTATAACAAACACAAATTTTAGGTTGGTACAAGGGTTGTGTGCTCATAAGCATGAAGGTAATTTTCCCTTTCAAACCAAATTATTATTATTATTGCATTTTAATCAACCCAACTCCACCTGATCGATAGTTACAGTACACAACGAAAGGCCCAACTTACAAAAAAAAAAACGAATTCAAAAACTGCAATAAGGCCAATTAATGTTGAAAATGTTTGGTGTGATCACAATAAATAGTCAAGAAAAGGCACTGCTTAAATGTCATGACCTTAGAAAACCCCGTCTAAAGTGATTTAAGCTTTCTCCTGCTTACTCATAAGCTCAGAGAAATATTCGGTGTCTTAAGATATGAAAGCAACTCAACGCAGACAGTGAAAGAAAAGATAAGGAAAATCAAGTTCAGAGTTAAAAAGGCACAAGCTATCTTCACAAATTATTTAACTATTTGTGTAATGTTAAATGTGGCAGTCGGAATACATTATTTAATGATAAAAAAAGGCAAATTGGTTTCTTGTTTTTCTGTAGTATTGGTCTGGTTTGATTTATTACTTAAAAGTACTGATTATGAAATGGTAATTTAAAAATATGAGGTTAAGGTGTTGTTAAGTAAAGGAGCAGTGTGTAGGATTTTGGTGTCATCCAGCAATGAGGATGGCAGATTGCAACCAGCTGAAACTTTTCCCATGTGCCAAGCGTGAACTCCAAGTTAGGATTCCTTCAGGGTTCATAGTTCAGGAGGTTTGTATCGAAGAGCCGAATTATCTGCAGAGGTCTCTTCCTTTCCGAAACAAACAGACCAGGTGATTTAAACCAGTAGAAACATCGAATAAAGGAGTTTCACGCACGCTATGAATAAGGGTTTCTCCGATGCTGGTTGGCCAACACATTCTCACTTTGACCTTGTCACACATCAACGTTTGGTCATGGACATTCCATGTCCACATACGACGTGAAAGGTACCCTGGTTGCGTTGGTTGTTGACGTTCTGGGACACCGTGTCACCAAGTTCTGTCTGTTACATGCATTGACGTCTTTCAAAATACATTTCCGTTTTCAAAGGAAATTAACCTTTACATACAGTCTCTTTCAAAATAAAAGCACTACGTCAGAACAATGGTACACCGCGATTTGCCTTTTTTTTGTGTCCTTCAACAATAAATACACATGGTTGGGTTTAGGCAACAAAAGCATGTGGTTAGGTTTAGGGAAAAACTTTATAATCTTTCGGGACAAGAACACCGCTCTCCTGGGTGAAAGTCTGTTTGTTGGACCCATCCACCACCAATCCCGCCTGCCCCAGTCAGACTTTCGCCGCATCAACTTTCATCCTTGTCCTGCCGCGTTGCCCCGATGCCACCAGAAACCGTTAAACTATAATGGCAACCTTCCGTGTATCATGCCAACATCAAAAGACACCCTATTTTGTTGGTTTCTGACGCTTCAAGTCACTACCCAAGTGCTGGATTTCGACGACTTCGTAGTGAGACCGCATTCGGTTGGCTCAACCCAAATAGGCCGCTAGCCCAGCACCTGCTAGTATGTGCTCACCTTTTTTGTCTGACAACTTAAAATCCAGATGTTCAGAGGGTTTTTACTGGTAGCCCAACTATCCGTGGAGCTCTCTTCCTCTAAAAAACAAACGGACCAGATGATTAAAATCACTAAAAACACTGAATAAAGCAGTTTCACATTACAAATCAGTCTTTCTCTGATGCTGCTTGGCGTGCAAGCGTGTGGCTAGCCCAGCACCTGCAATGGTGTGGTCACCTTTTTTCTTTGATAACTTAAGATCCAGCTGTTTTGGAGGTTTTTACCTAGAGCCGAATTATCCGCAGAGGTCTCTTCCTCTCCAAAACAAACGGACCAGGTAATTAAAACCGGTAAAAACACTGAATAAAGCAGTTTCATGTTAAAAATCAGTGTTTTTCAGATGCTGTTTGGCTCATCACAGAGGGGCTGCTAACTAAAGTGGCCAACGCGAAAAGGCAAATGGCCCTATCTACACCCAGTGTTTGGTTTGTCCAGTCTGGGCTACTGTAGAAACATGGCGGTGCAACATGGCAATCCCTTAGGACAAGGTCCCGCTCCCTGTGTAGATATAAACAGCTCATTCTAAGGATTCGAAAACACACTGATTCACTTTTCAGGTAAAACACACTTAGTATATTACATTCCATTTCTGCCAACATCTCCCCCTAAGTCCTACACACTGGACCTTTAAACTGAAGACACTGAAATGGATTCATGGTAAAACTTTTTTTTTTTTGCCTCTGAGCACACAAGCCTTTTTTGCTAAGAAACAGTGACAGAGCGAAAATGTAAGAGCAACAGAGATGTACAGTTTAATCAGTTTGATTTCCTTAGTGATCTGACGTAAGAGCATGAAATCAATGGAGTCAAAAAGAAGGCGTAAAAAACACCTAGGGAATACCACGGAATACGTTTGTTGCACTGCCTTTTGCATTTACAGTGTTATTACATTAAGTTTCATGCCACTGAAAGTATAAAGCAGTGAACGCATCCAGCTGTGTTCGCCTAATATTGTCCTTCAAATCATAGAAGTTAGAGAGGGGAGCTTCACATGAACAAGTTCAAGTTTTGTGCAACGATAAATACAATAAAACACATTTTTGATTCATGACATTCCACTTTGATTATCCATGTCTTAAAAGCACTATCAACTAACACACAGTGTAATCCACAGCAAAACCTAGGCAGTTGTATTCTCTAATCGCGCTAAAGTCAAGACACTCTACAGGTACAGCAGTGCCTCATCGGATCCATCGAAATACTCATCAACACTTAACACACCTTGGGTTCCCATAAGAGCCTGGATCATAGGGGAGGGCAATAACACTAGTCACGGTTAACCTTGTCTACGATGCTGTTGCTGCAAGCAGACTGATTAAATGTAGCTGAGACCATCATGCCTCAGTACTGAGGCAATGCAAAGATCTTAACCGAGGCCAGAAGAGAAAGCTGCCGCATCAGCAACCAGGATTTTTTTTTTTTCATTTTGCGACTGCGTTCCTAAACTGTTTGTCATCATCCTGCAGTTTCATCAAGTCGGTCGAGTAACTCATAAGGGACGTCTCCTCATTATACCCTGCATGATTTTGTTACTACACACACACACTGAATGCAAATACACTCACACGACACGCAGCTCAGCCCCGTCTGCCCTTAGCCTGTATTGATTAGTTGCTGCTGCCGTGCCTTTCATGAAGAGTTTTCTGCTTCTCATGAAGAACAGGTTCCGCAGCCATCTAGTGCAGATTTTGAGTGATATTTTATTTCCCTTCACTTGTTGTAGCACTTTCTGTATGTAAGGTGAGCTCGTCTTCGATAAAGGCAAAATATCATAGCAAAGCATAGTTTACAAAGTAAAGTTATAACAAAAGCAAAGCAGTTTTTCTTCCAAAAAGTTTGCTTATTTACAGTTTTCCCTTTATGTTGTTCTTCCCTTACTCAAAAAGGCTTAGTCTACACATTATTCTACTCTAAAGGCACTTAAAAGACATATGAAAGAAATAATTAAGATTAAAGGTGTACGGATAATCAAGTAAGTTAATGGGAGATGATGGGATCTGTAGCAGGCAAGAGAAGGTTCAGAGTCAGCCCTCAACATCTTCCCATTTCCTCTGTGCGTTACTGCCTGACGCTCACTTTGTGGTGCACCCTGCACCCTCCACTGATAATATCAGCCAATCAGATTTACACTCAAAACAACCTGCTGCCTGGCTGATGCAGAGAAGAGGCCAGTGGGTCTTTCTCTCTGGTTCTACCTAGGGTAGGACCAAATGTACAGCAATTCTACAAATGCCAACCGGCAGGAACAAGAGCTTAAAGGGTCGAGGATTTATGATTAAATCGCCATTGTAACAAACTCTTAAAGTCTGGTGAACTCTCCGATGTTACTGACACAATCATCATCGCATTTGTCCTTCTTGGTATCTTTCTGGGATGTGTTTTGCTGGACAGAGGATGAGATGATGAGCGGTTTGTTATTTGCAGACGGAGGAGGTCCTTCTAGGTTGGTAACGGGTATAGATGTCATGCCACCATGAGACGTAGATCGTCTGGCATGGGAGGTCCCGGTCGAGGGACGTCTGTCACGGCTGTCTGCTTCTCTCCCATGGCTGAGCCCTGTGGTAGAAGAGGCACCAGCGCTGGCACTGGGTACCATAGTATTGGTAGTGCTTGCGGTTATGCCGGTTGTGGGCACCATGCTGGCAATTTCATCAGTGGGCGAGCGCCCGATGCTACCATCCACCTGTGCCCGGATCTCTGGTGAGACTGAGAGTTGGTACTGCGGCACAGGGCCACTGTCACTGCTCTTCGGGTAAAGGAAGGTCTTCATCTGACCCTTGCCTTTGACGTTAACTGTGCCACGGTAATCAAACTCATAATCCATGCCACTGAGCACACAATAGCTCTCCTCGCTGACCTGGACGCGACACTCCACACCCGTAGTATCCATGCGGCTGGCGATGTTGACTGTGTCGCCCCAGATATCGTAGAGAAGCTTTGTGGTGCCAATCACTCCCGCTGTTAGAGGCCCGTGATTGAATCCAATGCGAAGCTTGAAGCCGAAGCCCAGCATGTTCTTGTTGAAGTCGTCTACCACACGCATCATTTCAAGGGCGAATTCAAAAAGAGCGCGGAGGTGGGCGTGAGGGTGTGCCGCATCTGCACACTGCTGGGCGTTGAGTCCTGACGCCGCCATGTATGTGGCACCGATGGTCTTGATCTTTTCCATATTGGAGAAGGCAGGCTTCCGTAACAGCTCGTCAAAGTCTCCAATTAGCTCGTTAAGGACACGATAGCACTCTTTGCCTCCCTCGTAGCTTTCCTCATAAAACTCACTAAAGTTAACAATACTGGCGAATATGACGCCCACGTTATCATGGTTCTTGGAGTAGCTCTGGGTGACCTTCAGCTGCTCGGCCACGTGGATGGGGATGATATTGCGAAGGAGCCAGTCAGCCTGGTCCCTCATATTCTGGATCTTGATGCGGTGTTGATCTGCCTCCACGTTGCCGTGGTAATGCAGGCGGTAACTGACCTCAAATTCACGGTTGAGGAACCAGATCAGGAGAAGGACCAGGAAAAAGGCCACGCAGGCCTCAGGGCCCAGCAGGTCCTGTGGGTCTGGGTCCGCTGGGCTGTCGGATATGACGATGGAGCTGTTGCTGTTGGTGTTATTGCTCCAGCCATCTGACCTGGTGGAGAGAGAGAAATGCTTTTGGCATAACTTCATCGAAATTTCAACTCTGCACCATGCAGGCAAAACACAAGAATGATTCCCAGAAACTGCCTACCAACAGTAAGTAAACTGGTTGATGAGCAGGTGCAAACTGTGACACTAACAAAGCTGACAATAATCATTGCACTTACCAGAAAAACAGCTTCTTAGCAACACTGGAAAAGACGAAACACAAATAACACTTGATTAATGCATCAAGTGCATGTAGAAATCCAGCACTAGCCAATCTACACTGTCTGTTATGTTAATGTTTTGTCCTCTCTCCCTCAAAAATGGCTAATTTAAAGAGATAACAATAGTATAAGTCAGACAACATACGTGTTATGAACATTTGAAATAATTTTGGCTACAAAAGAGGAATTAAGTGATTAAAACTTCCATTTAGTTGATCTCCCTGCAGTGTCTCATGACAGGGGAGAATACCATTGTTACCATTTATCCCCTAAAACACCCTTCAAATTTTGTTTCCAGTCCAGAAAAGCAGAAGTGACTCTTGATCATTATTGAACACAACTATGCAATGGGGCTCGAAATATTTTTGACAGCCATTTTTCTTTGGGGCCTCTACAATCTACTCAGTGGTCAGACTGAATAAGTTTAAACTGTCTGTCCATAGTATGTTCATCTGATATTCCCTGATACAATTCCGATAGTGCTAACCCTAAACTAACCTCCTTTTTCTCTTATAAAGTTTGAAATATGGCTTTGCTAAAGCAACACGCCTGTTTCCGGCTTGTTAGAGGCGTATCTGTGACAGTGAAACAGGAACTTGTTGAGCTTCCAGTTTCTTTCACCAGTGAGTGGTGATTTCTTCTATTCTCATTGATCTGTTACTCAGTGGTATCTTTGTCTCGTTCTGCCCTTTCAGCTGTCAGTCTGGTTGAACAGTTGTACAGTGTTTTGTTCTTCATGTAAAAACATGGACGGATTATGAGACAACGAGGCCCTAGGCACATCTACGCAAAAGGCCCCACCATATCTCCTATAGACTTTGTGGTGGTTTTGAATCCCTTTGCAGTCTGTGTGCATCTTTTTGTGGATTTGTGCCTCATTCTAGTCATTTTTTGAGTCCTTGTGGTTGTTTAGTGTCTCTTGGAGGTAATCTTCTGTCTTTTTTGGGTCATTTTGTGTCTCCTTGTCATTTTTTTGTGTCTTTTTGTGGACATTTTGTCTCTCTGATGACTTTTTTTGTTCCTTTGAGATAGGTTTGCCTCTCTTTGATGTAGATTTCAGTACATTTTGTGTTGCTTTGTAGTCATTTTTGTGTCCTGGTAGTTGTTTTGTGTATCTTGGAGGTAATCTTCTGTCTTTTTTGGTCATACGTGTATCTCCTTGTCATAGTTTTGTGGGGGTTGTTTCTCTGACAACTTTTTTTGTTCCTTTGAGATAAGTTTATATCTCTTGGAGGTCATTTTGGGTACATTTTGTGTTGCTTTGAAGTCATTTTGTGCCTTCTTGTGGTTGTTTTGTGTCTTTTTGTAGATATTTTGTCTCTCTGATGGCTTTTTTGTTCCTTTGAGATAGGTTTGCCTCTCTTTGATGTAGATTTCAGTACATTTTGTGTTGCTTTATCATTGCTTTGTCATTTTTTGAGTCCTGGTAGTTGTTTTGTGTCTCTTGGAGGTAATTTTCTGGGGGGGGGGTCATTTTGTGTCTCCTTGTCATTGTTTTATGTCTTTTTGTGGACATTTTGTCTCTCTGACAACTTTTTTTGTTCCTTTGAGATAAGTTTATGTCTCTTTGAGGTAATTTTGGGAACATTTTGTGTTGCTTTGAAGTTATTTTTTGTCTTATTGTGGTTGTTTTGCCTGTTTTATAATTATTAATTATTTTTTTGTCTCCTTGCTGTTCTTTTCCATCTTTTTGTGGCCTTTTTGTGTCTCATTGTAGTCATTTTGAGCCTCTTCCTGGTCAATACGTGTTAATATGAGTGATATTTTGCAGGTGAAGGCCCCTTGAAACTTTGTCCCCCTGGTCCTCTGCCTGGTAGGCTCGTTCAGTAATCCATCCATGAGTACAAAACATTACATTTTTTGAAAATCCTTTACTCAAAATAACACATATTGTTTCGAATCAAGCTTTTGAGGCTGGCAATTCCACATACAGTACAGGCCAAAAGTTTGGACACACCTTCTCATTCAATGCGTTTTCTTTATTTTCATGACTATTTACATTGTAGATTCTCACTGAAGGCATCAAAACTATGAATGAACACATGTGGAGTTATGTACTTAACAAAAAAAGGTGAAATAACTGAAAACATGTTTTATATTCTAGTTTCTTCAAAATAGCCACCCTTTGCTCTGATTACTGCTTTGCACACTCTTGGCATTCTCTCCATGAGCTTCAAGAGGTAGTCACCTGAAATGGTTTCCACTTCACAGGTGTGCCTTATCAGGGTTAATTAGTGGAATTTCTTGCTTTATCAATGGGGTTGGGACCATCAGTTGTGTTGTGCAGAAGTCAGGTTAATACACAGCCGACAGCCCTATTGGACAACTGTTAAAATTCATATTATGGCAAGAACCAATCAGCTAACTAAGGAAAAACGAGTGGCCATCATTACTTTAAGAAATGAAGGTCAGTAAGTCGCAAAAACCATCGAGCGCTACAACGAAACTGGCACACATGAGGACCGACCCAGGAAAGGAAGACCAAGAGTCACCTCTGCTTCTGAGGATAAGTTCATCCGAGTCACCAGCCTCAGAAATCGCAAGTTAACAGCAGCTCATATCAGAGACCAGATGAATGCCACACAGAGTTCTAGCAGCAGACCCATCTCTAGAACAACTGTTAAGAGGAGACTGCGCGAATCAGGCCTTCATGGTCAAATAGCTGCTAGGAAACCACTGCTAAGGAGAGGCAACAAGCAGAAGAGATTTGTTTGGGCCAAGAAACACAAGGAATGGACATTAGACCAGTGGAAATCTGTGCTTTGGTCTGATGAGTCCAAATTTGAGATCTTTGGTTCCAACGTGTCTTTGTGAGACGCAGAAAAGGTGAACGGATGGATTCCACATGCCTGGTTCCCACTGTGAAGCATGGAGGAGGAGGTGTGATGGTGTGGGGGTGTTTTGCTGGTGACACTGTTGGGGATTTATTCAAAATTGAAGGCACACTGAACCAGCATGGCTACCACAGCATCCTGCAGCGACATGCCATCCCATCCGGTTTGTGTTTAGTTGGACAATCATTTATTTTTCAACAGGACAATGACCCCAAACACACCTCCAGGCTGTGTAAGGGCTATTTGACCAAGAAGGAGAGTGATGGAATGCTGCGGCAGATGACCTGGCCTCCACAGTCACCGGACCTGAACCCAATCGAGATGGTTTGGGGTGAGCTGGACCGCAGAGTGAAGGCAAAGGGGCCAACAAGTGCTAAACACCTCTGGGAACTCCTTCAAGACTGTTGGAAAACCATTTCAGGTGACTACCTCTTGAAGCTCATGGAGAGAATGCCAAGAGTGTGCAAAGCAGTAATCAGAGCAAATTGTGGCTATTTTGAAGAAACTAGAATATAAAACATGTTTTCAGTTATTTCACCTTTTTTTGTTAAGTACATAACTCCACATGTGTTCATTCATAGTTTTGATGCCTTCAGTGAGAATCTACAATGTAAATAGTCATGAAAATAAAGAAAACGCATTGAATGAGAAGGTGTGTCCAAACTTTTGGCCTGTACTGTATATATATGCTCTTTTCTTGAAATTTCAATGAGCAAGCTGTCACATTATCATCACACTATTGTTGAACACAGTTAAATTACATCACATTTTTCAAATCTATTATTTCCTTTCATTGTCCCTTCATCATGTCATACCTGCAGGGGGAGCTGAAGAGCAGGACAAGCATTGCTAGTCCCACCAAAGTCGCTAGAAGTGAGCGCATCCAGTAGCTGAGTTGGCAGAAGTTACAGTACTGAATGATAGCTATGATGACAGCACAGCAGATGAACATGGTGAACTGGGGAGAATACGGGGCACAGAGTCATTAGTCAAAAGAGCCCATAAGATTATCACATAAATTCCACTGACTGCAGGCAACACACTGTGCAACTGAAAGACATATGCTGAATATAATCAAGTCAGATATGGATATTTTATGAGCATGGTAGACTTACAGGTGAGGTAGAGAGATAAATCTGCTATGAAGTCAGCAATCAAATCAAAGCTTTTAACACCCACATGATCCATTTCTAAAAGTAGGAAAAGTATGAAACTTAAAATCCACCTGGATGGAGAGTTGCATGTCACAGGAGACATGGGAGAAGACAGCCACAGTGGGCAGTGACACCAGGACGGCTCCTAAAAAGTGACGCGCCACCCAGCCTGAGATCACTCTCATCAGCACCCGAGTGCAATTCAGCACACTGTCCAGGTAGAAAGCCATACTGGAGAGGAAAACAGACAACTGTTACTGATATACAGATTATTATGATGTAAAGATAACAGTAATAAAGTGTTTATCTGATACTTAAGTGTCTTATTTGAACCCAGCCTGATCCCAACATGAATAATAAACTCAAGTGGGTGTATCTAAATAATATAAATGTACACCCACCGGCCACTTTATTAGGTACACCTGTTCAACTGCTCATTAACGCAACTAGCTAATCAGCCAATCACGTGTCAGCAGCTCAATACATTTAGGCATGTAGACCTAAGTGAAGATGGCCTGCTGAAGTTCAAACTGAGCATCAGAATGCTGCTACAGCAGCAGAAGACCACACCAGGTGCCACTCCTGTCAGCTAACAACAGGAAACTGAGGCTACAGTTCACACAGGCTCACCAAAACTGGACAATAGAAGATTGGAAAAACGTTGCCTGGTCTGATGAGTCTCAATTCCTGCTGCCACATTCAGATGGCAGGGTCAGAATTTGGTGTAAACAACATGAAAGCATGGATCCATCCTGCCTTGTATCAACGGTTCAGGCTGGTGGTGGTGGTGTAATGGTGTGGGGGATATTTTCTTGGCACACTTTGGGCCCCTTAGTACCAACTGAGCATGGTTTAAACACCACAGCCTACCCGAGTATTGTTGCTGACCGTGTCCATCCCTTTATGACCACAGTGTACCCATCTTCTGATGGCTACTTCCAGCAGGATAACACACCATGTCACAAAGCTCAAATCATCTCAACATGACAATGAGTTCACTGTACTCCAGTGGCCTCCACAGTCACCAGATCTCAGTCCAATAGAGCACCTTTGGGATGTGGTGGAACGGGAGGTTCACATCATGTATGTGCAGCTGACAAATCTGCAGCAACTGTGTGATGCTATCATGTCAATGTGGACCAAAATCTCTGAGGAACGTTTCCAGCACCTTGTTGAATCTATGACACCAAGAATTAGCACAGTTCTGAAGGCAAAAGGGGTCCAACCTGGTACTAGCAAGGTGTACCTGAAAAAGTTGCCTGTGAGTGTATATATATGTAAGAAAAAAAAAATCATCTGGGCCGTTTTTGCTCCAGAACTCTCATTCCTAATACTCCCTGGTTGCCGAGTAAATGTCTGTGCCAACATCTCCAGAACTCCTCCCACTCTGTTTAATGTATGTAAGTATTGACAGTAATCCACCTAAACTCCCAAACTATTTTCCAGTTGCAGTTGTCTGATGACTTTGATCAGGTAAAGATAAACCAGTAAGCCTGCATGCAAACACCTTTCTGTTTCTCTATTTTTTGTATCAGGCGCTGTAATACAGATTATTTTTTTCTGTTTTTCTGAATTGACGAGATTATTATCTCAGAATTCTTAAAAAAAAAGTTGTAATGGAAAAAAAAACTGCTCTTGTTTTTCTGTATTAACATTATTATGTTGTTAAATTGGAAAAAATACTAGATTATTATCTTGTTAATTCAAACAATTAAGAGCTGATTTTCTTTCATGATCGTTTTTCTCAGAATTCTGGGATAATAAACTTGTTAATTAAGAAAAACAGTGTTTTTCTCAAGTGAATGCATCGCGCTTCTGTACCAGTCTTCTCAAAGTAATGGACACTTTAGTGTGTGTTGTGCTGCACAAATCAGAGCGCAGTTTATCACAACTAAAGTATTAATGTTGACAAGTGGCCCCATTAGGAGCAGCTTGCTAAATGTTGAATGTGGAGTAAAGGGCCAATTTGTGTGTTGGGATTTTTCCTTTAAACAAAATGATTACCGTAACCTCTTCCACTCTGCGGGCATGCTGGCGTTCTCTTCTGTCTGTAAGAGGCTGTAGCGAGCTGAGTCTTAAAGCAAGCGTTAATATACTGGTGTCTTATGAAACTAGAATATGTAAGTAATTCACTGGTAGCAACCATGTCATGCTAGCTTGTCGGGAAGGGTTAAATAATGCTCAAATGGCATGGGCATTTTCACAGGGGGTCTCTTGACCTGTCACTTCAAGATACCTGAATGAAATGGGTTCTATGGACACCCACAGGCCTCCACTATACAGACATGCCCACTTTATGCTAGTTGAATGCAGTTTGGGGCAAAAAACATGCATGCAGTGTGTAGTTACACAAACAGGAGTTACATAAACTGGGTATGACTGGAAAGATAAGCCCATTTTATTCATGTGTGATGATGTAACTCCCAGCAGTAGCCATTTTATTGTAGTGAGACCATTTTTTGACACGGACATCACTGTAAAAACTGACCTATAGTGACCTCTAGGATGATCACAGCCTCGTGAAACTTTACAATGCTTACCTAGAAACCTCAGGCATCTGGAGGATGTATAGCTTTCGTAGGTTTATTCATGATAAGAGGGGTTTCTCAGCAGTTTCTAGAACAGCAGTGCTCGCCATCCAATCGCCAAAAAATGCAATTCTTAGAGAGATCACCAAATGTAGAAAGGTTTTGATACCAAACCACAGCATGGAATTTTCTGTGATGTTCCTCAAGGACTTAGTGTCTTAATATTGTATTTTTTTGAGGGATTTTTGACCATTTTGACCAATTTTCAAGTGCTCAAAAGAGCACGAGAATGGACATCATATACTTCCATCACAATGTTCTTAACCCTTATACACTCTAAACTTTTCAAGTTTGAATGGGCACCTAATCAAAAACAATGTTAATTACATAGTTTTCAGATGATGTAGACCACTTATATGTGGCAAATACTGTAGACCTGCTATCTCCCCTTTAGATCCCCTTCCCCCCCCTAAAAAAAAAGACAAGAACTGGTCTATGGTCAGGCGGGGTGGAGAAGAAGAGGCCAAATTAAAATGCTAACAAATTAAAACAGAACAAAACATTACTATCATGGCCTTATGTAACAATAAACTCTGAACATGTGGGGGAGGTTTGCTGACATTGTCTCGCAGGCTGTCTCATAGTTTAAGACCCATACTCTATCTTTACTATCTCACCGTATAGCTAACAGCAGAGCCACAGCCTCCAACAGGGCGGCTACAGCTGTCAGAACAAGCGCCGGCGTGGACAAACTCTGCTGGGTGACGAGCGGTCGAAGGAAACAGGCCAGCGAGAGAGCCAGAAACACTGAGCAGCACAGCAGCATGTCCAGGAAGGAACTGAACATTGGACTGGCGAAAGTCTGCACCGCTGCTTGGTTTTCCACCTGGGAGGGAGAGAGAGAGAAAGAGGAAAAAACAGACAAAAGCAAGCAGAAATAAAATCATCATCAAGTAAGTCCACTAAAATCTATCCTAATTCTCGTATCAATGCCTCCGACTCTAAACTACACGATGTAGCAACAGTTGCAGCCACCAGAGTGAAGGTGCACTTCTGAGGTTATGCCAGCAGAGGACATCACACACTAACACAAAACTACTTTTAAGGTCCTGCAGTGATTTCTCTTTGCCGCAGTCTTGACCGGTCTGGTCATAATAACGCAGCAGCTAACAGGCTTCCCAGACAAGACGCAGACTCGCAGAGAAACACAAACAGCCAGAAAGACACGCACAAACATGGGTAGACGCAAACAGGTGGAGAAAGCAGAGGTGGGATGACTGCCATCGCAAAAACACACTGTTTTTTTTTCTGACAGTTGCAAAACTCCCAGCAACACTAAAGACGGCTACGGTAAGCTCATTATATTTTTAGATAATGTAAAGTATAAACATACGCACACATGAGCACTCATTAAACACGCAGACATGCAGGCACCGTTATGTCATGTACGAAAAAAGCTCACACACACAATCACACACACACACACACACACACACACACACACACCTCCTCCTGGTTGCTTATCCGGTAAGCAGACTCCAGGCTCTTCTCCAGGAAGGTGAGGCTCAGCTTATTTATGGGAGGTCTGTAGAAATAGTCCTTCATGAGGCTGTCACAGGCACAGACGAAACGCGGTGAGAGTTATATTCAGTTGGGATTTTGAGTGTTTCAATCAAGTATCTTAAAACGGACACTGACATCCTGATCAACTTTACATTATGATTAATTGTTACTAACCTGTCCTCTTTAATGACATCCACAAAGTGAGCGTCGCTCCTCTCCCTGAAGTTCTTGGAGCGTAGAGGGATGAGCGCCGAGTGGTCCATGCCCATGGCTCCTCCGCTCCATGTCTTCTTCTCCTTCTCCTGCAGCATCTCGCACAGTGACGTCTGGCTGTTGTTCAGAGCCTCCAGCTGAGGACTGAGGAGGCCGTTCAGGGCCTTGGGGCTGCGCCCTGCAGAAACCGCTGGGGAGCACTTGAGATTTGAAGAGTCCTGGTGGAAAGAAGAGGGAGAGAAGAGTTAGGGCACACTGAATCTGAAAACAGTGTGCACCGGTTTGCTACGGTTTCTGGGTTGAATGACATGTTTCCTCAAAATGGTACGAACTGGTGGTGTGTTAGAGGTGTTGCACGTTCAGCAGCGACGCATATATCCAAATCATACGAGATCTTTACTTAGTGTGCATACATTTTTGTTTTAATTTCACACTCACTTCAGCTATGGTCCTTTTGGATCAAACTGAATTAAGCTGAGTAGAATAAACCCCACCATATTTAAAGGCAGAGCACTTGCAGAGCACGACAGGGTGTTCAACACACCACCATTTCCATTTAAATGAACGTTTTCAGCCCTGAATTCCCAAAAAAGAAGCAGTGATAATGGATCTTTGCTTCAGAAATGGGTCAGTTATGATATAAAGGGGTCCAAATATGAAATATAAAGCTAAAGAGTGCGCTACAGTCATAGCAATTTAAATGCATGTGTCTGTGGCACACTTTATCTGGGACTCATGGAGTTCTAATTCTTTGAACTATTTTTAAGTCCTTCCTTTTTGCTGCTGGGCCTGAGTAAATGAAACCAGAGTCGGATCACAATGCCTCAATATTTTAGGGAAACATAACATGAAACATTCTACAGTGAACAGACACAATAATAGTGTCTGAGAAAAGTCAAATATTAATCATGTTAGATAACAAATTAAAAGTCTCAGTTGTTTGGTTCAGATGACAACAACAGGCTAACCTTGCTGCTGTTGGTCTTGCGGTCGTCATGGCAGCCATTGTGAACCGCTCCTTCCTCCAAAACCTGATCCTCCCCTGGTATCAGGGCCACACTGCAGGATATACAAGGAGACTGCAGGGAGGCAGCAGTTGGGGAGGGTAGTGTGGAGGGAGGTGCAGCATATGGGGGCAGGAAAGTAAAAAAAAAAAAAAGAGAGAGAGAATGAACACATTGAGAGATACAGATCAAGGATGCGAGCAGAGAAAACATGAAAGGACGGCAGAGCTCGAGATCAAAACTCTTGCGGGATGACAAGATGACAAAACAAACATGCAGAAGCATCGCGGCAGCAAAAAGACAACACTTGACATGGCCGTGACAAGCCTTACTATCATCTCACATTTTTTTATTGGCTTATTATGATTTATTTCAGCGAGGACATTGCTAACACAAGCGGCAGCAGTCACTGAGAAACGGAGAAGGAGATGGAGAGTAAACAAGAGGCATACGGTCTACGCGGGCTCAAGGTCTTTATTTCCATCCCACTCATCCTCTTCAAACAGAATGGAAAGTGTGAGAGTGTGCGTGTGTGTGAGAAAGAGATTTGTGTGACAGCTGTGCTGCGCACTGTGCTATGAATGACCATGACACGGACATGAGCAAGGCACCGTTAAGTATCGAGGAGCCAGAGGTGGCACACACTGTGTACCTGCATGCTACGTTAAACATGCAAACCACACTTGCCCTGTAAATCCTTGACTTTAAGGTTTCGGCGAGTGTGGTCCGTCAGCATGAGGCAGAGCGGTATTTGTGTGAGAGCCACGCAAGAGGATGAAAAGCTGAAAATGGAGGAGCATGCAGTCAAAGGCAGAAAGAATTGAGGAGGGCCTCCCATCGCCCTGCTTGAGCTCATTTCCATACCGAGAACCCCCCACTGATTCTCCTGCCTCCCATCATTCCCTCCCTACACTCCCCGCTTGCAGGGTGCAAGGTTACAGCTCCATTTTCTTTTTCATTTCCTCCACACATGATAAAAGCAAGCTCCTTGCATGCAAAAAAAAGAGAAAATATTTATTAAAGCTCCTGATACACCCACATACACAAAAGCGCACAGAGAGCAAAAAAAAATATGAGCATCAAAGAGGCTGTGGCAGAACATGCAGCTCAGTGTTCCTCCTCAGGCGATATTGATGTGCAATGATCCCAAAGATATACTTACTTCCTCAACAACGTGGCTGATGTTTCATATCATTGTCTCAGAGATAGTGCGTGCTCACCTTAGCACTTTCCGGAGGCAGGGTGCAGGCTGCCGGCGCTCCGTCAGGTGTGTGCACCCTGGAAGTGGGGCACCGAGGATCCTCAGGCCCCGCCAACCCCAACTGAGAGCAGCTACAGAGGGAGCGAGGCTCCACCTTCCTGCCAGAGATTAGGAAGGTCTTCAGGCCTGGAGAAACAGAAACGAAAAAGAGAGAGGAGGATGTCACTGGCAGATCACTCCGTACTCTGAGATGAAACTGGAACAGGCCGGAGTTGGCTTTAGTCATCCCTGTGTGGTGGTTGTTTTAGGATTCAGCCGAGGCTCAGTACCCGGCAGGATGAATTCCCTCAGTGGATTACATTAGCAGGTTCTCACATGAAAGCAGAATCAAGAGAGGGGGAAGCAGAGAATATCAATATCTCCCAGTTGAAAAAGCCAAGGTCACACATACGAGTCCTTGTTTCCACACACATAAAAACATACATACATAAAAAATGTGATGCATTTGTGCAGGGTTTTGTACATTTTTTCTCTCATCCAGAGAGAAAGGGAGAGCACTAAGAGACACACGCATGATATGAACAGCCAGCACTTCTTTCCACAGATCCATTTCCTCCACTGTAATTTCTTTTACACCCTCCTCGCCACACCTGTTTCTCAGCTCCAACTCCGTAGCCTGAGGAAGAATTTCCATACTGGAGAGCTGAAATCCTCCCATATATCATTCTCAATCCACTTCCTCTGTAATGAGATAATTACTCTTTCATATATGTACCCCACAGGTGCATGTGCACGTGTATCTCCGTGCGGAGAAAATGCATGTGAGGTCCTGATGACCGTGAGACAGCAACAGTTTCAGACAGAACAGGCCAGGGCCAAATATTTGAACACCTGCGTCCTCCCACTTCTATCAACATGTTATCGTTTCCATCAGTCCTACAAGGTGTGTGTGTGTGTGTGTGTTTGTGCAACTTGTAGCTAAAGATTCAGCTCACAAAACTGACCACTCCACCCAAAACTTTATATTTTGGTCATTTTCAAGTTATAAAGCTCAAATACACGTAAGAAAAAGTAATTAATAGGCAACAGGCAAACTGCTTTGGAAGTTCTTGTGCTCAGCCTGGAGGACTCTCCCCGGCCATGCTTCCTTCTGTTTGGTGTTAGTCGCACTCCTTCTGTTTCGTTGTCTGTCTTGTCCGGCGATGGCACTTCCTCTCACGCACTCATGCTTTTAATTTAACCATTCAAACGAGTAATTTACAAACATAACAAGGCAAATATCAAATAGTTATCATCTATATATATATATATTTCAATCTATAAAGTGTGCACATTTTCATTTCCTTCTCGAAACTATTCCACAAACTAACTCCTTTGGCTGTTTTTGTAAACATACAAATTCCTCTTAGTTCATACTGACTCACTGTAATTTGGAACAACTTCTGTGTACAGTCTGGAAGCATCTTATTTTTTCACTGTGCGCATTAATTATGCAGTTTTAAAGTCCACCAAATCTCTAAATTCAAGAGCATGTGAGTTTGTGAATAATGTGTTGGTTCATCCGTGATTCTTATCCAATTCTGATGACTTTCTTCAGTAGCTTAAAAATCAGATTTGTGACTGCTTATGAACACAAGCATGGGAGGATTGTGAGACAATGGGCCCCTTGGCCTGGATGCATAAAAGCCCCAGCACCCCCACTGCCAGTGGGTAGGCATACAACATGCTGTTGTGTCTCCCCACAAAATTTAAGTCCTACAGACTAGTCCATACCCATTGAGTGCACAGTTGCCCACGTACAGTTTCACATGGTGTGTGTTTGGGATACAGGTCAAAGGAAATTGCAGATTAAATAGTCAACTGAACCCATCAAGAAGAGCAATGTATTCAGACAGAGTTTTTGTGAGGTGGATAGTACGATTGCTTTATTGAAAGTACAGTAGTACCATTGCCAATAGTGGGATAGCTAGTGGGCTAAAACTGTACATTAGTAGTTGAGGTAGCACATTGAAAGGCAGATAGTTAAAGTGTTTATGTTGTATTGACTTAAAAGTGGGGCGCACTGGTAGAATGACTGACTGACTGACAGAATGACACATTGACAGTTTCCGTGATTATGTACAGCATACCATACCATGACTTAGTCATACCAAAAACTAGAAAAAAACATTGGTCCACAGGGGGAGCCACAGCGATCGGTCGCATTTTAGCCATTTTTAGGCATTTTTCTGTTGTTATAGCACCACCCAGTTGCCAATTAGAGTTAAATTTCTCCAGTCACCTTGAGGCGTCCTGTTCTACATATCTACCAAGTTTAGTAAAAATCGATATGGCGGTTAGGCCTAGATAAGAAATTAGCTCTCTAGCGCCCCCATTTTGTTTGATGGGGTCAATAATGGAGAGGTCCCCTCAGATTATGTGTGGTCATATGCCTACAAAGTTGCGTGGTGATGGGTGAAACCCTTGAGATGTTATACACCTTTATGTGATGAGCCACGCCCTCCGCAATATTCATTGCCTTATAGAAGCTCAGTTTTAGTAAGTTTTCCAACTTTTGCCAAGAGGGAACTTTAGATATTGGTCCCTAGATTATGTTCACCGAGTTTCATGCAGATCGCTCAAACTTCCTAGGAAGAGATCGATTTTAAGTGTTTTTCAAAAAATTCAAAATGGCGGAAAATCTATACAACCGGAAGTTATGGGTTCTTGAGGCAAATTTGTTCCTCATGAGGAGAGGCATCTCTGTGCAAAATTTCATGTCTCTACGACATACGGGGCATGAGATATGCCCATTCAAAGTTTGCAATTTCAGTCGGTTGCTATAGCGCCCCCCTTTGGCCAATTGATGTAATATTGCTTCATTCGCATCCTCCCATGACCCTCTACCACTGTGCCAAATTTCACATGGATTGACCAAGTCAGTGAGGAGAAAAACGTGGAACAGACACACAGACACACCCACAGACAGACGTTTTTTCGTCATTATATAGTAAGATATAGTAAGATAAAGGGAATTAAAACTGACTTTAAATGTAGCGTGGTTGTTTCTTTCTCATGACATCCTTTTTTGGACTTCTGTGGCTCTGCTATTGACACTAAAGTTAATAACAGCGACCTCACACAGAATCTCTGGCTTAGGTTCCCCCGAGCCCCTGGGTCCAGTTGGCCTGTTCGGACATACACCCAGCAACCAAAGGTGTCTTACTCACCTTACAGCATACTTTAGGATGCACTGCAATGCACAACCCTGCTGCATTTCACACTCTCTGTAAGATTCCTTCTGTCTTTTCTACATCCTTAGACCACTGAGTTTACAGGATGCTCCCACAGAGCAAATATTAATCACCATCACAGACATATGGCTCACTTCCTGCTTGGATATTTGTTGCCAACTTTGTCGCTCAGATAGATACATACACAGCCAGTCCACACACCCTTAGTGCTTGGCGCCCTAAAACATGGCTATTCCATCCACCCAAGTGTTTGTGACTTAACTCCCCATCAGCCTGCAGCACTGTAGTGTGACAAGCCACAACCACAACAGGTATCTATGTGTGTGTGTGTGTGTGTGTGTGTGTGTGTGTGTGCAGCATAGGTAAGTACCTGTGACCATGTGCTTAGCCACATAATTCAACTGTCAGTGTAGCCACAGCTTCTGGCTCTGAGCATTGTCTGGCCTAAGTACTTCAGACAGGCCTGCCACTGCCTCGCCTCTGCGGAGCCACCCTGGGGCTGCACTCTGTGACACACTCGCACAGAGACCACACATGTGACACAAGGGTACACAGGCTCACTTGCAACAATACACAGGCACGCACATATATGCAAACACAGAGACAAGCAGCTCAAGAAGCAGACAATAAAAAAAGAAAACATGCACACAAAAAGACGGATGTAAACACAAGTGCAATTATGAGATGCTCACAAAAAAAAAATCCACCCCCTCCAACCACCTACACACCCAGTCGAACACATATACACAGAGCGAGCGGAGGTGTAGATGGACGGCTTCGCTGTAGCTGGGTCGATAGCCAGGTGGATGAGGATTCAGGGTTGGGAAATGAAGGTGGTAAACAGCAGTAACAAAGAACTAATTCCCCGCACCAGTGATGCAGAATGACACAGCAGCAAGAAGAGGCAGCGGGAAACTGTAGGGAGCTTTTGACTGCCTCTCAGGACGACGAGAGTGTGTGAGTGTGACTGTGTGTCAAAGGCAGATCCTCAGACACACACACACACACACACACACACACACACACACACACACACACACACACACACACGACGCACACACACTGCGTTGTGATTTCATTAGTTTGCTAATCAAATCCCTCCCTGCCTCCCACCAGGACATACAGTGACTTCTGCTTCTGCTTGTGGGTCAACAGGGCTGCTTTTACCCCTCCTTCTTGCTTTCTCTTTTCTTCTTCTGTCTTTCCCTCAACAAAGCATTTTATCAAAGTACCACAGTTAAAGGTCCAGTTCTCGTAACATTAGAAAGAGCCATTTATATCTACATGGGGAATGGGTCCTTGTTGAACCACCATGTTTCTACAGTAGCCCAGAATGAACAATCCAAACACTGGCTATAGATAGAGCCATTCCTAACAGCCACCGTAGTCAGCAGCCCATCTGGCATGAGCCAAACAGCATAAATAAACACAGATTTTTAACATGAAACTGCTTTATTCAGTGTTTTTACTGGTTTAAATCACCAGGTCCATTTGTTCTGGAGAGGCAAAGACCTCCATGGATAATTCAGCTCCTGGTAAAAACCACTGGAACATCTAGATCTTAGGTTATCAAAGAAACTAGAATTACCTCAATGCCGTTGTATGCCTCCATGAACCAGTCATGTTTAAATACAGTTTACATCCATGTCTGTCTAGACTCAGATGTAGCCATGGCAGTTGAATATGTCTCGAATATGGATGATACTGCGAAGAGGCTACAAATTTTAACACATTGGATGCTTCACATAGATTTTTAACCTGGCAGCACTGGAGATCTATACAATTACTGCCGTGTCAAGGTGGGCACCCAAGGAAGGTGTAACCTATTCAGGATCTGACCATATGTCTCCCCTTCTGTTCCTGAGTTACAACGTTAAGTAATGTGTTTTCGTAGAACATTACGAAACATCAGTGAAGTTGACCTTTGACCTTTTGGATCTAAAATGTCATCACTTCATCATTTTATCCTATTAGACATTTGTGTGAAATTTTGTCATGATTAGCTAATGAATTATTGAGTTATGGCCAGAAATGTATTTTTTGAGGTCACACATTGACCTTTAACCGCCAAAATGTAATCAGTTCATCTTTGAGTCCAGGTGGACGTTTGTGCCAAATTTTACGAAGTTTTCTAGTGATATCACATTCTTGAGAAGGAGATGGACCAGGTCACAGTGACCTTGACCTTTGGCCACCAAAATCTATTCAGGTCATCCTTGAGTCAAAGTGGACGTTCGTGCCATTTTTTTTTTAAACCAAATGCCACTGGTAAAAAAAAAAAAAAAAGCCTACTGTGCCTTTTTATTGTTGCCAGGCAACAACCCCATAAATTCCTAACATTCCTGTGTAGTCAACGAACTGTTTATTTGTCTTATTCATTTGACAGTAATTAGTGTCTAGTTCCTAAAATGTTGAGGCAGAGGGTACTTGCTGTAGCTCTGGTTGAGGGTGAGAGGCTGTCAGCAAATAGTTTCTTGGGCACAGGGAAACGGAGATCTGTGTGGGTACATGAGACCCTAATAAAGAGGGTGGATCATGGAGAGAACCACCAGTTGGTCCAGGAGCTTCACCTCCATGATGGATGTATACAGGGGAATTTTAGGATGACTCGGGCAGTTTGACAACCTGCTGTCTATCGTCAGGCCGTATAGCGCTGGGTATCCAGCAATAGCTGCCACCAGTTTCTTCTCCATGTTTGCCAACTGTAAACTTGTTGTCATGACCACAACAGAAGGCCTGCCTCTTGAATCATCTGATTGGACAATGGGGAAAAGGCGGGGATGATGTGAGGCGTTTTTCCACTCTGAGTTGAAGTTTTTTCAACTCGAGGCGTTGAGAGCACTCCGACAAAAATGCCAGGCACTTAGAGCTTCATTCTCATTAAAATCAATTACAAAGAGGCGCCCCCAGCTGCTGAAACACATCCTGTTGATCAGGGCGTTCTTGAGATATCACAGTCATGAGAATGAGATAGACAGACAACCCTAAACATAATGCCTCTGTCTATAACTACGGCCAGGGTGTAGGCATATGAAGGTGAGCACACATTAGTAGGCGCTGGGCAAGGGGTCCGTTTGCAACGAGCCAAACAGCATCAGAGAAACACTAACGTGAGACTGCTTTATTCAGTGTTAATACCGTTGTTTATCACTTGATCGGTTTGTTTTGGAGAGGAAGAGAACCCTGCGGATGATTCAGCTCCCCCTGAAAACCTCTTGAACTATGAACATGGAAGGAATCCCAACTGGGAGTTCACACTTGGCACATGGGAGAAGTTTCTCCAACTCGCTGATGCCACTAAATCCTGCACCCTGCCCCTTTAACGATATCTTGAAATGATGCACGTGATGCAGCAAAGAAAATGTCAAATGATGTCTCATTTTCCTAATGACTGTGAGTAGAGACGTGTAACCGTCGTCTTGTCTGTTCACTGAGATTTGTACAAGCCAGATGGAGTCAAAGAGACAGCCACGTCCTTTTCGAGCTGAAACACACAAAACTACTTGAGCATGTGAGTCATGCTGTTTTATTTATTAATATATTTGAAGTCACGATTAATGCAAATCCTATATCTGCTGTTAAAGCAGTGGTGCCTGCTGAGTAATAATAAAAGTGTATAAGACGAGGACAGAGCCAAATCCACCTAAACAGAAATCACTGGACCATTCAGCCTCTATTCCCCAATACTGTAACAGCTTATTAAAGATAATGAAGTGTTTCAAGCCTGATAATATGCACAGCGACACGTTACTAGAGAGAAAAGGGTGAAAGGCAGAGAGAGCGGGGAGCATTTGATAGTTGATGAAAGAATAATGACTTGATATTGATTAAAAAAACACACTTATAAAAGACAATTACAAACATGATGCCAGACATGAATACAAAACTGGATAAGAGGTGGAACACGGCATTGAAAAAAGTGGGTCAAAACTCTGAAAGCTGAAGGAAACAATGACAAACTGAAAGCTAAGGGAGGTGACAGGAGATCAGCTGCAGCCTGCCCTCCCCATCACTTCATGTTAGGCTTTGACTTACATCAAAATAAATGTGTTGCTGGCTTGATTTCAGACATTTCCCCTTTCGCCAGGCTAAAGCAGAGGAACGTGGCCCGTGCTAACAGACAGGAATCCATACCCATCCCTTTCAGAGGTTAATGTGGGTGTGTGTTAGATTGATCGCATCTTGCGGTCAGACAGCTTGTTTCAGGGAATCACTTCACATGGCAGAGTCCTGACAGCCGGAGAAGAGCAAGATAAATTGACCGCAGGGGCTCTCGCAAAGGTGCACAGCATGTTATCTGTGTTTGTTTGCAGGAGGGAGGAGGGGGGTTACGTGAGTTCAAGAGTCTGCAGATGTTCGTGCGCCTGTTCCTGGCCATTCTCGGACAATTTCTCATCTCTACGATGCAACCTTGTGGCGGATGAAATTGCAGTGTTGTCAGGCAGTAAATTGTGGCTCTGATAACCCGGCAGCTGGCTCCACTGTCCACTTCAGCAGGGTCCAGCATCATCAGAATACAGCTGTGCTCTAAAGCCCTCGCAGCGGGGGAAAAGGTCAGGAAACTTCATGCTTGATGTCGCTCGTTTCTTTCCAGCTGAGTGAGTGTGTGTTTGACTATCCATCTGTCAGCCTGTGCTAATCTGCCTGATGATCTGTAATACAGGTACATGTACGTGTGTTTGCCTCTCTCCGTCTCTGATGACCCTGGGCTAATTGAAGAGCATCATTAGCGGAGGCCTCGGGGCATTTTGGGACTTGAAGTGTCCTGTCCTGTGCTATCAGCTGACAGGGGAACAGTAGATAACCTTTCCCCATGAGAGCCCAGTCACATTATCTCCCTCTCCAAGCCCTTTTGTTCAGGACAGAGGAGAGCGACATGAGAAAAGCACTTTGCAACCAAACAACACCATCACCTCTACTCCTCCCTTTCTCTCACCTCCTCGTAGCACGTCCACGCTCTTCTGGGACAATGGACGTCCCTGCACCCTTTGCTGCATGATGCTAAGAGGGGCTCAGTGCAGAGGCTAGGTGCGCCAAACAAACAAAAAAAGGTTGATGCAACACAAAGTTGTGACTGCACTAATCATTTCAGACACTGCCAATAAAACCCTCCATCAGCCCTGATCAAAGCCAACCAGGGGTCGCTAGTAACACATTACAAGTAACTCACATGAGTAAATAGGTAATTATTTTAAAGAAAACAAGCACTTTTCAGGGTCCTTTTTTAAAAAAACTGTACATCTACTCTTCACTCGAGTACATTTACTCTTTAAGGGGTAACACCACTGAGCCTAACAGGGTACTACCCGCTTGCGTCACACCAGTCAGACAACACTTACCTTACACAAACATGAAAAGAAAACCTTCCCCCAGCCTGCGCAACCCAAATAATCACGCCAAATACAACGACAAATCACTGCGACTCCCAAAACAAAAGCACCTATTTCGCACCACAGGACAAGGACCAAGGACTTTTGCACACCGAACCACACTTTCAGGAATCCTCAGGGAAATCCTTTCAAAACCAAGCATCATCAGCTATGATGACCACTTCAGTCATAAATTTGGACCTGTATCAAAACGTGCTCAACACTACGCGCAAGACAGTCATAACCGAGCCCAGCCCGACCCCGACAGACTTTCTGATTTTTAAGTCCAAACCGAGCCCGACGAAGTTTGTTACCTGACTACCGCGATTTCCCTGCATGGTTTTAGGCAGTTTTCAACTTCCTGATAGCAAGATTTGTGCTGTGTCCTCCATTTTCATTGGGTCAGTCTGAATATTTACTGTCTCCTGCCTGAAATGTAACCATTGGCCTGTTTTGCATTCAGGCGTTGTCACATAAATAACAAATTCCAACACTTGAGTAGGCCATAGCACAACACAGCAGCATGTCAAGTGGGCCGAACCCCAACGGAACCTGAGCAAATTTCAGATTTGTTATCCAAACCCTGCCCAACCCGTCAGGTTCCAACGGGTCCGGTCAGGCTCGGGCCAGGTATCCACATTCCACACAAGCCAATCAATTGCGACCAGACAGTCACAAACAAACACAGTAACAAATCAAATACCGAAGTTACATACCATTTTGCAGATAAACGATCAAAGAGGTCAGATGAACCACCAATTTGTAACAACCTGGCTCTAAAGCCATGACAAAAAAGAGGGAGACGCAGTACGAAGGCAAAATAATGCGTAATTTATTTACACAGAAAGAGTACTTTTACACGCAGGAAATACAAAAAAAAAAATGAAATCTCTAGGAGGAGTTCGTAAAAGTTCGACCCCTGGAAATGGCCCAAAATGCACCAAAATTGGACATAAAATTCAAAATGGCTGACTTCCTGTTGAGTTTAGAGTATGGCTCCATGAGACTTTTTTGTACGACTTGGACTGTTACATGTGCCTAGAAATTTTCATAGATTTTGTAGGGGGCGCTTCTGAGCAATTTTTTGCAGCCAAGCATGAAGACCCCTAAAATGTCAAATTTTTCACCAGATGTGATGTGTGTGCAAAATTTCATGAGTTTTTGAATATGTTAAGCTCAGTGTTCATTGTTCAGGAGGTTTTACCGTGAGCCGAATTATCTGCAGAGGTCTCCTGCTCTCCTGAACAAACAAACCAGGTGAAACCAGTAAAACGCTGAATAAAGCAGTTTTACTTTATAAATGAGTTTTTCTCTGAGGCTCTTTGTCATGACGGAGAAGGGCAGCTTGTAATATGTCAATCCATCCATTTTCTAACTGCTTATCCTGTTAGGGTCGTGGGGGGGGGGCTGGAGCCTATCCCGGGTGACACTAGGGGAGAGGCAGGGTACACCCTGGACAGGTCGCCTGACTATCACAGGGCTGACACATAGAGACAGACAACCATTCATGCACACCTTGACACCTACAGCCAATCTAGAGTCACCAGTTATCCTGCATGTCTTTGGACTGTGGGAGGAAGCTGGAGTACCCAAAGAAAACCTACACTGACACAAGGAGAACTGCAAACTCCGCACAGAAGGGCTCCCCCACCCTGGGTACGAACCAAGAGCCTTCTTGCTGTGAGGCGACAATGCTAACCACAGCACCACCTGGAGGTTTTCATGAGCCAAATAATCCACAGAGCTCTCTTCCTTTCTTAAACAAATGTATACAGTGATTTAAACCAGTAAAAACACTGAAATAAACAGTTTCACATTACAAGTCACTGTTTTTATGACACTGCATCTGCTACATCACAGATGGGCTCCTGACTATGGTGGCCAACAACAAACACCAGAAAAAAAAATTGTGAATGGCTCTATCTGGAGCCAGTGTTTGGTTTGTCCATTCTGTGCTACTGTAGAAAAACAGAGGAGCAACATGTAAACCTATGGGTATATAAACAGCTCATTCAATTGTAACAAAAACACAACAATTCTTATTTTTAAATGATTATACACTGAAGAAAACACACTTAATACATTCAATTTCTGCCAATATACCCCCCTAACCCCTACACAATAAACCTTTAAAAACATTAAAATGGAAAGTAACTTGTACTTTGAGTAATGTATTAACTAGTTACTCTTTTATTTTTACTCTTGTAGGTTTTTTAATGGTAATTTTCACTTTTACTTGAGTCGTTTTTTAGGGAGTAACTGTACTTTTCCTTGAGCACAGATTTTCAGTACTCTACCCACCACTGAATGTAAATAACCAGGTACAAAAAGCCCAGCTGCTACACACACTTATTCTTCTACTACTACACAAAAATGCACGCAAAAAGAGGAAATAAAGGACGGAAGGCCAAATTGTTATTCAACGGAAAGAAAAAATTTAATTTTACCCTTGGGATGCGCAACAGAAGAAGAGAAGAATGGATAAATGGTGTTTTAAAAAAATCACATGAACGCTACAGGTACAGTAGCTATAAATATGAAACTTCTTGTTCCTTTATCTCAAAGCAACACCTTTGCTTTCAAACTCCATTTGTGACCCAACTGGGACTGAACAGCCAACACTGCTGCTGCTGTCCCACGGAGGTTTACTAAAAGCAGAAAAACACAGAGGGCAACACAGAGGGAAGGAGAGTTGGCTTGGATCAGCACACACACACAGAAACAAACACAAACATATCATGTGCTTTATCTTCTGATAATGACAGGTTTGCCTTCCAGGGCCAGGTATCGGAGCAGGAGGGCAGCAGAGCAGGTGGTGCAGAGAAACTAGCACTGCTAGGCTGGGCAGCTCTCCATGCCAGGTGGCACTGCCAGCCAGCAGCCCCCTCCCTCTCCCTCCACTGCGTCCCCATCCTGGGATACACTGTACATCCTGTCCCCATCGGGGGGAAGAGGGCAGGAGGAACAGAAGGAAACCTGTCCAGTATGACAGGCTGTTTAGAAGGACTTCATTACTGCGGAACGCTTCGCAGAGAGAAAGCGACTGCAGAGATTTTCGAGAAAGAAGTGGAGGCTAGAGTGAGTTGTTTGCTAGTGGTGGTGAAATTAACATTTTTTTATGTGTTCCTGTCTATGAGTGAACCCATTCAGTCAGAAAACATGATAGACACGTATGCATTTTTCATAGGGAATCACCATGGGACTCACACTGTCATTTCTGACAGTAAAGGAGAAACAGAGTATGTGTCTGGGGGAGTGGGGGAGGGGGAGCGTTGACCTCCCTCTCCTTTTTACAGCTGAACACTTCTGCCGAGCACAGGTTACTTCTGAGACATTTAAGGGCAAGAGCAGAATAATTCACGATGTTAAATTCAAGCTCAGACAATGTCAAGCAGAGACGTCTGAGAGTCTTCTGGATAAGAAAAAGGAGAGGGTGTTTCACACTTTGCTCAGTTTACTACAGACACACACGAGCATGATGCTCTAAATGCTGGTTCTTTTAATGCAGTTGGATGTAGTAATTGGATGTAGTAATGGAAGTTCTGACAAAGTGTTATGTGTGCGACCCACCGCAGGGAGATTTAAAAAGCAGCTAGCAGCAGTCAGCAGCTAACTCAAAGAAACATGATAATGTCCACAAATAGGGGGAACAATGGGATCTGGTAGTTCCTTACCCTCCGAGCAGAGGGCGAGATCAACCGCCAGATAACAGGGATGATAAAGGATGGTTTTTCCCATTGTTATTTTTGCCCAATGTGTTAGTCACAACTCTTTTGCTTCTAGAACATCCTGTAGTGTAAAAAACACAGGGTGACTAATTTATATAGTGATATACAAATGATAATTTTGGAGGTGAAGCATTCCTTTAATTTTGTAAGAAGTCAGGTATCATTTTGATAAACAAGGCGCTTCAGGCTGAATGCAACTAAAGTCGTCCTTACAATGTACAAGTCAAACTCACTGAAGCGCAGCCAAACCAAAACAGTTTTTCACAAACACTCCGGGACCCCAGATAACCCGCAGCGAGCTCTCGGTGCGAGTTATATAAGCCATAAAAAAACCAGCAAGTCTTGCACACCACCTGGGCTTTCTCACCACATTAGCTTTCCAGGTTTGGGACAAAAACTCTTAACTGAGAATTACACCGGAGCATTTCTCTGCTTACACACAAACACACTGTCCTAGCACAACAAGTCATACCGAGGTCTCTCTTCCTGATGCAATCAACGAAATCTATCAGTATCCTTCCCCTCTTTCTGTCCCTTGATGCTGTAAACAGGGGTGGCATTATAACACGAGTTCCATATTTGGCCGGTGTTTCTTTTCCTGGCGTCAAAAACAATAGAAACACTTGACATGCCTCCAAAGTCTTTAACTCTCGCTTGGCTGCGTCTGTCTCATATATACTGTTCGCTCATTTTGTATTCTGTGTCTTCGATCTTTCCATCCTTGAACGTCCCAGGCTGCCATGGTCTGCTGGCAATAGATACAGTTGACATCCCTCCAAAATCTTTAAACCCCCACCCCCAACCACCGCCACCCTTTGCTCAGTGGCCTGTATTTTCCCCCTGTTATGTCAATCTCACTGTAACTCACTGTCTTTCTCTCTCTCCCTCCCAAGTCCAACTATCCTCCCTGTTCTTTTGTGTCCAAGCCGATATCTGTTTGCCTCATCACCACACAGGCGTCAAGGGCTCTTCTCTGCAAAGAATTGCTCCGGCTGACATCATCCCAAAAGCGCAAACTCACTTTCCATCTCATCTTTTTCACACCATCGTCCTTCTCCTCTGTCAAACCCTTCGCCCATGCACGCTCATCTGAATGCTAATGCCCCCGCCCTCTTTTCATCTCTCTGATAATGGTGACCACATGGCTCTTTATGCTGTCCAGCACATCCTCTCTGTCTCAAAGCTTTCCTTGAATCGGTTGTAATTTTCTTTATAGCGGTGATCTGCCTTGCATTGTCTTATTTTAGAATAAAATCATCCTCATTCAATTTTTTACTTGTTTTTTAATAAAAGATTTAAGAAAAAGACTGTGAACCCTCCCTGGAGTTGAAGTACTGCGGCAGGACACACCAAACTCCAAACATCTACTTTTTATGAGCTGTGCAAAACAGCCATGTTTTTAGCTTTGAGACAGATAACACACTGAGTTTGTAAATGGTTTATTCAGCATAAGATATGAGAACTTTCTCTAGCCATAAGGGAACACTTCCAGCCCAGGACAATACAAATTATACTGTGAAGCTCCTTCTTCTCCGTCTGTACATTCTTTATGAGAGTAACAACTTCATTCACTGTACATATATCCTTTCAATAATTCTATATTACATTTATTAAAAAGGTGTTAAATGGGCCCCTGGGCACAGACATGCAAAAGGCCCACCAGCTCTCCAACACAGGAGCAGGACACACAGACTCTGTGGTGGTTTTGCATCTCCGTAGTCGTGCATCTATTTTGGTTTTGTGAATCTTTGCAGTAATTTTGTGTCTCCTTGTGGTTGTTTTGTGTCTTTCTGTAGTCGTTAAGGTCTCTTTGAGGTAATTTGTGTCTTTTTGTAGTTGTTTGGGTCTCTTTGAGGTCATTCTGGTTCTCTCTATGATGTAATTTTGTGTCTTCTTGAGGTTGTTTGGGTCTCACGGAGGTAATTCTGTGTCTTTTTTGTAGTCGTTAAGTAATCTTTTGTCTCTTTGACGTTTTTTTTTGGGGGGGGGGTGTAGTTGTTTGGTTTTTGAAGTTAATTTGGTGTTTTGTTGAGGTAATCTTCTGTCTCACTGAGGCCATTTTGTGTCTTCTGTAGTTGTTTTGGTCTCTCAAAGGAAATTCTGGTGTCTTGATGAGATGATGTTATGTCTCTTTCTCTTTTTTGTAGCTGTTTGGGTCTCATTGAGGTAATTTTGTGTCTTACTGACGTAATCCTGTGTCTCACTGAGGTAATTTTGTGTCTTTTTGTAGTTGTCGGGGATTCACTGGGGTATTTTTTTGTTCTATTGAGGTAATCTTGCGTCTCTTTCAGGATATTTTGTGTCTGTAGTCGTTCAGGTCTAAGGTAGTTTTGTATCTGTAGTTGTGTGTTCTCTGAGGTAATCTTGTGTCTCTTTGAGGTAATTAATTTGTTTGGGTCTCACAGTGGTAATTCTGGGTCTTTTTGTAGTTGCTTGGGTTTCTTCAAGGTAATCTTGTGTCTCTGAGGTAATTCTGGTGTCTTCTTGAGGTAATCTTGTATCTTTCTGAGGTAATGTATCTCTTTTAGGTAATTTTTTGTCTTTCTGTAGTCATTTGGGTCTCACTGAGGTAATTTTGTATTTTACTTAGGTAATCTTATGTCTCTTTGAGGTAATTTGATGTCTTTTTTGAAGTCGTTTGGTCTTTGAGATAATATTGGTGTCTTCTGAGGTAATTTTGTGTCTCATCCATGCAATTTTGTGTCTTTTTGTAGTTATTTGGGTCTCTGAGGTAATTTGGGGTCTCTTTGAGGTAATTTATTTGTCTTTTTGACGTAATTTTGTGTCTTTTTGAGGTAATTTATTTGTCTTTTTTGGTCATTTTGTGTTGCTTTTAGGGCTGACTTTTGACTTCATTTTTGAAAATCGAAGCTTCGGAGCTTAGATCGATTTTAAATCGAAGCCTTCGACGACCTGGGGGTCGGTTGTAAGTTAATAACTTACAAATTATGGCGAAAAAGTAGTTTCTAGCAACCCTAGAATTAAGTTAAAACAATTCACAAACGAAAAAACACTTCTGGTTGCTGATAAGCAGTGTTTAACTTTTGATTTAACACTAAAAATTAAAACCCTTGGCGTGCGCTGCAGCGCAAGCAGACAGATGCGCGACTCAGAGCAGCATGTGTCACTGACACCAGACTCAGAGCGCAGTGGACCAGTGGAAAATATCACCATCAGCATATTATTTTACATCAATAAAATCTATTTTATCATTATTTTGAGTCACATTGTTGAAAGAATTCAGTCGTCTGTGTTCAAACAGGATAACAGGTCTCCATTCATTGCACGTCAGGCTTTCTATTTCCTTGTCGGAGACGGTGTTGTGTTCAGGTCCCCCAAAAAAACAGAAGAAAAAAAAGGCAGAATATTCGAATTTTTTTTTTTCCACAATCGAATCCCGTGCCATCGAACGAAGCTTCGAAGCTTTGAATTTTTTGGGTCAGCCCTAGTTGCTTTGTAGTAATTTTGTGGCTCTTTGTTGTTATTTTGCCCATTATAGTAGTTATTTTGTGTGTCTTTGCAGTTCCTTTGCATCTCTCTGTGATCATTTTGAGACCCTTCATGGTCGATAAGTGTTAATTAGGCCAGTAGTCCTGTTCAGTAATCCATCCTTGGTTATATGAAGAAATGTATGATAATTAAAAACTAATGGTTTCTCTACTCTATGATGATATAAACCTTAAGTTGGTTTGGCCCTTGACCTTTTTCACACTGATGTCTTCATCTCAGAAAAGAGCTAATTACCACAATAAGGGCCCAATTTCTAATTAGTTTCTAGATAGGAGTCAAAACAAAACAAAAAGACATCTTTGTCTTGACAGTCTTGCTTCTGACTGAAATTCGATTTTATCACATGCTGAATTACCTCGACCTGCACTGCTACTGACCCGCAGTGATGAGCACCGCTCTACCATCAATTTAAACAGTGACCAAGTTTGTGACTCTGGGTTAATGATCAAAGCAAACAGGCCGCAAAGACAAACTACTCCCTCCCTCTCACGCTCCACCTCTCATTGTCTTCTGCTCTAATGCCACAGATTTTGCTTGCTCAACATTTTGAGTAATGGCATCTTCACTGGGGGTTGATGAGGAAAATGTGCTGCATCTTCTGCTGAGCGCTGCGCCGCTCCATGAGGACTCTTTATCTAAAGCAGGCCAATGATACAGCAGGATTAAATGAGGTTGCTAACTACAAGCTCAGCTTCCACCACAGAAACCCCTGAATCACATTCTGCCCAAGACAAAGACGTAACTCCTGTGTGTGCTAATTGTTGCTTGCACACTGACCGGCATCCTCTTCAAAAGCGGAATTGACAGGTTAATTAAATCTCAGGGTCAAGTGCAGAAAGAGGCGCCGGAAACAATTTGATATGCAGCCTGTTAAGATAAACGTTGCTGTAATGTTTGTTGATGAAGGTGTCATTTACACAACAGTGGAGGCAGCACTCTGACTCAACAGCTACAGGATGAGACAGCAGCGAGATGGACGGCAGAAAAACTGAATAAAAATAAATAACAGGACGGGGAGGCAGAAAGGAGAACTGACATGAAGCGAGACAGATTGAAAGTGATAAAAGGATGGAGGATGACCTCTGAATATATCACTTAGCACACACACACACATACACACCTATGTGCAGTAAGTCAGCAATTGGCCTTTAGGAGTGACAGCATGGGGGATTCCTGGGGCTATAAAGTACGTGGATGGAAGAGCAGATGACAGTTGGAGGGGACACAGGAGGGATGTCCCCCAATAAAGCCAACCAAGAGAGCCAAGCCTGAGGCAGAGAGAGGAACCAGCCGTACCTGGATGTACACTAAAGCCCGGCTGATATTACCTTGTGGCAGATATATCAATATTAAGTATATGTCAGTAAATAAGTGACAAGAAATTCTGGCAGAGAGCTACCAAATAATTAAAGATATTTTTGAGGTAATTTGTGGATGGTGTCAGTAGTATACAACAGAGGGCAAGCTAATTTTCAACTGCAAAGCATCCTACTCTGTGATATTAATGTGTGTTTGTATATAAAAAAAGAAATGAAGTAATTAAAAATATTCCAGGGTAAGAGCCTACAGATACTTCATTGAGTATTTGTAACATTTCAACAACATATTGATTCGCTTTGTCTGAAGATGTTTATCAGTTAGTGGTAGGCGATATGGCCCTAAAATAATATCACAATATTCAAGCAATAACAATATTTTCACCGATATAACAAATTAGTAAAATATATATATATATATATATATATATATATTAGAAAATTCTTAGAAAAGAAAATAGAATTGTAACAAGTGATATAGTGAGAGAGGAGAGGGAGAGACGCTGTGCTGCTGCCAGAGGAGCCGCTGAATGAGTTCCCTCTGAGCGGTAAGTCGCTCAAACAGTCTGACAAGTCCGGGGCTGTTCATAAAACATCCAGGACAGTTTATTCCACACTACTGAAGCTGCTCCTCTTTTTGGAACCACCGCGGAGTTGGTAATAATTTCGCTTTCAGCCATGATTGTTGCTGCCGTGGGTAACAGTATGACGTCAATATGTCAAAGGGTCAAAATTGATTTTACACTTTTACTGATGACTTTTAAAGCACTACATGGCCTGCTACCTGCGCTCCTCAGGTGGGACCTTCCTAACGGTTCCTACAGCCAGCCTCGTTACAAAAGGAAACCGGGCATTTTCCGTTACAGCCCCGCAGCTGTCGAACTCCTTCAATCAATCTTATTATTAACTTAATTTTATTACAAGCTCTTAGCCTATGTTCAATTCTTTATTGCTGTTTTTATCTTGATGGTGTATACTATTTTATTTGTCTCATAAAGCACTTTGTAACTGTGTTTTGAAAAGTGCTTTACAAATAAAGTTTATTATTATATTCTCAGAATAATTCAGTTGAACGTGAACTAGCAGTATTTACTCAACCTATGCTGTATACTTTGGGTAAAAGTATATTCAACTAAATTATTTTTGAAAATACAAAGGTATGCTCATGAATGTGAGCTCCATTGATAATCTGTTAAATATCTACAGAATAAAGCGACACAGCTGAATGGTCGAATCTCAACTGATACACTATTGAAATGTTAAAGATACACTATAAACTCTCTGGCAGACTACCCAAATTAAGTGGTGACTTAAACAGGCAAGCTGTACAACACATAATCTTTATAAACAGATATGTACATGTGTATACAGAATTTGTTGGCAACAGGACAGAATTTTGACTTCTGTTTAATGTCTGTTTGTAGTCTGAATAGTATTGACCTGTCACATTAAAATGGACTTTGGTTGCATGCAGTCCATGCGGACAGCAAAGTAGGCAGAACGCATTAGCCGCAATGCAATCTTGGAGCCCATCAGCTATTATCCGATGATTTAGCTTTTTTTTTTTAAGATTTTTTTGGGGGGCTTTTTGCCTTTAATGGACAGGAGGACAGATTGAAATGGGGTGAGAGAGAGAGTGGGGGTTGACATGCAGCAAAGGGTTGCAAGCCGGAGTCAAACCTGCGACCACTGCAGCCTCTGTACATGGGGCGCCGGCACTATCCACTACGTTAACGACGCCCCAAGATTTAGCTTTTTATTAGCTTTTTTTGGAGTCTGCATTCAACTGTTTAATGAGATTAGTTATATCTAAACTACAAGTCCACTCTTGCGTCTCAAGAGGAGGAAGTCTCGGCCTGGATCTGTTATCTGGACATCCGCTGGCTGCACCGGATGCTCTGAAATATTGGCCATGCCCCCCCTCCCCAGAGGCTAAATCATCATCAGACCGACAGCTGATGGGTTCCAAGATTGTACAGTACAGAAGGGGGGCAAACAAAATTTCATTTCAATGAATCTAAAAATAATTTTTTTCACTGGTTTGTTAAGTGGTCATAAAACAGACAGTCCAAAAGCCTGATGACGTTACAACAAACACACAGTTATCCCAGTTTTGGCAATTAGCAAAGTGGTTTAATTGGCTAATTGTTTGAGCTCTACTGCACACACACACACACACACACACACACACACACACACACACACACACACACTCCTCAAAACAAAATTGTATTATGTAAGATAATGAGGGACAAGAGGGATCGCAGAAGATTTAAGATTAATAGCTATAGATAAGTATATATGGGTACTGAAAAGATAATGGGATAATGGGAGAATGAATAGGTGGAGAGAAGAAAGGGTGCAGGGGAAGAAAAGAGGGGTCAGAAGTGAGCCAAGGAAAATTACTTAATTTAAAAGTGTCCTGCTATAAAACCAGAAAAAGGGTGTGAGTGACGAACATTTTAAAATAGAGGCCTCCTTCCTGGACACTCTAAAATCCACTTCACGGCCCGCTAATAATAAAATACTTAGGCATGCAGTTCTAACGGACAGAAATATACTGAAGGAATTCATGGAGGAAAACACACTTTTAGTGTACAATACACACACACACACACACACACACACACACACGCTCAGTCAATCCGCACAGGCTGAGTGCAGTAGCAGGCTTCAGGGTGGACTGGCTCCCCCGTCATCTTCCCTCATTCATAATTCACATAGCCATTTATCACACACACACTCCCGCTGTGCACACTAACGAGTCACTACAGCCCACAAACACGGACAGGGTGCGGCTGCATGTGTGGGTGTTTGCATGTAGGGTACTTGGACGCAAAGTGCATAAGAGTGAGTCTGTGGAAGTGAGTGTGTGTCTGTGTGTGGGAGGGTGGATTTGGGGGGGGGGGGGTTCATTGTGTGTGTCACCTTAAGACTGAGCTCCATCTGTCAATGTCAGCAGTGTGTGTCTGTTAGGAGGAGCGCTGGTATTTTCTGTACCCTTGATCACAAAGGAGAAAAGCTTAGGATGCATCAATGACTCATGATAGCAATTTATCACCCGAGCATCTGCGCGGCCGCGAGGAGAGCTTAGCCCCACGCGCGGCTCAACTCACACTGTGTGAGTACAGATTTAATATCAAAAATAAAGTGGAGATATGCATCGAGAGAAAGATGCAGAGATGCCTTCGCGTGTATTTCTTTAACTTTTTCAAGGTTTACAAAGAAAAGTCAAAATGTGTGCAATTTGTATCTGTGTAGGTGTCGGTTAGAGATGTGGCGGCGAAGAGTGGCTGCATAAAAATAGGCCCTCGCTTGGCTTTTACCTCAATATGGAGGCCAGAGCTTCAACTGAAAAAAAAATCAAATTGGCCCCTTTCTCCCAGTCAGAGCTCCAGTCCTTCCATCTAAAACGAGCTGTCTGTTACCAGCTGACCCACACCCCTTTCAATAGCTTGTTGCCATGGCAATTAGCCTTGCTAGGCCCAGGTTGCAGAGCTGGGCTAAGTGTGTGCATTGCTACATATGGGAAACATCCTTCCCCGTGAGTTGTGCTGATGTTGGTGTCATGGCAGAGCCACACAAAAGCCCTTAACGGGAGGAAGCTTACAGGGCAACACTATCCATCTGACTCTGTATATATCTGCTTATTTCCTCTCTTGCTACACCCCTTCCTCTTGTCTGCTTTCTATTTTTTGTCTGCACAAGGGGAAGTTGTTTGCATGACGATATACAAGCAGATCTTCACGGCACATTTGCATATGTAAAAAAACTCCTACGGCACATGATAACAGATTGGTTTGCTGTATGCAATGAGGGAAAGCTACATTATGCTAAAGCATATCAAGATGGCAGGATGTCTCTGACACTGTAGAGATGATTTTAGAGTCCAGCTCTTCTGGTAATCATGTCTGCATGCCTCTTCTATTCATGATTGTAACTGCAAATACCAGAAAAGCTGTGAGGTAACTACACACTTTGTAGTTTGAACACAAGAAACAACACATAACCAAGACATCATGTATACCATCCTGCAGATAAACACTCCCTTCATCCTCCGCTAGTCCTAACCTCCGTGAGTTATGGGATAATTATACGAGAAAGTAAATATCTGCCACATGACCACCTCCACACAACAGACCGATGCATGGCTGCACTGCATTACCCCACCGGTTTAATGGTAGCTAATGGAGCAGCTGAAATGTGGAGTCATAGCACATTACTCTCCCATTTCACCAGACGCCCTGAGGAGATAAATGGCGTTATTTGTGTTAAAAATGTGTAAAGACTGTGACAGGTCTTGTGGGTAAGTCTCTATTGTCTTTTGTTACACTCGGAAAATGTTGATGCAGTGATATCAGCTGGATATCGAGATATCTGATAACTCAAACTAGAGCTTATTTTCAATCACTCTCTATCTCTCTTTCTATCTATCCATCCATGTCCACTAATCGGAAGATTGTCGAAGACGAGTGTGTGTGAAAGGTTAACTAAGTAGCAGGTGGCATCTTGTACGGTAGCCTCGGCCACCAGGGTATGAATGTCTGTGTGTGTGAGTGCGTGAATGGGTAAATGTGACATGCCATGTTAAAGCGCTTAAAGGGGTCAGAAAACTAGAAAGGCGCTGTACAAGTCCATTTACCAACTCCAAGTCTGTATCTTTTCATTATATTTTTTGATAAACTGTTCAACTGTTTAGACTGTAAAATGCTGGAAAATAGAAAAGACAATCACAATTTAATCACAAGTTCCCAGAGTCCATGGTGACATCTCCTTTTTGTCGGAGCAACAGTCAAGAACTCAAAGTCATCAATTTACAATGCTACAAAACAGGGGAAAGTAGCAAATCCTCATATCAGAAGAGCTGAAACTGGGCAATGGGCTACATGCTCAGTTGCAGGTCAAAGCCACATTTGAGATGTCACATGCACTTTTGTAAAAGCAGACTGTGATCAAAATAAAATGCAAAGACGGGGATTTTTTTCTCTGTTTGAAAATATACAGCTGCACAACATGTAAATGATAAATTATATAAAATAGAGTAGGAGGGCTGTACAATAGCGTTTTTGCACTGGGGCTACAGAGGTTTGAAGGTTTGCAGCACAGGACACAAAACTATAACATGAGTATAAAGGTATCAAGTAGAATAAAATGTCATTTTCTATGTCCTTTAACATGAATCTAGTGCTGGACAATGATTAAATATTTTTATTTATTTAGGCTATTAATCTTATTTATGCACAGAGCGAGGGAGGGGTGGAGCAAGAGACACTTTGTCCTCGTTGCATACGTCTTGTATACGAAACGTTGGTGTTGTTGCTGCATTTTTTTAAACATATCTGTCACCTGCATCCATGTCACACAATAGACTGCAACTACCAAGAAGAACCACAACACGCTATGATCCATCTCACACACAAACTAGCAGCGCAGCATTGGATTTCATTCATCTCACAGACTGATTTAGCGTAGCACATGCAACATATCGACCGATGTCACACTGTAGACTAATTAACGGACAGATTAAACAGAGGAGCAGCTTTGTGTCTCTCTGAGTGTTGCACTAGAACTTCTGAGTGAGTGAGTGAGTGAGTGGGGCGGAGCTGTATGGAGAGTGTGAGAGAGGAGAGATGCACACTAGTGCGTGTTATGTAAGGCAACTTGACCCTATATCAATATGAACGGTGTTGTCTGAGTTTAAATCTTGCTTGAAAATATATCGATTTATCATATTACAACCATAAATGTTTTGTGTTTTTGCTTGATAAATGACTGAAACGACAAAACAATTATCAAATTAGTTAGCGATTGATTTTCTCTTGGTCGAGTTATCGATTCGTTGACTGACCGTTTCGGCTCCAACTCAATACTGTGATAATACAACAATCATGTGTCTTCAAAACATATTTACACGCAAGGAAACTTTTCATTTCACTTAGCTAGAACCTTATAAGTTCATTAAAATGTAGCACTTAATGATGCTTTATTTTTTTGTCGCATTACAAAAGGCCACTCCAAGAGCGCAGACCTCCGGCAAGACCAAATGCCGAATCTCGCAATGTTAATGAAAGTAAAAAATAATTTGTGGAGCTGCCTCGTAATCCAGATCCACTCCAAAATTTAATGGGTTCTTCCGTGGCCTGTGCTACACCCCGTCCCCAAGTTTCATGAAAATCTGGCCAGTAGTTTTTTCGTAATCCTGCGGACAGACAAACAAACCTAACCTCCTTGGCAGAGGTAATTCAGAAGTCTCAACTCCTAAGAAGTCACCTGAGCATCACCCAGTGTCAGCACTGCCATTGAAAATGATTTGTGTGCCTAACTTACTAAATCAAAAAGGCAAGAAACTTCTGAGTTAAGTCAAACAGCATGTAGCATGTTACACTCCACATGCTACATGTGTTTGTGTTTGTTCCACATGCTCAGCCATGTCAGCAGCTCGCATGCGTGGCTCCTTATCAGACAGGCAGTGGTGGCACTGATATCAGACTCTTTCATCCACCTCGCCCTGGGTCATCTCTGTCAGAGCAGATAGAGACAGGACACTTCACCATTGAGCCAATAGGACAGCTGTCCCCTATAGGGGGACTGAGGGATCTGCAGGGTCTGCTGATACTTGTCAGGATTAAGTGGAGCACAACAGGACACGTAGATGTTCAGAGGAATATCTCCAACAGTATCAGTTCAATAGAAAGCTCACAGGGCCGTGCAGGTACGATTATTTACAGCCTTTTGAAAAAAAATGCTTTCTGCTTTTCTGCTCTTGATCCAGAAATTCATTACACACTGAGTACAAATCTATCATTGCCTGCTGGGTCGAAGCAGCAAGTGATACCCTTGCTGCACAGTTCTCCTGAACGAGTACAGGTAGTCAGATCCTGCTGAGTAACAGTGTGACACAGCAGATAACTTAAATGACTGCAGCTATAAAAATCCAGCTAATCACCACATCGCAGACCTTCAATAACCTTGGCACGATGGCCCCGTGTTTGCAGAGCATGACAAGCGATCCCGAAGCTCTGCAGACCTGCTCGGTATGATAAGGCCAAAGATGATAAATGATGAGATTGCGTTGCTGCAGGCTACAATGCCATGCTGTGCTGAACTATAATACGCAGAACAGGGCGCTATTGTACAATGCAGCGTGATGTATTATGCCATTACACTCTCGGCAGAGCTGTAATCTACCATGCAGAAGCAAGGTGTTCTAGGCAGGGTTCGGTCGCTGCAATATAATATAGCAGCCTAGAATCCCCCCAGCAGCCTGTTCCCCTGGCAGCCTCTGAAGAGCCACGTTGCCCTCCCAGACTAAAGATGAAAGGGCAGCTACACAACGCAGGATGCTGCATATTATTAATTCTAGGATCTATTTACCGCTGGTTTTAATACACCATCCCAACAGCTGCCACCCCAGCCGAACCGTACTCTGGCTCCATGTCAGCCCCTCCTCACCCCCTCCTTGTAGTAAGCCACTCCAGTCCACTATAGACCCCCTCCTGTCTTTCTACAGTAGGGCTGAATGCTGTGTGTGCATACTGATTTGGACTCAAGAGTCTAGACGAAAATTATGCCAGGTATTTGATTTGTTGGCAGGGGTAGAAGACATCTGTGTATATAGTCGGGTGAAAAAGTCAAACCGCTTAACTTTTTGTCAAGTACAGCAGTGTGTAGACTGACAGAACACACACAAAAACACACACAATGACAGAGCTTTAAGGCCCAGACCCACCAAACCGACATCAAAGAACTAGTGGCAATGAAGGCCAACTGTTGTGTCACCTCATGTCGCCTGTATCCAAGCCAAAATGTTGCACTTGAACAGACCGCAAATATTACAGCCAACAGCCAACTAGCACGTACTGTACGTTCTGTGGCATGAGAGGAAATAACTCTCCATACCAGCAGGCAGCAACAGTTTGTATACATCGTTCAAAATGGGAAACCAGAAGACCGACAGGATGGATTTAAGATGCTAGTTAGCCAGTTAGCACATCAACAACATAACCCAATGTTAATAGTAAACTATGACAAAAACAATTACGAAACATTTCTGCTGATGAATCAAAGCCTAAAGAAAAAAAATCTTACATAATATAACAAGTTTGATCTCACACCCTGTTGACTTTAGCTGTTTGTTTACTTTCCTCACTTCTGTTTCTCTTCTCGTGCGCTGAGCTGAACTGCCAGTCAAAGTGATTTCATTCACCAACAGGTTCCACTGGCTCTGACGGTATGAACAGTGGTTACATGAGCCTCAAAACCAGCCACAACTCAGCCCTGAGCAGGGTGACCGTCCACTATTGACCAATCAACAGACTGCAGTGTTCACAGCTCCACCTTTTAGTACCAGATCTGTGTGCTAGGTACCCCAACAGAGGGGGGACCAAAAATGGGGACGGTACAGAATGTACAGAACGGTTCCATTGGTACCATCCACAACTTTTCACAGTGGAAACTGAAGAAAAAAAAACACCTCTACCCTCTGCTCCAAATTTGGTCACTTCTGGCTCCAAAAAATCAAGATGGCGACAGCTGAAATGCTGAACTTGAGGCTTCAAAACAGCAGTCCACAAACTAATGGGTGACATCACGGTAGCTACGTCCATTTTTCATACGGTCTATGTGTGGAACACACCACTCACTGAAAGCAGACCATTGTCGTGGTGTGTCAGGGCACCTAGGTGTGAAATCCAGAGGCTTACATGTGTGCAGCCTCCCTTTCTCTGCTTGAGCTTCACACTAGAGCTCAGTGCTGAGGTCCAGTTACATGGAGGTTTAATGCAGTGGTGGTAAGGCAACACTGCTGCAGGTCTGCTCTTTAGTGCCACCACCCACTGGACCAAAACTGACGGCAGAACTGGACCACATTTGAGAGCAGTTCATCTACTTTCCCTGTCTACTTCTCTCTCGCCTCCATTTTTCCATCCCTGCGTCTTGAAGTGTAACCTCAAAACCAGCCTCATTTATCCTTTTTCAAGGTCACAGGTAGCAGCCGTAATAAGTAATTCTCCACAGAGCCTCGGGCAAATACTGTACACTTTGCTGATTGGCAGTACGTCCCTACGGAATAGCATTCATAGAGTAAGGGAAGGTGGTGTGTGAGTGTGAATGTGTGCGTGTGCATGCGAGTCTCCCAAAAGCACAAATGGCTCTCCCAATAACCAATACCTGCTGCAGAGCCTGAAGTAATAGGGCCGGCGCGAAGGGACACGTAACATTCATCACAAGGACCATTTGCTGTTAGGTTCTGCTCTGTACTCAAATCAGTCCTAATGTAGCTAATCAATTAATGTTCTGAGGACTTAAGGTGGACAAGGATTTGGGACAAATTAATATTGTGGACCAGAATACAAATGATGTTCTGTTTCAGAGTCAGCACAACCGCCGGCCTTGGTTGATTCTCTTTGATATCCACATGACATAAAAACCTCTCTTGTTGCCCCATCATAAATAAACACAGCCATGACAGCCTCATTATAGGCAATCAATATAATATGCTGTGATATAGACGGCCGGCTGGCAGGCAGCTGATGTGTTTGGGGTCGGGATAACACCAGGCCATAGTGGGAAGATATGATGATGGAGAATTACTAATATTAATCACTTCAGCCAAGCAGATTACCCAGTCTTGCTTCATTAGAAATCTCCCGCAGGGTAAGCAGAGGAGAGAGCAGGTCAGGAAGGGATATACTGTACGCAGCCGCCTGGCACAGCTTTGCTCAGCGGTTAAGTTAGAAAAGGTCATGCTCACAATTTCAAATGGAATCTGAGAACATGCCTTACCTTGAGGTGGCGGGTTATTGAGGACCCAGTACATAATGAGCATTAGTGGAAAGGGGCTGTCAGAAGCTCAAATTAATGAAAATGTTCTTTAGATCAAAGGTGGTTAAAGTGGAGCAACTAGTGATCATTTGGGTTATTTCTCACATTTCTTTTCACTCATTCAAAATGAGCTACAGCAGCAGCCTGGAAGATTCACAGCAGGAGGGAGGACGGATGATGCATACAAAACAGGAAGACCCTCAGAAGTCTTTTTAAACCGGCAATAACTCATTTTTATTGGTCTTCTTGTGGGCAGCGGAAACAAGTTGTGATTAACGTATCATCCCTTCTACAATGACACAGTGAATTTGTTAGAACTGTTTGCCTATCTACTTTCGGAGCTTTTTCCACGACTATTCCAAATATGACAATATCCCAAATTTGACACTCGTCATGTAAACAGCATATTCTGTTTAGACATTCCAAATTAGACCTTTTTCCAAATGCAGCATTTTCCAGTTAAGACACATGGGATATGCCAGTACTATTCGGGTTTAAGGAGCCATCTTTGGACATGTATACAGCGCAAGCAGATCTGATATGCATCTCAACTGGGATTCTTACCGTAGATTGTGTCACGAAGCATCTTGCCTGTTTATGGTCGGCTCTGTGCCTTGTCATGGGCGCTGTCCACACAGACCAACTAGCCAACAGTTTGCAGGGCTGAGGTAGAGATGACTGCCAAAATTAAAAGCCCACATTTCTGGCTGGAAGAAGAAACACACCTACTTTTAAACATTATGAAAGACTAGGACAGAGATATTCGACTTGCTTTGCTTGGGACCACTTTTGCAAAGTGACAGGAGGCCAGGGAGCAGTTGCAGCAGTCATACTTGTACACAGGGGCGTTTCAAGGAATTTAGGACATTAGGGGCTCAGCTAGGACCTCTGTCGGGGGTTGCGGGGCATTCTCCACTGACACTTTTTTTTGAGAAACAAGCTCTATTTTACTTTTTTATGCATTCTGGCACCTTATGTACACTAAAAGTAGGTCTGGGTGATATAACGACTATGTACGATATATCGATGTATTTTCAAGCAAGATATAAATTCAGACAACACCATGTATATTGATATAGGGTCATTTTTGTCTATATCACCCAACCCTAGCTAAAAGAACAAAACAATTTGCAGTGTGAATCAATTTATTTTCATTTTCATTTATTTGTGAATTAGAAAATGGTTGGGGGGCATCCAGAACCCTATCCAGAGACAGATTCGGCCAGGGGCCCTAAGTTGAGCATCACTGGACTAGGATATTAACAGCTTTTTGGATATGTGCAATTATGCAACACCGACCTTTTCAAGAAGGTGGCTGAAGGGATAAACGAGGGAGGCTGTGTTCACACGGTTAAAGAAGTTCGCCACCGGTTGGATACTCTGAAAAAAATCCTATTTTGATCCAAAGGACAAAAACGACACAAGCGGCTCCAGCAGCTAATTTTTTTTTTCATATTTTGTTGTGATAAACGAACTGTTACGGCACATTAATCGAAGTATGCACACCTGAATGTAAAACAGGAATATTAGTGGGACACTAATTTCACACAAACAGCGTAGTAGGAATATTGTCTTTCTTGGAATAAGGACAAAAACTGGAGTGTTTTGTGCATGTAAACACTGAGCATGAAAACAACTCTATGAGAGCAGCGAGAATGAACCAAAGCAGAGAAAATACTGACTAGACAGGTAAACAATGCTGAAACAAAAGCTGAAACTCCCTATAAAGCTCTGTAAAGCCGAGGGAGCTGCAGATTCAGATGATAATTCTCTATAGGTTCATCACGATGAGCTTTCCCTTTCATTTTGTTATTATAAACATATCAATTATAACCGAGTTAATGTCTGCCACTAGCCACTGAAGCAGTCTGGGCGTTGCAGTCAAAGATACTTAAAGCAGCTAATCTGTAATACTGTTTTACTGTTACAGATTAAAGCAAGAAGCGGTAATGACTCTGATAACTAGATTTTCTCCAGTCTTACTGTAGCATGCAAAACCCTGAGGCAACATCAGCACGTAAACAATTTCATTTCCCCTAGAAACAAAGGCCACTTGAAAGAGAGAATAAGCATCTCTGGCTTTCTGTGGTGATTCTGTCATCAGCAGAAAGATAATAAGGCCACACTGACAGTCTCCTCTGAAGGGTAATCTTCTGCAGGTGCCATCATTCTGCATTAAGCGCAAAAGGAAGGACAGGTACTTTCCAGGGAAACGGGTCCAAATATAGCTCCCATTTCCAGTAAGGAAGACGCACAACATCGTCTGGCCTCACGTGCAGCCCCTTATAGAGACAAATATACAAACAGCCTCATACTGACAGCCTCACAGGCTGCACTGTTTGGATCATCTCAGTATCATCAGATGAGTTGTGTTGTGACAATACGGCTGCAGCCAATTGATTATTTTGACAACCATTTCCTTAGTTAGTTGATTAATTACTTAATCCTCCAGATGGCAGAAAATAGAGTTGAATTTAATCAATTAACTGAATATCTTTGGGTTTCTAACTGTTAACATGACAAAATTTGATGTCCCAAGACATTGCCCTGGGGTTGTTCAAACTGTGACTGGTATTTTTTTAGTATTTTCCGACATTTATACATTAATCAACAAGTTGCAGATATTTTTTGTTTTTCTTTATGCCAACTGGTGCTGAAATTATCAATTACATACTCATCAGGCTATAAATCGCCAAAATTGATATTGATTAAATCTTTTAAATTATCTATTGAGTCAAAATGCCAAACATTAACTGGTCCTTGCAAATAAAAAGGGAGGTTTTGCTGTGTCCTCATATCCTTCAAAATAAAATATCTTTAGGTTTTGGACTGATGGTCAGACAAAACAGTCAACTTAAGACATGTACCACGCACTATTTTCTGACTTCTACAGAGCAAACAACTCATAAATTAAACAGGAAAATGATTAATTCAGATTAAGCTGTAATGAAAAGAATCAATGGTTATCCTCAAAGCTATCTGCACCGTTTCAAACCTTAACTGTTACTTAACCGCGAACACCAGCTATCACCCAGTGGGATGCAAACCAAGCCACAACATCTCCATTAGCTGCTAAAACCACACGCCTCGGGTCAGTGCCGAGGAGCCAACAGGACGCAGCTGCAACACTCAACTGACCACACGTGGCTGCACCCCATGTGAACCTCTGCCACAATGAGCCACAAATAGCTTATAATTACAGTGGGAAGTTATAAATAAGAACGTATAACTTACAGGATGAGTTAAAAACTTGACTCTATAGCCTCAGCCTGAAGTTACAGTGGAACTGTGAAAAAACGTACCTTGAAAACAATTTCTGAGAAAGCTCAACATCAAACGGACTCAAAAAGGACATCAAAAATACATAGAAGACAGCTGCACAGCAATCAGAGCCTTGGTCAGAGCAATTTACTTCTGCGTCAGGCAACAGGGACCGGCCCAAGCTAGGATCCATGCCTGGCTGCAATGGTACCCAAGTGATTAACACAGACTGAGCCAGACAGTGGAGGGAATTTTACAGCACAGGAGCACAACTCTTTCCTGACAGCCAGCTCTCTCACTGGCACAGCAGATCTAGAGGGAGAGGATAAATCTTAGGAGGGGAACTCAATACACGATGGAGGCAAGAAAGGAGTCGAGGAGAAAGAGGAGGAGGAGGTGAGGTGGGCTGGGTGATAACACTATAGGTAACACATTTATCCTCACAATAAAAAAAAAAACAAGAAGGACAAGAGCATGAGTGGTAGTCACTCATTAATCTAAGAGATGGGGGGAAAATGCAGGCCCATAAATCACTCCTGCAGGCTGGTCAACAAGAAGCGCCTTCACTCCATCTTGTTCCTCGACACAGCACAGCGCTGATTTCCAGGGCCAAAATAATGAAAATCTTTGCAGCGTCCTGCAAGGTAGAACATTTTTTGATAGTTTGTGCACACAAATTATTCATGTGTACACTTGAATTGCCAATTTGCATGAATTACCAGTCCATGCTAATCCGTGCCTTAAATGCTCTGTACAAAATCAGACGTGCAGCCTCCAAGGAAGCACATTCAGCATCTACTGAAACAAAAATAAACCTGAAATGCTAATTCAAAAGGGCAGATGAACACCATCTGCACTACCTTAGTCAGACACTGTCACTTCACTTCCACCGGCTGATAATGGATCAGCGAGCCTTGAATGATGAAAAGAGCCATTAAGCCAACATTTAGTTACACTGGGGCGATTTGCATAAATGTATCAAATAAAAGCTGCAGTCAAGCAGTTTAGAGGCGAGGAAGAGAGAGGGACAAGATAGAGGGGTGAAGATGAAGCTGCAGGCAAATCTCTATTAGAGAAGGCGACAGTTGCATTAAGTTGTAAAGCAATCCCCAGGGTTCAGAGCGAGGTTAAGGGAACGGGACACATTGAGGACGTCTGGAAGGCAATGTAATTGAACAAGAGAACAAAGAATTGGCAGAGACAGGCTGGAGGGGAGGATGGGAAAGAAGATGGCGTCTGTCTGTGATACAGTCACACAATACCAACTCCACAGAGGACACTTGTACAGTAACAGACCCAAAGCATTGCCAGTCCATCTGGTGTATGAAGCTAAAACCCAGAGTCGACCTTGACCAATGCAAATGCTGTCCTGCCACTGTTCTGATCCACCTGGGGGTGAATTGCAGATATGCTGAAATAAGTAGACAAATTTCCTCAGGGGATTGCAGAGGGGCATTACAGGATATTAACTTTAGCACCTAAAAATGCTGGAACGGTTAGTGGGCTCATGGGGGAATAATCGCAGCGATAAGCCTCACTGTTGAAGCCAATCTGTGGCAACTACTGCTGACTTTGGACTTCTATTATTCTTGTTAGGACTTCAACATTATACAACAAGCTAAAAATGAAAAATGAAGTAACAGCAACTCTCACTGTCATTTATACCATTTTTTCACAGGGCACCTACCTTTGAGTTGATCAGCCACCACACTCTGTCCTATTCTCTCAATGACTTGTCCGTCTTCATGCTGGTAGCGGTCATCCAGGAAGTTGGCTGTGGCCTCTGATAGGTGGACCTTGCCAGCCACCCCCAGCTGCTCCATCAGGTTGGCCAAGTTGACGTCGTTTGACCAAACATCAAACTTGAAGCGCTTCATGCCCAGGATACCACACAGTACAGTGCCAGTGTGAACACCCACCCTCATGTTGACCATCTCCCTCTTCTCCTGACAGAACTGTTCAATAGCCTGAATCATACCCAGGCCCATCTCCACGCAGCAGTAGGCATGGTCTGGTCTGGGTTCGGGACAACCTGCCACACAGTAGTAACAGTCTCCTAGAGTACTGATCTTCTCACAGCCAGTGAGTTCACAGAGTCGATCAAAACGTCCGAATAAGTCATTTAGAAGCCCGACAAGGGCATGAGCAGATTTGTTGGCTGACATTTTTGTGAAACCCACAATGTCTGCGAAGAGGATGCTTACAGGCTCCATGCGTTTCATGTTGAAGGGTCTGAAGATAATCTGGCCTCGAGGGATGGAGGTTTTCTTGCGTTTATTGTTTTTAGGGCTGGAGATGGCAGCTGCTGCACCACTGGTGGAGTATCGCTTAACGGAATTATCTCCTATCTCCTCGTCACCTTGCTTCATCAGTTCATCTGCCACGATTCGGGGCATGACAGAGTGGATCATTCGCTCCTTCAAGGCTTTCTCCACCTCCAGATCTTTGCCATGCATGATAGCTTGTCCCACCTTGAGGAAGGTGCTGCGTGAGCGCACCTCAGACATGATGAAAAGGTGGATGCCGATGGCGTGGGCACAGAGGTGGAGCAGAGCTTTGGCAGGGCCAAGCCAACATAATGTATCCCAGTCTGACTGAGAAGCTAAGCTCCAGTTATCCCCTGCCTGGGCCAGGTGCAGCCATCCTAAACTCTCAAAAAACACAGAGTAGAGAAACCCGAGCAGGACAGAAGCATAGAGGCGAATATGGAGAACGCTGTAAAGCAACAGAAGAACCTCAATACAGAGGGAAAAGGTGCCTACAGGAGACAGACAAGGGGACCAGGTGCTGCCTCCCACAAGCTTGTCATAGGACAGGTTGTACATTGGCCCCATGCCACTGAACTCTTCCTCATCGAGCACAGGTGTGGGAGCCTCCGGGTCCCTGAAGCTTGATGTCTGGATCTGCGGGGCCAGGGTCAGGGTGAAGGTTACAAGGATGAGCAGCAGAGATGCTTGGTTGTAGCAGCGAGAGTAGAGCTTAGTAAAAGTTAAGAGGAAGAGAAGGAGGCAGAAGAGGAGGAAGGACGCAGTGGGAAGGAGAAAGGCAGTCCTGTCACAGCGGGAAGGGTTGGCAGCAAAGTACAATCCCCACAGGAGGGCAGCGGCAACAAGGTAAAAGAGTACATAGCGGAAGCGCCGCTGGGTCTGAGGGAAGCACCGCTCTCTACAGGCCTCCTCCAGGATCGAAGAGTCAAACTTTGGGTCCCAGAAATGACCGGCGGATCTCTCAAAAAGCTGAGGCATCTTCTTATGTGTGCGAAAGCTTTTGACCACCGGCCTCCTGGCTCCGGACTCTCCGGAGCTGCAGCTGGAGGAAATGCTGTACTTGCAGTGCTTGGACCCCACGATGAAGCCTCCCCCGATTGAACCCAGCGGCCCGCCTCCGTGCTTGTGTTTGACACTGCTGCCAATCCTCACTGAGACGCCTCCATCTCCACTTGAGTCACAGTTCACTTCTGTGTTGTGAGGCAGCAGTTGTTGATGTTGCGGGGATGCCATGGTGCTTTTTAATCTATCCAAAAAATCAAAACCAATGCAGAGGGGACGATTATGTCAAAGACAAAGTACAGAAAGAAGTAAGGCAAAGTATTGGGCTGCAGTTTAACAGCTGGGGCAATGATTGTTTACTCTTAAACCTGAAAAAGGAGAGCACAAAAAACCATTTCAGAGAAAAATCCACTCTGAGAACAGTGTAGTGGTTGAAGAAAACACCAGCAGACCTTCCAAAGCTTTTGAATAGGTCATTATTGCACCTCTTGACGTCAGTCCCTGCATTCCTCTACGTTCCGGACTGTTTTGACGCACTTGGGACTGCAAGGTTCACTTGCTGCTTTCTCTGTGCCTGCCCAAGTCCACTCAGCTGGCTGCACGCAGTTTCACTCATTGGTGAAATGTTGGGGAAAACTCATAGCATTACATAAGAGTGCGTGTAAAGGAAAAGTTGCAAAAGAAACACAAAAACAAGAAGAAATAGGAGTTATTGAGAAGTTGTGAGTAAGAGTGGGGTTTTTAAATCCAGTTTAAATGTGCAGTCAATATACTGTCATTACTGGTGCATGTCCACTCCGTTCCCCTTGGGATATCCAGCAGCCAAACAGGCCGATCTTCTAAACTTCACCACGATTTGTTTACAGGTCTGAGCAAAACTTCATCCTGAACACATCCTCCGCAGTATTTGCTCTGACTCTTCTGACTGCCGCCTTGATCGCAAAGGCCAGCTTTTGGTTTTAAGACGCAGATCAATTCCAGGTAACGGGATCGTGGGCGTAAAAACTGCCATCGGAGCTTTTATTTATCCCCACATGCTGCTTGCTGCAGGGCCTAATCGCGTCTGTTCCCGCGGACGGAGCCCCGTCCTTTCCTGACTTTCTGCTCGGGTGTCTCCGCCACCGCTGCGTCTCCAAACCCCCACAGGGACTCGTGTGCACGGAGGTCTGCAGGAGACAAATGCATGAGACGCGGCGCGCATAAAATACCCCAAAACGCTTTTATTGCAAGAGCTTAGCTGTCAGTATGTAAACACGCTCCTCCAAGGCTATGCGCCAACCAGCCGGATCAGTGCTGATCGGTATTGCTTTGGTATCCACACACTCACGCCAAATGTCGCCAATTCATCGTCACAGTGCGCCCCGAAGAAAACTGTCCACATATTCTGATCATGCCGGTTCCTGGCTGTTTATTCAGTCGCCAGGGCAGCCCAGAGAAAGACAGCCTTGCGCAGACTACATGAAGTGTCATCCAGTCTCTCCCTTTCTCTGAAGTAAACTTTGCCCACGGCAGCTCGGTGCCCCCCTCCTCTAAATGGCAGACGACGAAACCCCGGAGAGAGTGGGGCTAATTAAAAGGTCTCCACCTCAGCTCCACGCACCCCCCACACCAGGAGTCCCACAGGTCAAAGCTGAGTGCTGCTCTGATCCAGCCACTTTAATTGAATTGCGCGGGATACACCAGAGAATATCTTCATACCTCCAAACACTTCCCCTTAAATCCAAGACAAATATAACAGGCTTAGGGCTGCTGCATCGTCCAGCCTCTCCATTCTCTGCATCGTCCACAGTGAGATGAGACTGTCTTATCTCCGGTGTGTGGCTGTTCTCCGCGCGCTGCACGAGCGTCGACACCTGCATGAAATGTTGTTGTGCGCTATCCAGGCGCGGTGGGCAACGCATTGGCCGCAGCCGCCACCATCTTCTGAGCGCTGACAGCCGTCCAGCCGCGAGTGGTACGTGTGTGTGCGTGTGTATACTGTGAGTGTGTGAAGCAAGCTAAAAATAAAATAGAGGCAATTTCCGCCTACGTCTTTCAAAATAAAACCCCATGTGCATTTCATGGCTAATAAAAACCATTTGCCTCCACTTCTAAACTTAAAGTCCTCATACAGCCTATTACTTGTTTTCTACATTAAATTTCAGGCTACATTGCCAAACCAAGAAAAACTACACCCCCTAAGGAGGCAACAGCCAGTTAAACTGACCCAGGTAGCCAAAATGACCTGGCCCAGAATCAGCCCAAACTTGGCATGCCGGATGAAATTAGCCAGCCGCATCCGGTCACTTGACTCGGCTGAGATTCGGTATGTGTGACGCCCCAGAATTGGGCAAAATCAACTGGCACAATTCCTTGGCATGTCGGATGAAATTAGCCGGAAGCAGAGACTCGGTATGAATGACGCCCCAGAATCTGTGGAATCAGCCTGCCCGGTTCTGGCTGCCAACACTGCCACCACTGGACCCTTATCAGAAATGACCTGGCCCAGCATTGGCCCAAAGTCGGCATGCCGGATGAAATTAGCCAGCCGCATCCAGTTGCCCTACTCGGCTGAGACTCTGCATGAATGATGCCCCAGAATAGGGCCAAATCAGCTGGCCCAATTCCAGCTGCCTACACTGCCACGACTAGGCTGTTACCAGAAATGACCTGGTCCAGTATTGGCCCAAACTCGGCATGCCAGATGAACTTAGCCAGGCTGGGTCCAGTTGCCCAACTTGGCTGAGACTCTGCATGAATGACACCCCAGAATCGGACCAAATCAGCTGGCCTGATACCGGCTGCTGACACTGCCATCACTGGGGACAGTTATGGTGCTCCACCTATACCAGACTTACTTTACTTTCCTCCTTATGTGGCACAAATGTACAAAAAAATAGATTTTCAATGTAATTTATTTTGAAAAACATTTCTGTACTTCCGTTTTGGTGGCTCCCGCTGACTTCACACCTCTGTCTGTGTTTGGACGAAGGGCTGACGATTGATGGGAGGGGAGAGGTACAGTCGAGGTACGTGCACGCGCTTGTTAGAAAGAAAAAGACTGAAAGGTAACGAGCACGTATTTTAGAGAAGGGTGGGGACGTCTGTGTTTTTTGTGCACCGCAATGAGCGCACCCCTCCACCTTCAGTTCAACGATGAAACCCCTCCACCTCATTGTCTATCCCACCACTGTGCACTCTACATTTAGAATAAACTCAGATTTTGGGAGGACAGCAGAGGACACAGTTAAGAGGAATATAATGAAATTTAATTGAAGCCAAAGGACACAAAGTAGCCTAAAATACACGGTCACTAATCTGCTCTAGACGCTGTTGGATTATATTAATGTTATTATGAAGGATGAAAATATTCAATTAATAAAATCAGCACATGAAGGCTAAACTCAGTTCTGCACGCTGTAATATTTCTGCACCCTCAAGATTATTAAAAAGAAAAAACAGGGATGACACAATATAATCCTCCAATATATGTGCAGCAGTCTAATAGAACCCAATTAAACCTTTAAAGGGACAGTTCACCCCAAAATCAAAACTATACATTTTTCCTCTTGCCTGTAGTACTTTTTACCAGTGTAGATTGTTTTGGTGTGTGCAGACTATTGGAGATATCCACTGTAGAGATGTCTGCCTTCTCTCTAATATAATGGAACTAGATGGCTCTCAGCTTGTGGTGCTCAAAACGCTGAAAAAATACATTTGAAAAACCCAACAGCGATGTCTCTTTAGAGAAATCATGACCTGCTTACTCAAGATAATTCACATATCTTGCTGTGAGCAGTTTCATGTAGGAACTATTGTCTTTCTACTGAACTACATCTGACATCTGTATATCCACCCAGCCAACCTGGTCTCACCTGGGAGTCATCGAAATCCAGCACTTGGGCAGTGACTTGCGGCGTCAGACAGCAACAAGGAAAGCAATCGTTTAACGTCAGCACAATAAATGGCCGGTCTCCTTTATACTTTAACAGTGCTCGGCAGCCTCAGGGGGGAAAATGGCGGGACAAGAATATGAGTTAAGGCGGCAAAAGTCCTTGTAGGGTGAGTGGGGAGAGTGATAGATGGGTTTAACAAACACCAGCTTTCACCTGGGAGAGTAGTATTAGCGCGCTGTAAGATTGTAAAGCCAAACCCTGTTCTTCTTCCCTTCGCACAACCACGTGCGTTAGTTGCTAGAAGAAAAAAAAACATAAATTTGCATTGTTGTACCGACATAGTGCGTTCATTTTGAAAGAGACTGTATGTAAATAGTAAATTAGTATAATAAGAAGACAATGCATGGAACAGGCAGAACTTCTCATGGTGTCCCAGAACGTCAAGAACCAACACACCCAGGCTACCTTTCACGTCGTATGTGGACATGGAAAGTCCATGACCACGCCTCTTTCTGCACGGTGATACGGTTGGCGGGTGTAGTTCAGAAGACAAAAAAATAGTTCCAACATGAAACTGCTCACAACAAGATCTGTGGATTATTTTGAGTAAATGGGTCATGATTTCTGGAAAGAGACACTGCTGTTGAATTTTGTTGTTTTGGTTTTTTTTGCAGCTTTGAGCACCACAAGCTGAGTGCCATCTGGTACCATTATATCAGACCACACCAAAAACAATCCAGATTGATAATTAGCACTACAGGTAAGAGGAAAAATATGCATTTTTGATTTTGAAGTGAACTGTCCCTTTAATGCTTCTGTCTCTATTCAGTAGCCTGAGGGAAGTATTAAACTGCAGCCCTCTATAGTCAGCACTGTGGCTTCACAGTTGAACAGTAAATTGAGAGGATCCCCAGGAGGGACTGCGGATGCTTCCTCGCAACCCACCACCTGCATGTAGGGGAACAAAAAGCACGGCCGTTATGAAAAGGAATGAAAAGATTTCCTTCGAATTTAGATCGGAGTGTCATTTACAAAGCTGAGTCTGGGGGTCAGTAAGCATTGTAATAAAACATGTTTGCGTAGAATCAGCACGTTTCAAAGCACATCATTTACTCTGCAGGTACAAAAGTCTGAAGAGAAGTTTAAAAAGGAGGATGGTTTACACCGAAGACACAAAACAGTATTCAATGTGTGCATGTGCCTTTGTGTATTTGGTTGTGCGCCATACACATGCATACCATATATTTATTTTATATATGTATATTTGTGGAAGCATATCTGTTTTGTGTGTGTCTACAAACTTTTTTAGTGCAGATCAAGGAAATTTTTGACAAGTTTTGATTTATGCATGACGACTGTTTTAGTGTTTTCAGTACTTACGAACTGTAGTTTCCATTTGCAGTCTCGTCAAAATCTACTCAAATTAATGCTTAAGGAGGAGTAGAAATACTCTCACAGAGAAACACATGCAGGTTTAAGTCAGTGTTTAAAGGGAAGTCTTGATGCACAACTATCAAAACTACAGTCACACCCAATATACTCCATCCACCACCACACACCCCTCCCCACTTCCAGTCACGACAAACTGTTGGTGCATTGCAGCTACAGGATAAACCCCCAAAAAATCCTTTCAAATCCAAAAGTGAGAAGTTGAACCTTCGCAGAAAAGAAACGAGGAATGAATGTGGGCAGAGTTGTGATACAGAGCTGTAAGGGAGAGAGAGAGAGAGAGAGAGAGACGGAGAACAAGAAAATCATCTTTGTGCAAGTTTTGATCTTTGTTTTCTTATTCAAGTCTCCCTGATTGAGGATGGATTGTCTAATCAGAATAACCACAAAGTTTCACTCCCTAGTCAATCAGAAATCTTTATTCTTAATGTTCAAGCTTCCAAAATTGTGCCAAGATTAATTTATATTTTATACCAAAACAAAAAAAGTTAATCAACAACTATTTTACTGGGACACACATCCATTCCAGATCTAATTCACAGGTAAATTAAATTAAGATAACTGATGCTGAAATATACCAAAAACACAACCACACAACGTCATAAGCCCAAGCGATCACCCTGTCACTATAAACTGGTGCCATGATGAGTGTCGGTGGTCTGTATAACTTTTTACACTTTTACACAGCACTCTCTAGTGGGCATCTTCTGGATCTGCAGTGTAAACATATTAAACACATCCAGTGGAGCACTCACACTCAAATGCACAGAGAAAATTAAGCAGATGTTAGTTTACTTTCCTTTTTCATTACATTTCAGATTTTAGTTGGGGTTAGTAAGGTAAGTTAGGGAGGACACAGACGTACATTTGCCCATTAGTCGAGGTACTAATTGGAATTAGGGGTTATACCAGTATATTTTAAAATTGAAATATTGATACCATGTTATGATACACTTATGAAGATATTGTGGAAATAATCCAGCACATCTGAAATCATTTCTGTTTATCTCCATTCTCGCTTTGTCTCCCCTGCCACCATCTGGTTGCCCTTTTACTATTCAAAAAGTGTAGTTGCTCTTTTTGTATGGTTTTGTACAGTTATGATTACAGACTCACCCTCCACCGCCCTACATTCATATTTTGAGTATAAATCATTTACCAAAAAAGAGGCAAAATGCACACTAAACAGAATTAAAGATGACTTTGACTGATATCATTAATATTATTATCATTATTTTATTTTTGATATATTTTTGTACTTTATTTATTTTTCTGATTTTCCATAGATACTGTGATAATATCATTATCATGAACTCTTTGGGCCACATCTGTTGTGAAAATCTAATATCATGCTAGCCCAAAATTGGAAGTCTATTGCTACTTACCTGTCCTTTGGGGATTTAGACCTCTGTATTTAAAGTAATAGTTGGCCATTTTGATTTTGACTGATAGCCCTTTCATGTCTGTATGGCATTATGTCATGTTAGCTAGCTGGAGCTAGCAACCTGTTAGCTTAGCTTAGCTCCAACCGAAAACTGGAGGGAAGAGTCTGCCCAAAGGTAATAAAGTCCGCCTACCTGCACCACCATATCACCATAATTAACACACAATATGTCCATTGTTAATTGGTACAAAAACCACAGTGTAAAAGTGCCGTGTTGTGGTTTTAGGAGACATTTTGGGCCAGACTATTTCTTGGCTCTGCATTTCCTTGAGTGCTGGTTCCTGGCAACCTATGCTAACAGCAAGCCTCCAAGGAAGTTAGCTAAGAAATAGCCCTTCTGTCGAAAAAGTATGTCCCAAAATGCTAACCTATTTGAAAGGTTTAGTGTGTAGGATTTAGGGGGAAATGTCAGTAGAAATGGAATATAATGGTATGCTTTTTTTAGAGTATAATTGCCTGAAAATAAAAAATTGTTTTGTTTTCATAACCACAGAACGAGCCATTAAATATCTATAGAGGGAGTGGGACCTCATCCATGGAGTCCACCATGTTTCTGTAGTAGTCCAGAAAAGATAAACCAAACACTGGCTCTAGATAGGGCCATTCATTTTACACGTTTATGCCTCAGCCGCCATAGTTAGCCCCTCCATGATGAGTTAAGTTGGAAAACATAAAACTTAAAAAAAATTCTTCCTCTACAATGTAAATTGCAGAATCTGTCTTGAGAGATTATTTGTAACGTAACACTGCTTTATTCAGTGTTTTTACCTGTTTAAATCACTCGGTCCATTTGTTTTGGAGAGAAAGAGACCTCCGTTGATAATTCGGCTTCCAGTAAAAACCTCCTCAACAATGAACACTGAAGGAATTCTAACTGGGAGACGTTTCAGCTGGTTGCAGTCTGCAATCCTCACAGCTGGATGCCAAAAAATCCCCCTAAATCTTACACAGTGCTCTTCTAAGCAATTTGACAACGCCATAGTCCTGGGAATTTTATTGAGGTAGGTGCACATGAGAGCGTGCAGATATGACATGTATCACGGCAAAATTGTTGTTATTTGGGGCTTCCTTCTTTCCACAGAGGTCAGGGGTCAACTCATGAGTCCTCCACTTCACCTTTACCTCCATTCCACTTTTCTCAAGGGAGGAAATCCACCATCACTGAGCTCCACTATCACAATCTTGCAGTGGTGGTTTGTAAAATTGTATAGTAAGGGGTATTCAGTACACATACACAGCCTACTTCAATGCCCATTTGGAAAGTTTACACAGAAAAATCAATAAATAGCTTTCTATCCTGCAGAAGAAATGGCTATAGGCAGCTATAATCCAAACACATCCCTCATGTGTTTTTTATTATGGTCATTCAGCTAAAAAAAAAAAAAAAGCTGGGAAGCTTATCGATCAAGGAAAAAAATCATAACACAATATTGAATTTCTGCCAAAGACTGGCAAATTTATAGACGCAAACAGAAACAGTAAGAACAGTTAAGAAGTGAAGCAGAATGAACACACCCACCCCGCTCTGAAGACTCTGACCCTTGAACCCTGACCTCTGCTTCCATCACAGTGCTCATTTCACAAGTTGTCAACAACCAGGACTGACGAGCGTATAAAACTAAGAAAAAAAGGCCTTGTTTGTTGCATGGCAGGGTCTGTTCAGGTTTTAGTTACATAAGGAAATATTACTTCAACTTTATATTAGCAGGAAATGCATGCATCTGTTAAATAAAATCTAACATGCAATGTAAATGTTAATCTATGTCAAAAGCAAAGGCTTGGATGACAAACACAAAGGCTTTGAATAGCACCCACAAAAAAAGGCTACTTCAAAATCAGCTTCTGAAGCTTATGGAATTGAATATCTGCAATGCAAGATTTTACAACACAAATTTGCAACTCCTGTTTCCACTTTTTCCTGTTTTATTCACATACAAGGGAGCTGGTATTTGACTGTTTTCAGTCTCAGGATTTTCAATTTTTATTGGATCTTACTTTTGTTTTTCATTTCTGTATTTCTTCACATCAACCCCAGAATCCCAGACAGTCCACTGTGATTGTGCAAGGGAGAGAGGAGGGCGTGTATTTTAACAAAACTCAGTGATCAGCGGCGTGTTCTCATTTCTTCAGCACTTGTGTCCTTAAGCTGCCGTAACAAAACAATGACCCTTCCCTCCCTTTATCTGCCTCATTCCCACAGTCCCTAAATGCACCTCCCCATATTCTCCTGAGAAAAAAAACAAACACTAATCTCCTCTCCTCTGTCTCCTCAACAATACAGGCGTTCTGACAAAAGCAGGGTTGGCTTCCACCAGACCCCTTCTCTTCTTACTTCCCCCACTCAAGTTATTTTGTTTTTCTCAGTTCTTCCGGTAGCGATTCTTTGGCTTCTCCCCACAGCCGGTAGCCTCGCAGGAGGACAGGCCGGGCTGCTTGCCAGAGTTAATGCTGCTCAGAAGGGCGGGCAGCTCATTGGTGATCGCCTTCTCGATCTTTTCCAGCAGACAGCCTCCTATGTAGGAGCACTGAGCCGTCAGGGGCTTGAAGTTGGTGACAGGGTTGATGCCAAAGAAGTCACGGTAAGCATCGCGGTTGGGCAGGTCAAACTTGCTGACGTTGGTCTTGGCTAGGATGGATTTGAAAATGTAGAATTTGTCTGGGTCGTCCACAATCTCCTGGAAGACTAGTTCAGGGTCACTGAAGAAGCTCATCTTCTCTTTAAAGGTCTGGACGTAGCGGTCTACAAGCAGGCCGTGGATGCGCACGCGGATGCCATGCTGGCGGATGAAGGCGATTTTGTTCTCCATGCGGTTTTCAATCACCTGGTTCAGATCTTCCAGGAGAGAGATCTCCTCTCGCTTGAAGAGGTCACGGCTAGTGTCAGCTGCATATTCATATGGCCAGAAGGAGCTGACGTAGACGCGGGGGGGTTCAGTCACGTTGATGAGAGGAGCTAAACTCCAAAAGAGCGCTCCGTAGACTCTCATTAAGTCCTGGGTGGCCAGGCTGTCAGCCTTGTTCAGGATGATGCGGATCTGGGATTCACGACCCTTCAACTGCCGGAAGAGCATCTCCAGCTCCAGGCCAACGTCCAGCTTGGTGGGGTCGAACACCACGAAGATCAGGTCAGCGCGGTCAATGAACCACTGGCAAACATCATTGAAGGGATAGCCTGGACAGAAGAAGAGAATAAGTAAACCACTAGATACTGAGTTGCAGTCAGCTACTTTGTATATGTAGTATGTGACAACTGTGTTTTACCTCTCTCTTGCTGCTTTCGGTTCTCAATGATTCCTGGCGTGTCCACAAAAGTCACACGCTCCAGCATCTTGTGGGGCATCTCGATACCGATCAGTTTTTCCAGGAAGTTTTGACCAAACTTCTCCAAAGGAGAGAAGGACCGAGAGCTATCAGCAGCCATAACAATACCCTCAACAGAGCGGATCTTCTCCCCGTGCATAATTACAGTGAACTCAGAGGTAGTAGGCTCAGCTCCTGGAGACAAATTCATGGAAGACAAGAGGATTAGCAAGAATAGTATCAAGACGAAGAGCATGTTAAAAAAGAAAATCTGCCAGTAGATCTAGGCAGAGATGAGAGGGATGTGAATACACTGGGGAATTGTCTGCTCTTTAACAGCTAAGCAATGAACAGAACCTCTCTGTCAAGCAACATGAAGCCGAGGGGAGCTGCAGATTTAGGCTCTAAATCTCAGATGCTTATGAGCCAGCCCTTTCACATCAGGTGTTTTCGACTTTTTCGCAGTTCTAAAAACCCCTCTTTTTATTAGGTGTTTCGGAGCAAACACTTCCAGGGACCCCCTGAGAGGAACTTTGATCGGGTGAGCTCTCCTGAGAACTACACACCCACAAGGACTTTTTTTGTGTTTGTATTTACACTGCTAATAGGAACACTGAAGTGACTTACTGTAAGACAGCCGTCGTTTGGCGAGTTAAAATTGCATTGTATTTCCACTGTCACATATATGACCCATAAAGCCTTGACTTCATTGTCGACCCATTTGTTCATGTTTTCTTCAGTTTTGTTTTCGTTACAAGCTGCTTGAGTTTTGTTTTGTCTGTTGTTTACACAGCTCTTTTTTTTTTTTGTTTTTAAAAATGGAGGTTGCATTAGCTGTGTTCAACAAATCAACATACACTTACAATACTCATGGTTCCTCTTGTGCTGAGAGAGTACCTGCTCTGAGATAGGAACTAAAAAACTCCCTCAAAACATTGTTCAAAGAAATATGGCATAGTGTTAGTTCAGGCAGGACATGATGTCAAGCTCAGCTCACATTCCAGCCAATCAACTGATGGAGCAGCTGACTGATGAAAGGGAGTCAGCTGACAGATCACATGATTCCTTTCTATGCAACCGATTGGCAAATCTCATTCAGGGTGCCCTATTTAAGCTGCTCTGGCCTGCCTACTGTTGGTGCTTCCACTGCATGCCGTTTTGCAACCCGCCTCCACCCCAGCTCCTATGTTCTGTTCCCGGGGGGGGGGGGTCTTTGCTGCTGCTCTCCCTGCCTTAGGCTTTCCCTGTAGGTGCATGGAAGGGCAGGGAGGTTTGCTCTCTCTGCCTCAGGCTCTCCTCGTTTGCACATGGAAGGGCAGACAGGTGTGCTCTCTCCGCCTTATGCTTTCCACGTAAGCGCATGGAAGAGGCTTTCGGTATAGGTTGGAGGAAAGGCAGAGAGAGCTATACCGCCAAATATAATACTGCAATGGCAATAAAGTTTTCTTTGACTAAAGTGCTCCTGACTGTACTATGATTGTTCCTAGTTCTTTTGGTGCAGACACAACAAAAGGGGGGTTCTTAGACTTATTAAAACGTTTCTCCCATACAAAAATGCCTATTGCAAAAGTAAGGTCCTATACCAACCGTCAGCCAGCTTGCAGTACGTCACTTTAGCGTTCTTATTACCAGTGCAAATGCAAAAAAAGCCCTTGAAGGTGTGTAGTTCTTGGGGCAGTGGGCAGTTTCTCTCAGAGATTACAGAAAATACAGATTATAGCTGCTTTACATAAATTGAGCCGTGGCACTAAATTGCCAGAGATCACTGCTGAGCCTTCTTAAGATGTCATGGATCTAATTCAACAAAACTTTAGATCAGGCAGCTGCCTCTCTGATGGTCCTGCAGATTTATGATGGCTTTTTCAGGTTACTTCATTTAACATTGGCTTATAGTACATTTACACATTACAGCATTAAACATTATTTTTTAGCCAATTTAAAAAGACAATCTGTGCAACATACCTGTGTAGAGCTGATAGGGGCTGTCGTGCATGCCCAGGAGGTAATTGATCATGGAGGACTTTCCTACGCTCCAGGGTCCCAGGAACAGCACCATGGGCTTGGAGGTGATCTCTCCATCTGTTGGGCAAGGAGAGACAACAGTGGTTAAACTCTCAGCAGGATGGCTAAATGAGGACAAAGAACCTCTAAAGCTCATCCCAAATTTTATAAGAACAATTATGAGGTAGCCAGTTTTTATTTGTGGCTGACAATAACAGGTACGAGGACCTGAGCTGTTCCGTGTTGCCAGAATCCAGTGTTTGATTTTGTGCCTCATAAAAGGATTGTTTAACCAAAACAACAATCTGTCCAAACTGTATCCTTGGTTTTTGGGATGAACTCTACTTCATGTCTGAGAGACACCAAGAAGCAGGTCGCGATAGCGCTGCCACTCTGAAGAGCACAGAGAAATATTTTGTAAGACTGAGAAAGGAAATAACAAAGGTAGGTAAAGAAAGATGTGTCAAAGCTGTAATGCTTGTTTAATAGCATAAAAACATCAAGAAAATGCTGCAGCCATATCTCAGTGACACACGTCAAAGCAGCGCCATCACTCTGACTTAAGATTCAACGGGGTAAGGCTTTCAGAGCAAGCTGTGTGTCTCATAACAGTCTGCCATGTGTGCTATGAGTGGACATGGTGTCGGGGTGGGTGGGTGCAGGACGGTTCTGGTTCAAAGCCGAATTAATTCAAAAGAAGTTAAGGGTGAAACATCCCAAAAAAGAAAAGGAAAAAGCAGAATTTTTTTTCCAAAGATTTCAAAGAAAGAAAAAGGTAACTAAATAACCACCCCTGACGCCATACTCGTTTTTTAAAATGTAAAAAAAAAAAAAAAAATGTAATTAAAGGTCAGTCATTTCGCTCCTAGCCAAACACTGACCACCCTCTCCCACCAGTGTCCCCTCTTAAAACCTGTGTGTCCTTTGCTAAAGCCAGAACTGCACATGCAACCCCCTCCATATTTTCCATTTTATACCATAATTACACAACTAAATATGTGGTCTCTACTAAATACTGCAGGTAATATGCTGCCTAAACAATAACAGTCTTTTTAACAATCTTTTAAAGTAATACTTCACCCTCCAAATGACCATTTTTATATCAATTACTCATTCCATGTAATGTTGAATTTGTGAAGAAAACTTTGTTTTTCTCGCATGTGAACAAAGAATCCATTTTTCGATTAGGGCTGTAAAATGTGTATTTGCCCAAGCAGTTTTTGTTTCATTTGCTCTTATTGCTTTTCAATCATTTTATTATTTTGCTATGCTGTTGTAACTGACATGTCAATGTCTCAAAAATTGTTTAAATAAAGATTTAAGTGGGAAAAAAAGTCACACAATAACACAAACTAACTAACAAGGCAGCGGTAGACCAGCAGCCCCTGTGTTGAGCAAGGTAAAATTACTGTTGTCAATAGAGTATGGCTTTGAAGATAGCAGCGATAAATTTGGCTTTTAGTTCAGTTCCCTGTTAAAAGGGCTCATCATACGACTGGATAAATGAGAGTTGGACAAACTTATACTGCACAAGCTTTGTATAAGTTTGTAAATGGATGCTTTCCTGTTGTTAAACGTGGACCCCTATGACTTCAATTCATAAAGACTTTTCTCCACTTTTGGATTCTTAGTTCACCATGGAGGCATGCGAGAAAAACAGTGTTTTTCACCAATTCAACCTAACACAGGGTGAGTAACTGATTTACAAATGGTTATTTGGGTGTTGAAGTATTCCTTTAAGATAATGTTTTTATTTACATTTCTTCCCGTTTAATTCTTTAATATGGTATTTCGGTTGAAATTTTGTATGAGTAAATCCACTTTGATTTACATTGTGTACAAAACTGCTCTGTATGGGTTGAACCTTTCGCCTATGGGCCAATTTGACCCCGCCCCAATCTGTAACATTACATCAGGTGTTGCCCAAAGTGAAACATGCTTGAAACTTTTGACCCACAGAGAGCAGTGCAGCAGTTATATTAGTCTAAGTGACTCACAAATGTATGAGGACAAATGGAGAGGGGGAAAAGGAAGGGGCTGAGCACTTCAGGCGGTGCCATGCACAGGTAAGCCCCGCCCACACCCACCTGTGGCTGAGTCCCCCAGGGTTCGTCCGGGGTAGGCTGTTAGGTGAAGGGATGGGGAGAGGAGACAGGAGAGGGTGGAGTACAGAGAAGTGTGGGGAACAGGAGGTGGAGGAGAGTGAGGAGTGAGGGTGTGAGGTCTCTAGAAGCAACAGGGAGGGGCAGAGTAACAGTGTGCATGAATGGGTGGGAATCTAGTCCCATGTTTGACCTCAGGTGTCAAAGATGTTCTTCTACAAATGGTGTGCCTTGGTGAATCTTTTTGCCTGTATATTTTCTCCTCCCCTCTACAAAAAATACATGTTCAAGTGGAGGCATAATACAGGTGGTATTTCACAAGTTTGCATGCATGCCTATCCTAAAAGGCCACAAGAGGGCGGGCTTTATTTCACTGTGGGACAGTAGAGTGTGTTCTTGGCAGTTCAGTATGCAGCTTTGAGTGTTGAGCTAACTGTGAAGAAACACTGCAAAGTCATTTTAAAGTCAAACAAAGACATTACAACAAAGTATTGGGGGGAAGAAATAGAAGAAAAGGGGAAGAAATATACTATAAATGGAGAGATTTAGACCAAATATTGCTACATCTTTTTTCTGGACCAATATTGTTGGACTTAAAACTATAATATGAATACATATATCATTACTATTCATGTGCATTAAAGCCTACAAATGACCTTTAAAAGGTATTTATACAACTCTAAACAGTACACAGTTCATGCCCTCATAAAACAGTGAGTCTGAAAGCCCAAAGAAAGATAATAACATATGATAAAATACCCAAGAATTTGGGAAAAAAAAAAAAGATCTCTCTGTATGTGTTGGTTGACAGTGTGAGGATGATGTGTGTATACGAACAAGTCAACGAATCAGTCACCAAGCAAAACAAACAGAAAAACCCACACATCAGAACAAAGTGCAGACGTAGGCGAAGCGTCGGTGATTGATACCTGAGATCTCATGCTGCCTCAGCTCATTATATTTGTAGGCCTGCTCCATCGGCTTGATGGATGTATGGTAGATCTTCCGCAACTTCTGTAGAGCAGCTGGAGGACAAGGAGCGAGAGAGGAAATGGTGATAAAGGTGTTGCAGTGAAATCATTTTTTAGAGGCCGGGAAAGGTAGAACCATCCAGGTCTTTACAGCGAAAGTAGCACTTTAAGATGAGTCAGAAAAATATTTTTGTTATTGTTCCTTGAGTATTTTGTCAAGCATCTAATGACCCCTTACATTTATTTTGCTTCAGAACCACTAGTACAGTACTTTCTGTTTGGTACACACTCTAACAACCAACCACCATCCTTCATGTGTTGCATAAATAATCAAAGATTAGAAAGACATTAGTAAGTTAAAAGGAAATCTGGCAAAGGGATTCAGAGGATATTACAGTGTTTAACTGCTTGACATGCTTCATTGAGCTAACTTCAATTTGTCAGATAAAGTACAAGCACGCACAAAGCTTTACAAAACACACATCTACTGAACCATCTTTAATCCTCACCTGCATAGTCTCCTGCTTTTTCTTCAGTTGCAAGCCGCAGCGTCTCGTCGATGTGAGATCTGTCCCTGAGGACAGAGATGAAATCTTCTCCTTCTTCTTCTGTAAAAGCAACATTAACAAAATTCAGCTTGATTCAAGTCCTCATGTCTTTAATGATGTGGTAACATGAATAACGGACCCAGGTGGCCAGGTGAGAGTTTCATTATGAGGCTCACACTTGGGCTGCTGACAGCCAGTCATATATGTTCGATAAAGCTATGCTACAGAGGCCAATGGTGCTGCTATTTGTGGATGCACGTCAATAAATACATCCTGCATCTCTCAATATCTCTCACCACTGCTGGGAGTTTAAAAGTGACACACAGATAATTGATAATAAGCACTGGGTGACAGTTTTGCATCGGTTGCCAATGGCAACTTCAGACATTGCAGATATTTGAGCCGTCTCATTATCAAATGTTTCCAGCCCGAGCCTTGATTTAATCTGCAGCCACATGCACACCAAATGCCTCTTCTTCAACGTCTTCACCTCCATCTACCTCTCTGTCTAACCATCTCACCGGGGGCAAATGCACATGTTAATATTGAAGGGAGCATGTCCCCTGTTTGGTTTGGTTGTAGTTTTTTTTATTGGGAAGAGCGTATGGAAGAGTCCAATGAGAGGATGCGCACCAAGTACCAGGAGCTTGTTGAACAGTGCAGGGGGCAAGGCTGGCAAACTAGCTCTGAGCCTCTGGAGGTGGGCTACAGTAGATTTGTGGGGGGATCACTCTGCAAGGCATTCATGCTGCTGGCTATTACTGGGGAGGCAAAGAGGAAGGCTATCAAAGCTGAAACTGAAGCTGCAGAAAAAGCCACAAGATGGCTTTGGATTAAGAGGGCAGATCCGTGGCCAAATGCTGCTGGGACACAGGCTGGAGTCTGATCAACTCCGGTCGGGTTGCCTGGGCGAGGGTGTCTGATTTGTTGAAAGACCCAAAACACCCAATGACCCCAGGTCAAATCACTGATGATGTGTCCCAGCGCATCCATAGTATCTTTCATCATCAAAGTCATTGGTGCCATAACTAAATTAAAACTGGCTGAATAAATCAGTTGAAAGACTGAACTTTGTATTAAAAAAAGAAACATTGGAGGCTCTCTGAGACCCCTTTCACCCCTTAGGAGGTACAAAATGGTTTAGTCCACTCTTGCTCTTGGGTTGGTCTCTAAACCATGCCCACAAGAGAGGCGCTCAGTCTTGCAGCAAAGTTTTCCAAGTGGCCATTCACGGTATTGCAGCAAAAAAAATCCTCAATTGCTAGAAAAGATGCGCCTGTAAAACAGTTGACAGGACACATGGAACTGCAAACAAGGTAAAAGTTTCTATTCTTAATTTTTGAGCCATGGTGGATTTATATCTGTAAAACTTTCCTCAAGTGATCTACAAATCCACGACGTCATCATAATGTTAAGTCTATGAACGAGCGGGAACTCACAGATGGGGCCAGTTGGAGAAACACCACTGTACGTATTCAGTAGGCTACATATTGCATAAGTAAACCCAGAAGCTAGAAAACTTTTTTGCTGAATACGCCATAAGAGCAGCTCCACTGGAATAAATAGGTGCCATCTTGGCATCCAGTATCTGGTTATTATTATATTATGTGCTCTAAATGCAGCTAGGGTCAAGTAAGTGACACTGTTATGTCGTTTCAAAGACAAGAACATGAAATGAAAAATCAGGGTTCCAAAAAAAAGAAAGAGAAGAAAGGGAAAGACAGCAAACTGACTCTGTAAAAAAAATAAAAATCAAAAGCTTCCTGAGAGAGACATGGATCAAGAGAGGAAGGGCCCCTGTACTTATACATAAACAGGGAATTCAATCATCCACTGGGAACAACAAGATCTAACTTCACTGTGTGTGTGCGCACTTCAAATCCATCAGTTTTAATGTCACATTGTGCAGAAAAAAAGTTTGAAATAATCTCAGAGTTCACCAACAAGTACTTTCATGACTATTTGGAGCGTCAGAGAGGTGTATTGTCCTTCATCGTTACAATTTGTGTTGGGCTGCCTGTGCACCAAAAAATGGGTGACTTTCCTTTAATGTATATACAATAGTGCTTTTCTCCAAAGTGGCTTACATTTTTGCACCAGCAACTTACATGTGTGTGGTATTTTAATGACTCCCCCCTCCCCGTAGTGTGTGTGTGTGTGTGTGTGAGAGAGAGTGAATCCGAGAGAACGTATCCGCTCACCAGTGTGTCATGTCCACTTTTGAACATATCGCATCGCTCAGATCTCCGCTGTTAGTACAATCATCTCTTAATTTAGAAAGCAAACGCTGGAAATAAACAAAGACCTTTGTTTGGCATCACCACGGGCTTTATAGCAACAGCAAAGATACAACAGAGAGAGAGAGAGAGAGAGAGAGAGAGAGACTTCCCCAATTTCATTACGCACTGGGTGGAGGACTCAGAGCTGGACTAAGTGTTCCCATCGGTAATATACATGATGAGACAATGATGTGCAATCCTGTGTCTTTTCTCTTCTATATTTAACCACCTATCACAGACTTATCGCACTGTGAGGCCTGTCCTTGTGTGTCCAGGCCTCACAGCGAGCCACCCAGTAACGCCACACAGTCCTGCTTCGGACAAACCTGCTACGGCTATGAGCTATAAATAGGAGGAGCGGGGAAGTTTTCTGGTTCACACCTTCATGCCCCTGGTGGGTTATGGGTTTTTTTTATCCAAGCTACCAGACACTCCCTTAATAGAGTTGTTATGGGATTTTAAAAGTATTTACAGCATGTTATTCGAATATTAAAGGTCTCTTGTATGGGATTTAGTGACATCTAGTGGTGAGGTTGCAGATAGCAACCAACTGAAATATGTGCCAAGTGTGTAGGAGAACTACGGTGGCCGACGGAAAAACGAGAAAACACAAATGGCCCGATTTAGAGCCAGTGTTTCATTTGTCCGTTCTGGGCTACTGTAGAGGCAACATGAGGAAATCAATAGAAGAGGACTCATGTATATATTAACAGCTCATTCGAAGGTCACGAAAAAGCAACAATCCTTAGTTTCAGGTGATTATACACTGATGAAAACTCAGTTATGAGTATTATATTCCATTTCTGCCAATGGCCCCGTAAACCCTTCACACTGAACCTTTGAAGCTGATAGTATGAGGAGTCATTCAACTGTAAATCAGGCTGTGCAAAACACATGGCATGATCTGAATATTGATGTTGTTACATAAGCATGTCGTCTGCATACTTCCTGTCAGCACAGCCCAGTTAAATTCAGTTTACTGGCACAGGAAACACATTAACACGTATAACATCCACCCTCTACTTGATCTCAAAACAGGATAAAAGTTTGATATAACCTCCTAAGCTGTGTGTCTCTTGACCTTTCTAACAAAAAACTCTTATAAAAACTAATAATACAGCATGTTCAGATTAAGTGTCCTGCATGGAGGATCAGGAAGCATGAAAAGTTGGCGCTGTGGCCCAGGGCGCGACCCTCTGATCTCAGCTGGTGACTGCAAATGCCCATCATGCCTGCAATACTCATCACCAGTCAAAAACTGACTGGTGTGAAGTAGAAGCACTTGGTGGGGACAGGTAATATTTTTTGCAGAGCTCTCAGACCAGAGGGACGAAACTTTGAACATCTTATGTGCACTGCTGGGAGATCCAGTCTTCCTTCATTGACGTTTTGAATCAGCATATGGATCAGGAACTTGACCAATAGATGTGACACTCTAAAGTCAAATAAACACTCAGCTATAATCTCAATTACCGCACTCTCAGCAAGTTAATCAAGGGTGCGTTCATAAATCCAGTCTGACACTCTACACTCTACGGAGCACTGTTGTTCGAAGACACAGGGCATTTTATTTCTACATGAATTAATGAACAGTTTAGTTAATCACACAGTCACTCTGCTACTCCAGCTATTAATGTCTGTGTGTATGTATCTTCATTTTGAAAGGGCTATACAATACAATAGGGTAACCTCATGGCAGACATTTAGCAAATTTCCCTGTCTTCAGCCATTGTGCATAATTGCTCCTTAGTCTAGTTTTATGGGGGGGGGGTTCTACATAAATATATATATTGTAAACCAACAACTCCACCCTCTAAGATGGCAGCACGGTGATGTACTCTGTCCTTATGTCCTTATCTTGGAACCCATCAGCTATCAGTCTGATGACCTCTGGGAGCCAGTGCTGTAACGGAACAAAACTTGCCATTTTCAGCATGTACGTATATGTAGCTCGGAGATTGTAGTTTCCTGTAGCGAAGGGGATTTTTTTAAATGGTGACACGCAGATAGCAGAAGAAAGGGAGAATGCCAGTCTAAATAGCCCGCCAATGGAAGGCTTATAGCCACTTTCTACATCCGCTGAGCCAGACTATTTTAGGCCCAATAGCATCACATGACAGGCCCGCAAACTATAATTCCACTATGTCAAATTGTCTTGGGGGTTGGGGCAATAGCCAATACTCGTGTAGCCAGCGGATGTTCGGACAACAGTTATCTTAGCCAAGACTTCCTCTTTCACGTGCCAGTCATTGTTTACGGTCCGATTAGCAATTTGAGATGTTAGAATGGAGCTGGAGTTGCGAGACAATGTCTACAGCTTGACTGTTATCTTCATATATATGCAGATACGTTTAAAAAAAAAAGCTAAATAGTTAGTATAGTCATGCAACCAAAGCCCGGTCAAACGTGATTGTTCAGTACTACTTGGGCTACAAACGGAAACCAAAACCCTTCCAATACCAACATCTTGTCTCATCGCCTACAGATTCAACATTCATATCTGTTTATAGAGACTACCCCGCACCCTCACCTGGAGTACAGCCACCAGCCATGTGGCCTTCACTTTTAGTGTTTCTGGCCAGGAGTCAGAATGGCACGCTGCTTCGGCCAAAACTGATGGTGCATCAGATGACGAGTAAAATCATCTGAAGGCCTGTTTGTTTACAAGCCCGAAGCAAACTCTTTCTTATTAATGACCCAAGGGTATTTAAAGTGGTAATATGTTCACAGTCAGTAAAATGAACTAGGGTCATTTAAGATGTCGGAGATAGAAAGTGTCTCTCGATCAATCGGATGATTTGAAAGTATATCACACTCCAGGCAGCCAAAAGGAGCATGTCAGTACAGTATGTGCACAGGTAAACAATAATGTAAAGACCAGAGAAGATCCCCCAACAGTTGCTGTTTTGCAGCATACGTGGCAGCAGTGACACACACTGGAACAACACTGATTCTCCCAGAGTCAAGCTGCTAAAAATAAGCCTGCGTAATGTTGCTCCCAGCACAGTGCAAAAACAAGAGAAACCAAAAGGTTAGCAGGCAGAATAAAACAAGGGGTATGAGTAATACTGCAATCCCTAAAAAGATTCAGTGACTGTCTATATCTGTCACGAAGTATTTAAATGTGCATAAGGCAGTTTAGTCTACATTCTTATGTAGTATTTTTTAAGTACAGTAGGGCGTGGTGATAGAAGAAGTGGATGTATATTGCAATGCAAGAGAAAATTAGTTCATCCTTTTGTGCATGTGAGCTCATGACAAGAGTGCCACTCCCCTAATGCACTGTTGGATGAAGCAGAGTTACAACTTAAAATGTAATCTTAAGTAAAGGCATTTAAAATCAGCCATTCTTGCCAAATGCTCGTTGCATGCCTATTTTGTCTGCATGACCTTTAGAAACCACAGTAAGTGACATCATCTTGTAGCACCATCTGTGATACATGGCAGCCATTTTGCACTAACACATTTTGGCTGCATGTCATTGCAAAAGCAGGAATTTAAGTCCTCTGAACAAACACTGAGTAACAGTTTGACACAAGATGGGATGAGTTACACAGCGAGGAAGTCAGTTTTCAGAGGACACTGCGGATGATTCATCTTGGAGGCTCAAGAGGCTTTTGAGGAACGCGTCCCATCTCTTCACTGCACTAGGCGTGTCCCTGAAGTGCACAAAGCTTACTCAAGCTTCAGTAACTTGACTCATCATTCAGAAGAGTCGTGTCTTTTAACACTAGCCTCTTGAGTGGGTTTTAACTGCTGTGAGTGTGTTAACACCCCCCCCAATCCAGTCAATCCCTGATGGAAGCCCTGGGACAGAGGTCTGCAAAGATCAGAGAGGTAGCGTTGCCCGCGGAGGGTGGGCCTTGCATCAGCGGTCAAAATTAACCCTGCAGGCGCCAGGGGAGTTGAACCCTGGACATCTGTGCCCAGGACCATGTGTCCTCAGTGAGCCCGTTGCCACACAACCCTCCCTCAGTTTGGAGAAACACTCTGGCGGCATCAGCACATCCAGTAGGAATGTTGGTGATTTAAGCCTACCACAGCCTCAGCGGCTGGGGTAAGTCATGCCTCAACTATAGATCCTTGTGTGGAGGCTATTCAACCATCAGAGGGAATTTCAATCAACTAATGTAACTGTGAAACTTCTGTGCAAATATGTAAGTTCAAAGACCACCTTCACTATAAAGATCAATAAACAAACACGTTTTACTCTGCTGAGAGGAGAAGGCTTCGTTCTTGTTCATGTGCATGTAACACCATGGTTTGTGACATCACACACTGTGGAGCCAATCACTATCTAACATTCAAATACACAGAAATAGAGTCAAAAGAATGCCGGTCAAGAGCTGTCAACTAATCAGACAAGAAATCACACACTGAACAAAAAAAAATGCACTTACTACATTAAAGCTGCATTTTTAACAATACCTTTGTCATATTTGCTCAAACTGAAACTGTACTCACACAGTAGTACATGAGACACATAGTCACTGTCAAAAAAAAAAAATCACCTTCAACTGCCTCCTCATAGTGCTTCTTATGACATATCTAAGACTCTAGCGTACATAAATGAAAACAATCAAAGCTGAGGAGTCTCTAGCGCTGTAATCCATGTCAATCACTGCTCATGAACTGTGGTCAAACTATCAAATCTAGGCAGCACTGATCAAATATGAATAAAGATTCTGTTACTGCATTGGCTCTTTCTCACCTTAAATGTTTTCAGAAACATATTTTAGTGTACTGTTTAGCTGTAAATGAGAAAGAGAAAGTTTGCTCTGGCTGGTGCATGGGCAGATTATGAGACATGAGCCCCTGGGCAGAGACACGCAAAAGGCCGCACAACCTTTCCTACATTTGAACAAGACACTTAGATTTTATTGTATCTTTTATCTTTGTAGGCTCTATTTAAAGTAATATTGTGTCTTGTTGGGGTCGTGTTTGTGTCTCTTTGCAGTCATTTTGAGCCCTTTTATGGCCTGAATGTGTTTATTTGAGTGATATTTTGCAGGTGAAGACCAGTGGGGCCCCTGGGCCTGTGGCCAGTAGGCCCGTTCAGTAATCCATAAAGGGGGCAACTGTTTAACATGGTGGCTGGTCAGAAATCATCTAATTTGACAGCTAAACAGTACACTAATGTTTCTGAAAACATTTGAGATGAGAAATAGGCAATGCAGAAACAGAATCTAGATTCATATTTTCTGCCTCGTTTTTAAGTTGGAATACAGCTCACAAAGTGACTGACATGACTGACAGCTGCGTTAGAGACTCCTCAGCTCTGATTGGTTTATTTCATTTGGCTGCAGAGGATTCTAGCAAATGGAAGCTGTAGGAAGAGGCAGAGACTATTTGTCTCCTGTATGGCCGTGTAGATTTTTCACAATTTGAGCAAATACAACAGAAACTTAATTTTGTCAAATTTACCAACTGTGCATTAATGTAGTCAAAACATACAACCAGGGCTCACTCTAACGTGCATTATGTTCCTATGTGGATATGAATGTGTGCTAGTATGTATCCGCAGCCATGTGCATTAACACTTTATATATTAGGTATCTGTGTATGTGTAAAACCCCAGGATCATGTTCTGCTTGCAGCACAGTGGAAGTAAATTGAATTATGAACCTGATGAGGGTGACAGGCCTGGAACCTCCACTCAGAGGATTTATCCTGAGCATGGGGGGATTCAGGCGACCTTAAGTAAAGGCCAGGGGGTTCCACTGGAAAGATCCATGGAGAGTCATTCAATTTAAACAGAGTGGGCCATTTTTACCTGAGCGCTAATTGACAAACACAAACCAAATTTCTTGCACATGAAGAAGAACAATTCTCAAACATTTTACTAAAAATGAACCCTAATGAAAGCTAGGGTTAAATGCATATGTTTCTTCCTCTTGCAAGGGTTAGAGATGTGAGAGTGGTCAGCAGAGTTGTGCAGGGCGTGGTGAGAAGAGGCCACAGATGGCAACAGGTGGCACAGCTTGTGGAGCTAGTACTCCCCCATAGTCAAAAATAGACCCACAATGGGTCAGAAGATGGACAGAGGAGGGGGCAGAATGGCTGGCTCCTATTTTAGTCAGTGTGGAGACTCATAGACATTCACATCCCTTACAGCTGATTGTGTAATATACAGGCTAACCAAAACGAGAGCTACTGTAACGGGACAGCTCACGTATGTTTCAAATATAGTACTGATACTTGGCAAATAAGATGCACTATGGTTTTCCTTGTATCTCAGGCATTTTACGCAAGAAATACAGTTCAATTATGAGTATAATTCATGTCATAGTGACATACATTATGTACTGTAAATGCATGTATTTCAGATAAAAAAAACATAACTGGATTTATGATCGTCACTGACCATCTTATGTGAGCCACATCCGGATTATAAGTCCTCTAAGGGGTCACTGACAGCCACACTTGCAGTTGAGTGACATGCTCAAACGAAGGTGCAGCGGCAAAGGCACTTTACCCTGAGGTGTTGATCTGACGCCTCTATCCCTGCTCTCCTGTTCGAAAGCCAGGAGAGGACGTCAGGTGCCCTTGGGACTGGGGGGCTTGTCTCAAGGAGGGGTGTGTTGTAAAGCAGTTGACTGGTGTGTCCCTTCTACTACTACCAGCGTAGGGGTGTCCCAGACATGCCACATGCCATCAGAGGGGATCACGTGGAGACGGTGCGCATTTAAATGTCCACGTCTCTCCTTTGCAAAGTGAGGAAGCCAAAGATGCTTTTACTGTATCGAGGATGGATAGTGTTACCACTCAAGTATAAACAGGCTGGTGTGAAGAACTAATCAAGGTCCCAAAGAGACTGTGATTTATTTGGATATTAAAGAAAAACTCAGCTCTTGGACTCTGAGTGTTGCATCTAAGCAATATGCTGTGATTGTTTTTTTTACTAATGACATTTTTGCATTGAATTATCAGCTTACTTACACCCGTCTCACACTTAGACAACGCATATGGAATTGGACACTGAACACGGATTTAATCTTTGTGTTGTCAGTCAGCGCCATTCACACAAGACCTGGTTAGTGTAGGGTTTCTGGCAACCTTATAATAACCCAAACTTTACATTAGCAACCTATGTTTACTCCAACATGACAAGCAACATGACTGTTGACTCATTTGCTCCACCAAAAAAGTTTCCTCTGCTCCTTGAAAGATGGAAGCTAACACTGCAGGTAAATGATGGTAAAGGAATATTATGGCAGAGTCGGAAGAACATTTTGAGAAGCGCTCAAGGCTGCACTTGACCTGAAGGTGCTCCACCAGAGCCTAATTATGCCTGACCGTACACAGAGATATGTAAGACATTATTGTACCAGAATGATTCCTTCAACCATGTCTGCAGTTCCCAAAGTCAAGGTGTCCTTGCTTTACAGCAATGCAGACGACCGTAATAAATAATTCCAGTGGATGTGTAATCAACTGGCTTCACTCTTTAAATTTGTTTAAACACGGATGCATGTCAGAAATGAGTGTGAGATTTCACAACATCAAGATCACCATGTCAGCAGCTGCTTCCAGCTGTATTTCTTACAAAATCTACTAAACATCATCATATTAGGACATAACATTAATGTCTTTGACAATCTGCACATCCCAGGGCTGTTAGACAACCCATGATGAGATGATAGCAAATCGAATTTAACATTCCTTTGGAACATTAGCCTTCTACCCTCTCTGCTCATCTCTGCAACTCCAATGGAGTTCCTGACAGCGATCGAACCAATCAATAACACTGATGATTACACACTGAGCAGCAAGGAGTTCATGATTCCCTTAACTGACCATACCCTGCAGGCATAGGAATCCAAACTCCTGTGTGCTCCACAACAAAAAAACAAAACAAAAAAAAAAAAATAAAAAAATCAATACATGTGCACATTAGAGACCAAGGCCACCAAAGACACCTGCATGGGCCTGCAGAAGCGGTCTATGAGGGCATGAGTTGCAGTCAAAGCCTGGCCCCTCCTGCCTGGAGAATGCATGTCCCTATAAGGCCAACTGCTGGGAATAAATTGCGATTGTGACAGTGCAGAGTGACAGCAGCTGTGCTTGTATCTAAAGGGAAGCATGGGGCTGGGAGGGGTGAGGAGTCAGGAGGGAAGGGGAGTCAAGCAGAGGGAGGGAGGGAGGAACTGTAGTGAATAGTGTTGGGTTTCAGGAGGCCTTCCAATCTTAGACACCTGACAGTAGCCTGGAATATGGAGGCCTGGGCCCGGGCTGTGGAGCTGAACGCCACCCCAAGGACGGACAAGGGTGACAGACAAGGGTAACGCCAACCACTCCAGTCCAGACCCAGACACCAGTCTGCATTTTTAGAAGCGGTAATCTGGGAGAAGTTGCTGTCACTATCACATTGAACCTCATGGGTGCCATGGAATCATATTGAGAGATCATTATGATCTCTGTAGTTTAAGATGCAATGGATTATCATCACATCTCTAGGGATTTTAAGTCTGAGTAACTCTTCCAAACCAGAAGGTGGAAAATAAAGTTCAGGAATGAAGCAATGTGAGATTACATCTATGAATGCAGCGGTATAAGAGACCACTCAAGCCCTTGTGTGACTGTTCTCTTCTTAGTTAGACTAAGACTTTCCATCAGCTGGTGCCATGCGTTAGGACAGCTGACATGCTGTCAGTCCACAGGAGAGGCTGAGTTTGAATGATCCTCAAAAGCTCTCCTTTGTAAAGCCACTCAAATGTATGATATGACATCTGTTCACACATCAGATGTGTTAGGCATTGAAGCTGTGTGTTTGTTTTGCATTTTAATAACTGAGAATAAAAGAAAGTCTGTCATTTTGCACTGGGTGCCAACAGCTTAATTATAAACTGCGACAGATTTTAAATAGTCCAGCTTGGTGGCAAAGAAAGACCAGGCTAATATTTCTGTCTCTGTCACCGTCTATCCTCGGCTGGTGTCCCCATGACTGTCACTGTCCCCACACACTCTGCCTCTGTAAGCCAGTGCCATTCCTGACCAACTTGCCCCAACAATGGACACAATAACCTCAACAACTACTTTTGGACGCCTACTTTTAACAGTCTGAATCACAGCCTCTGACTCTCTGAAGGGTCACGCTTTGATCAAGCTAACAAAGCAACCAAGCGTTCATTAAACTTTCATTAAACCAGCGTCTAAACTTACACCACATTGCTATTTCATTCACTGGAAGCAATTGTACAAACACACATAGCTCATGCCCACAATGCACCACCCAACATAATATATCCACCAGATGTTTGACCAAAACGCTCACTGAAATTCTTACCTGCTGTGGCCTGCAAAAGCAGCAGGGAGAGGAAACAGCAGATCAAGACTGTACCCTTCATGATGGCTGCCAGGAGAACTCTGATAGTCACACAGACTATATATACCGAGGCAGGAAGGTTAAAGGGCATGCACAGAAAAGAGGCGGGGCATAGAGAGGGCCAGCTGGTGGAGGGGGCAGAGATCTGTGTGTTGGAGGTGTTGCAGGAGTCATAGCATGCCACAAGGACTCTACGTGTACAAGCAGCTGACTCTCCTTTCTAGAGAGGTCGCAGCCCGGGCCTCGGCATAAATGCACTGAGATCTGGCTCTGTGTTTCAGTGCTGAATCACAAAACTTCTCACTGATGACGAGTTTACAGAATTTGTGTTTCAGAGACTGAGAATAGATGTATGTTTCAACACTTCTAAGAATAAGCTGGTTTCAAATCAGCAGTCTGGGGGATGAGTCTTAAAGGAAAAGTATAACATTTTGGGGGACATGTTTAAAATTCTTGCCTCGAGTTAAATGAGAAGCCTGACACCATTTAGTGAGTAGTACCAATATTTTTTTAACTTTGGAGAAAGGGCCAGGCTTCCCATATCCCCTGCTTCCAACCTTTAAAAGGTGTACTACGCTATCACGGGTGTGGTTAGAATCCAGATGCAGCACCACAGACAAACAAGTCAGTTTCTACTAGTCTTAAATGACGTCACATGTCAAACACAGAGTGAGCAAGCAGATGAAAAAACAGTTACAGTAATTTTTTGGCTCAGAACCTTCTAAGACGCAGGTTCAGTCCAGACTGCTTGGTATGGCACACCGAAGCAGAGAACATGTAAGTTAGTTCAAATGTGTGCAACTGCACCTTGAGGGAGTAGGCAGAAGGCAATGCCTGATGAACAGGCAGTCCGAAACCAGGAGTTCATACAGGAGAAGCCAACACACCTGTGTGGAGCTGACTGTAGCCAGCGAGGGTCTTGATAACGGCAATGATGAGTGGATCCTGCAGCATGCACACAACGGCAGAATGTGCAACCATGTGGCGAGGTAATCCACAGCACAGGAAATCACTGGCAGCAGAGCTGGTAAACTCACCATGGAGAGCTGGGTAATGGTCCCTCCACACAGCCACATGGAACAGGCAAACAGAAACCAGGAATGTAGAAGCAGGACTCTAGGTCGGGGACAGAAGGCTGAGTGGTTTACCAGGGAGCAGACAAAGCGGGAGAGTCGGAGACAGGTGAGGTCGGCAACAAGGAAGCAGTCAATCAGAACAATCTGAGAGTAAGTGAAGCAGGAGTCTTCATACTGGCAGGAGGTGATGATCCACAGGTGAGAGCTGTTGGCTGGATGAGGTGGGTGTGGTGGACTGATAGGAGTGGGAGATGTGTGGACAGGTGATAGGCTGGCAGGTAGGTTTGGTGAAGAGGTGGGGTTAGAGGAAATTTACTGTGTTAAGTGAGCGAGTGGCATGTATAGCAGGTGAAAAGTGCTCACTGTGACATACGCAGGACTTCTCCACTACTGGTTAGAAACAGTGTTGCCAGCAAAAGTGAAAATGAAAGCCAACTCTAGATTTGTCCTCTTGCCGTTTTTACCTCATTATAGTATGTGTGTTGTTTTGCTTCCTCTTGGATGAGAGCTGCTTACAGTCTGGAACCTGGTTACTACCTTCGTTGGTTGGATAGGTAAAGAATGGTTAGGGTGAGGGTACAAATGTCAGGCTAAGCCAATCAGTGTCAGAGTAAAGCAGAGTGGGGCTAGTACTGCCTTCGCTGTCATAGGAAACGCAAATTTGCATCCAGAACACAGCAAAATAAGAAGAAAATAAGAACATACAGGCAGTGGTCAGGGTGGATGTCTGCAGATAAATACATCCCCAGGCACTTAGTTGCCATATCAAACTACAAACATAAATAAACAAGTTTCAGCCATAAAATGTGATCAGGTTTTGGACCTTGTCCACTTTTGTATTGGGATTGGCGGCAGACTGACTTGGCGGAGATGGCTGCCATCTTGTTTTTACATGGATTAGTGTAATGTGCTTTTGCCACCACTCGATGGCACAAAAATGCCCATGGACAAGGACAACAGGTCTGAGTTAAGCAGAATGAAGTATAAGGTTCGGGAAACAATGTGATGTCCTAATATGAGGACGCAGGGTCTCAGGACGTTTAAAGGTGTAATGAAAAAGCACGTGTTTGGGAAGTACTGAACATATGACTGGATAAATGAAACTTGTATTCTTTTTTTTTTAAAGATATTTTTTAGGGCATTTTTGCCTTTAATTGATAGGAAAGCTCAGAGTGAAAGAGATTGGATGACATGCAGCAAAGGGCCACAGGTTGGAAGTGAGCTCGACTCGCTGCGGCAATAGCCTTGTACATAGGGCACCTGCTCTATCCACTAAGCCACTGACGCCCCGAAACTTTTATTATACTGTACGAGTTGTGTGAGGGTTTGTAAAATGATGTTTTGATATAGGTTTGCTGTTGTTAAACGAGGACCCCAATCAATCAGTGAATCTGTATGTTATGTTGTCCGTGGAGGCTACATATTCAAGGTAACACAGCATGGCTAATTCATTTACAAATGGTTATTTTGTGGGTGAAGTGTTCTTTAAAGCTAAGCTAAGGTAACTGCTCTTGCATCAAACTTTGTATTGATCTTTGCACTGCAGAAAGTAACATAATGTTGAACTTTTCCTTTAATTCCCTTTCCTTCAAAGTTAGATTCCTTTTAAGCGTACCTATTGTCAGTCTCTGAAATGCAAATTTTGTAAAGGTATTGTCAGTTAGAAGTCAAGTGATTCAGCAATGAAACATAGAGCCACTTCTTGGTGCGTTGATGACAAGGCCCAAGCTGTTGTGATCCTGTATTTGGTTGTGTTTTCTGTGTTTGCAGCATTTCTTTTTTTCTCTGTAGGCATTTTCCCATTTGCATGTTTTCTGATGTTGCATAGCCTTGAGCTTTCAGGGTCAGTTACTTCACTTAAGCGGACTAAAAAGAAACATTACCTTCCTGTAAATTAAAAAACATCAAGAATCAAATCTTTCACAATGAGCTGCCACGGTGGCTTTGCCTAACAAAGACTGACGATCAAATGACTGCAACTTTACCGCCTTCACTCCCCCAAACTAAATGTGCATCAAGTAAATGAGCTGTCAACCCTCTTATTGTGGTGAAGAAGACACAATGCTCACTTGGCTGCCACATTGGGAAGTAATCATCATAAGACTGTGTGTGAGAGAGGGAGGGATGAGAGCTGAAGAGAGGGTATGTCTGGAACACACAGACCCCCGAGTCAACCAGAATCCCTAACACAGCTAAACGCTAGGCGGATTACTGCTTTATCACACTCGAGCAGACACACTGTGCAGAACATAATCTCACAGTTCCTTGGGAATCAACATCTCAACTGTAAATTAATCCCCAAATATGGCAGGAGTTTCTTACTCGAGCATGTCCATCCCAAATGACTCGGGAAGTGTGTCCAAACAATACAGTGTGTTCGTTTTGGTGCGTTAAACTGCCTTAATCCTGAGGAACTTCACTGGTGGTGGGATGTGGCTGTGAAGATTTGTTTATGAGAAAATCTGTGCTTTTGATGAGCTTTTTATGAATCCTAGTGAACATTAATTCTTTGTTAATTGCAGATGACAGGCACTGGCATCAGCCGCTGTCTTTTTCCAAGTGTGCCGTTAGCTGCGGCTTTGATGTTGCCATCACTGGCAATGGAAAATAACAGCATAACAGTAGCTTTACTGTTTAGTGTCTACAGGGTTTTCTTGTGTCAACTGTTAAAGGACTACCTGAAGTTTGTCTGCAAATAAATACAAACTACAGTGAAGCCCTGGGTGTGCGTTTAAATGCCCAAAAAGGACTACTATTACTTGACATGTGGCCACCTTAATATCTTACATAGCTGTCCAAGCTGGCCACCAACATTGTTAGATGCTGATATCTGGTTGAATTTAGGTTGAGACGTCAGGTGGCTAAAAGTCAATATCAGGACGACATCCAATGCCAACATCAACGACAGATAACATCGATATTTTGTTTGTTGTAAGTTGTGTTGCTGAGTAACCAAAATCCAGAGTCTCAAGCCAACGTCACCTTGACGTAAAATAACATTTAGTCGTAAGATATGGAGAACAAAACCCAGCATCTGCAAAACACCACAATGTAAATGTTCACGTCATAATATCGTTAGACATTTAAAATATCATCAAACTAATTTTGCATTCCAGCCAAAAGTGAGTATCAGTCTGACTTTAGAGTTCAAAGCCTCTCTGATTTCCGGTGCTGAGTCTGTCAGTAGCAAAACGAGCACTATAAGTGGACGTAAAATGATGGTGTGACCATGCCCCAGGTGGTTACATTGCCGCTGTTCTACTGCATTCCCATTAGTCACTTAGGGTGCTTTCAGACCTGGAGTCCGCTTGCTTTGGTCCGAATCAAAGAGTAATTTTATTCCAAAGGTGTATAATTGCCTAGAGTTGGTTCATGTTCCCACAGCAGCATTTACAAGCGGACCAGATCAAATGCCTTGCACGAGAAAGCTGCTCTTGATTGGTCAGAATTTCCATGCAGGAAAAATCCAGGAAGTAAACAAAACATTGAAGAAGAGTACACTACAAGATAAATGTGACACTTTCTAATGTCACAATGGAGGGACAACTACGCAGGTTGATTTTAGCGCTGCTCATCGTGGACTATATTGCTGTCATTGTTCATTTTAGTCAAACCATACAGTTTGAAAACGAGGCGCGGCTCCAACTAGAAAACAATGTTTTGATGCATTGGATGTGCTGAATGTGCATATTAAGGCAGTACAGGAGGAGGTGCACATTAATAATCCTCCAGGACTGTAACATGCTCATGTTTAACCCAAACAATGTGTCATGTGACTGCAGTTGGCTCAGATCCAGGTCGGAACACGTTCTCACCACAAACGAACTGCACCAGAGTTCATCCGTAACCGCACCAAGACCACCTCTTCAAGAAGGTCTCAGTCCTGTTTTTCTGGTGCACACCTGAGTGCGATTGCTGTGTTCACACCTGCCCAAACAAACTGCACTTAGGGGGCAAACGAACTTGAGTATGATTGAACCGAACCAAACAGGGCAGGTGTGAAAGCACTCTGGGAAAATAGGATCCAGGTTGAAAAATATCAAACATATCCTTTAATGTCAGTTGTTGTGGTCTTGAACACACTCTGTCCACTCTTATTAACAGTCACTGCACATTGCAACAAGATATTAAATTTAGGAAGGACTGAGCCTCTGTGGACTCAGAAACCAGAGGTATTTCTGGATGAATGTGTGAGGGTGTGAACAAGGGGCCTGGAATGAATGAATGCATGTCAGATGATGGAAAGAGATGCCACCTACTGTCCCTAGTGTTCATTTTTAACTGTCAGGGAGACGGTGGTCCATCTTAATTTAGCAATGAGCTGTTGAGCAAGAGAGGGAGGGGTTTTAAAATCCCAGCCACCAATCAGGAGCGGACACTTGTGCATCAACGGTACTGCTTGAGTGACGGCCAACCAGAACTGGAGAGGAGACAAAGTCGGCTGGTTGTGTCATTATTTGTGCTGTAGTAACTGTAACATCTCAGAGCAGGCGACACTTAGAGTGAAATGCTTTAAAAAAGACACACACACTGGGCCCAATGCGTAAAAAACAAAGTACAAACTTTATTATTCTGTCTTTACAAAGGCACAAGCCTCTTTATCCCCAAAACATTTCTCTTAAAAACAAAACAAAGACACAAAATAGCTTCTTGATGACCATATGCACTGACAGGTCTAACAAAAAAAAAGGTTACAGAGAGGAGACAGAAGGAGAGGGACAGGAAGGAGCTGTGAAATGTGAAGGAGACAAGAGATACTGACGAGATAAACAAAGACAGCATAAAAGATTTTGCAAATAAAAATAAAAAAAGGAGATGTGAGGGGCAAACAGGACAAGATGGAGGAGGTGTAGACAAGGAGGGAAAGGGGGATACACAGCTGTGCGGCTTTTACTCATAACCTCAAGAGCTTCAGCTGAGGAGATGCCCCTTTTTACAAAAGAAAGAGGCGGACTCCAGTATAGTACAGTAAGTGCTTTGTAATCTTGACCCCATTTAATGATCCCTAGGCCCACCCCACTCATCTGACAATCTGATATGTCCACGTAACGTTTCCTAACACGCAGAACAGAGTGTAAAACACAGATGGAAATAAAACAGTTCCGGTATTCAGCAGAAAACTACCAAATGCAGATACTCGGAGGAAAAAGCGAGAGCTCTACAAAAAGCAGAGCTTGCAAAAACACGTTTTCAATATCCAGGAATCCCCTTCCTATTATGTAGGAATGAGTGCTGGGAAAATGTCCCATGATTTAATCTGACAGACACGTCACTTGTTTCAGTGCAGCTGACATCAATATTTCTTTAAAGGGCAATTCCATGACATGAATCATGATAGATGAGGTGCGTTCAATTGAACGCATTATCTGTCCAGCAGTTCAAAGCTCCATCTATGCATCGATGCAGGTGATTCGAATAAAGTGTTTATCCCTAAATGCAATTATAAAACAGCACTGATGTGTCAAAAGCACTAAATGTAACTCTAATCTCTGAATAAAACAGGCTCCATTTTTGAAAAGTAACCTGATGGGGAAAATTTCATGGAATGTCGACATTTCAATGTGGAATTTCCCCCTCACATAAATCTGGCTTTAATAGTGCACACGAAGGGGCCAACGGTTGTAAATCTACATGTAAATCCAACAAGGAGTCAGTATTCAGATACAATGAATACTTACAGAGAAAAACAAAATATCAGGAGCGCTTGAATGTAATTAGTATATCAGCAACCTGTTCATGTTTGTGACAAAACATCATAAAAACAAACATAAGTAAAAGACAAAATAACTGGGAATATATATTCTAACTAGGGCTGGGCAATATATCGATATTATATCGATATCGCGATACAAGAGAATGTCAGATTCTGGATATCTTTACATTACAGTAAAGTGATGTAATTGTCTCCACTTACTGGACTGCTCTAGCCATTTTATTATTCATTAGCTTAGACGTTATATCCACATTACTGATGATTATCAAAATCTTATTGTGTAAATGTTTTGTATAGGGCTGACCCAAATCGTTGCCATGGTAATCGATGTCAAACATTAGTATTTCGATGCTGTTTTTTAAAGTGTATATATGAATTACCCCCTGAAATCAAAATAGCCTGTAAATTAAGAAATATTTATCCAACATTACTTTTTATGCATCAGAATAAATTATTTATAGTTATTCTCAGACAACGACATTTAAATCTAGTGATTGTTTTGCAACTCTCCGACTCATGTGATGTCACTGAAACTGGGACAGTTTGACCATGTGTGACAGGCTTATCGATCCGCTAGCAAGATGTTGAAAACGTCTAGCGTCTGGAATACTTTCCAAATCTGTGCCAGATGCGACAAAGGAAACTGGTATGTCACATATGCTCAAAGAGCTCACCTAAAAACTGTAAGTAACAGCTTATGTGTCCTGCAAAGAATTTTTTTTTCTCTAGTTATCGCAGCTAATGTGCAACCTGCGTGCTAACAAAGTGGCTAACTGCCACGTTATTTTTGTGGAAGTTTTGATGTATGGCCAAAGTTTCTCATTGAAGCTGGAATGCCCAAAAACTGGTAATCGGGACAGCCCTAAATTTGTGACAGCGCCAATAGTCAACCCGACAATATCATCACAATATTGTTATTGAGGTTTATTGTAAAAAATATTGTGGTATTTGATATTCCCCTTATCGCCCAGCCCTAATTCTAACACATGCGAGGGGAAAAAGCAGAGGGATTCCAGTGGCCACCAAACGGCCCAGATCAAGTGTTCAGGTTCGTCTCTCAGACCCCGGGGGCTGTGTTAAGGCTGGCTTCACAGTGCCTCCCTGCACCCACGGGCTTATAGTAAGGCAAGCTGCTGCCTCGCTGAGCTACATGTCTTAAAGTCTGTCTGTCAACCAACAGTTCCAGGCAAAAACGTTTTAAGTATCATCTACGCAGAAACGGGTAAATAGCGCAGAAAGCTACACAGAAAGCGCACAAAGAAAAATGTAAGTAAATGCATAGAGCATGTGTGGTCAGCCCGGTCACCTCCATGGCACATTCAGACAATTTCACCAGGCATTTTCCTCATATTTCATGTATAATGAGGACTAGAAACTACACTGTTCAGGGCTGAATAAAACCAGCCCTTAAGATTGAGCGAGTATGTGATTGTATGTCAGTCGTATCTGTATGTGTGAGTGTTGTGCGCACATACACGCCGTGCCTTTATTTCAAGGCGAAAGCAGTGCTGCTGCAGACTGCCAGAGTCTGGGACACTGCTAGGCCCTGCTGATTCAAACACTAAATGGGACACACACACACATACACCAGAACCAGTGGAGATCACTCAATAGTGCCCACAGATTAGCTTATTTAACAAGCCAGGTGCTTTTATATTCAAGAGGGGGGAGGGTGTCAAGAAGTGTCAAAGCACTGATATTTTTTTGTCAGGCCATGAGTCAAAACAAGAACATGCCAAATACATGTGTGGGATTACTGGGAACCCAGCCCAGTAAAAAAAAAAATAATAAAAAAATTGGCAACAAACAAACAAATAAAAAGAATAGAGCTATGAACCAGTAAGCGCACTCTCTCTCCTCCTGAGCTTCGCTTCATTTCCTGTGAGCACCAGTCAGCCATGAAAACAGCTTTTAAATTCCCGTCATTGTGGTGCGTCTTTTTTTTTTTTTCTCCATGTGTGTATTTCCAGTACAATCACTTTAACTTGCTGGCTGAGGGAACATTACAGAAACAAAACATGAAAAAGTAGACTTCACAAGAGTAGAAACATTATTCTGTCATCCAGAAGCCTAAAAAGTGGAACTTTGAGAGCTCACAGTGTCTCTCCAAACAGCTCAAGGATGTTCATCTTAAACGGAAATGCTCTGGTGTTGGGCGGCGTTGACGCCACGCACTGCTGGGCTCTGTCTCCTGTTTCGTGGGTCAGTCACGCAGCTTCAGGGCCGAATAAAGACAACAGTCCTGGTGATTAATGGTGATGTTTAGCAGACATTCTAGTATCCGGTATGACGGAGGATTTACAGATCTGTCAGTGAAGTAACCGCTCTAATAATAACCTCTCTATTGTAAAAGGAACAGACATGAGTGTGTGTGTGAGAGAGCAGGGGGCTAAAGAGAAGCAGAGAAATGTATGAGTGTCTAAGTGTAAACCTATTTGGGCTGCCTATTACGGTACAACATGTAGAGTGTATACTGAAAAGAAAAAAAAAACGAGTGCTTCAATCTGTCTACCAGCCCTAGTAACTTCCAGAGTGCTGTGGGGTTGTAGCCTCCTGTAGCCCTGGTCTGCTTGGGCCCTTTGTGTGTAAGTGTGTGCGTGAATGTAGGTGTACAGCGCACGAGACGTCAGGGATGACCTCAGGGCAGTGAGCAATCGTCGGGCCCGTCGCTGTTTGAGGCCGTGTCTGAGCCTGCTGCATCGGAAAGGACGCGGCCTGAAGTGACGATGACTGCCCTCCGCTGCTCCTCCTCGCCGGCACAGCCCTTCCCCTGGGTGCCCTCGATGTGCTGGATTGCCTGGAGAGAGAGAGGACAAGTGATGTCAGAGATGGCAGCACTCTCTAGTGTTCACATCTGGAAATGCTTCACATGAGCTGCAGTCTTACTTGAACGATGGTGTCCAGGTTCTGTCGAGATGTGGACACTGTGTTGATAACTGATGTCGGTCCCATGGTTACCACGGTGACGTGATGGGGCTGGGGAGGCTGGGCAGGTGCGGGGACGATGACTGTGGCATGGTGTGTAGGTGCAGGGGGGGTAGCTGGGGCCAACACCTGGCAGAAAGGATTAATTGTCATACATTATTCTCATGTCACTCGTACACTGTAACCTCAACTGTAATGGTATAGTAGCGTTAAATGGAGAGTACGCTCTGGTATCTTGACAAACCTGCACAAACCAACATTAAATATATAAAAATACAAATGTGCAAGCACAATTACACACATAATTAGAATACAGCTGGGCAGCTTATTGAATATTCACCAGGCCAGATGTTAGGAGGCTTTCATCAGCCTAAATTTTCTCATGTCCTTATGTTTGGGGAACGCTTCTACTCACAGTGTTTCGAGCTGCCTCTTAAAAAAGAAGCATCTTGGGGAGCTGGTTAGTTCTCTGAAAAAATTATACAAGTAAGGGGTGCACAGATTTCTCATGACGTGCCACTGAAGCCATGTTTCCACCAAACACTTTCACTATAGTACCCTTATTACAACCATACGGAGATGTACCTAAACCGCAAATATATCAAAGCAGATCAAGGTTTAGTTATCATAGAGCCATGATCATAGTGAAACATAAATAAGAGTTAATTCTATTTCCAGTAATTTCTTGTTACTGGGGTAGTTTTGTCAACTCATGGTCATATTGATTTGAGGTCACATCGCTGAGACCTGCTTGGGGAGTCACAAAGTGTCACATGACTATTCCAGAGAGTATCATCAATCATCTTTCGGTACCAGTGCCCAGCTGCCACAAGTAGTGGATGGGCAGACAGCACCCGCCAATTGATTTGGCATCATGTTCGGTTAGTGTTAGCCTGCAGAAACAGGATACTGCGGCTGTCAGGGCAGGAGACAGGCACAACAGAAAGATGTGTGAGCTGCTCATTTAACACACTGTAAATGTGTCTTAGCTGCTGACAGCTCTAACTCTGGACATGGAGGAGACTGTCAGTGTGACATGTACTGTACACTGTGAGATTAGTTCAGGTCTGTGTGTAAGTGTTTTAAAATGCAGTGTGCTTCAGTGCGATTGACTCAAAAAAGTCTGTAAAATTTTGAAACCACACACAGGAAGTAGGTGGGGAATTTGTTGCCAGCCGTCTGATGAATTTAGGCCAAAGAGCCCACATTTAACTGGTTTTCAAACTGAGCTGAAAATGGTTCGTCTGCGCATAAAATTCAAGACGTTAGTGTACGTGATTATTTAAAATGAAATGAAAACGTTGGAGGGGGCTGCGGAGTAGCAGCAGGAGACTATGATGCAAGATATTATAATGCAAGTGATAATATGGACCTAAAAAATTAGTTGTTGCTCCTTTCAATAAAGAAATTGTTTAGTTTAGATTAAAAATACTTAGTAACTCATCCAGTGTTGAGTAACTCGCATACCTCCACAAAGAACAAAGAATCCTGAAACAGAAAAATCTTGATGAATTGAAAACCTAAGGGTCCGTATTTAACAACAGCAAAACTATAGCAGAATATCAGTTAACAAACCCTCACACAACTCATGCAATATAATCCAAGTCTCATTTATCCAGTCGTATACTCAGGACTTTCCAAACAGACACCCGTTTCTGACGAGGAAAGCGAAACGTATCTATGCTCTCTTCAAAGCCAGACTCCATTGACAAAAACAGTAATTTTACCTCACTGAACACAGGAGCTGCTGGTCTACCACTGCCTTGATTAGTAGTCTGTTTGGGTTAGTGTGTGACTTTGCTGTATCCAAACTGACTCTTTAAAACACCAAAAGTCACACAATAAAACCAACCAACTACCTAATCGAGGCAATGGTTGACCAGCAGCTTCCGTGTTCAGTGAGGTAAAATTACTGTTTTTGTCAATGGAGTCTGGCTGTGAAAAGAGCATTGATAAGTCTCTCTTTCAGTTTAGTTCCCCTTTAGAAAGGGCTGTCTGTTTAAGAAGTACTGAGCATACGACCGGATAAATGAGACTTGGATTATACAGCACGAGTTGTGTTTGAGTTTGTAAACAGATGTTTGGATATACTGTTGTCAAATGCGGACCCCTATGACTTCAATCCATGCTTGGATTCTTCGTTCACCATGGAGGCATAAGAGAAAAATAACGTGTCTTAATGAATTCAATGCAACACAGTGTGAGTAACTGATACACAGATCATTTGGGGGTGAAGTACTCCTTTAATCGAGAAAAAGCTTTATCAGCACATGAGCGTAATTCTCAAAAGGATTCCACTGCTTATGTGTGAGTCAGACTCTTATGCAAATGTTTCCAACCTGTGGGCTGTGTGCTGGAGTGAGATCCCTCTCCAGCTGCTTGTGCTGCTGCAGATGGACAAGGCTCTGTGTCTGGGTCTGGTGCTCCTGGACCTGCTGGGCGATCGCCTTCAGTTTCTCTGGGTACAACTGAGCATCCAGGGAACGCATCTGCCACACAGGGCAGGGGATAAAAGTGTGTAAGCAACTCAGAATCACGTCAGTCACTGTGTTTATCTGGACACAGACTTCTGAGATTGTCACAAATGTTGTTACAAGTCATGGTTGCTCCTTTTACCTGATCTTCCAGCATCATCCTGACCGAGCGCTCTTTTTCCAGCTGCTGCCTTAACTCAATCATCTCCCTCCTCAAGTCTTCAGTCTTCTCCTCCTCCAGGATGTCTGGTGAGCCGATCCCTTCATCTTTCTCCTCCGCACGCCTCCTCTTGGGGGAGGAACCACTTAGCTCCTAGGGAGAGGAAGCAGAAATTGGATATCCGTTTTAGATGAACTGATAACACTGAAGGACAGAAATTCCTGGTGAAGCCTTGTTCAGGTTTGGCCCGGTGATGCTTTACTTGTATGATTCGTTTGAGCTGACTGTTCTGCTGTAAAAGCCGCGTCTTCTCCTGCTCCAAAGTGAAAATGTACTCCGCCGTCTGTTGCAGGATGGCAGCCTGGAGGAAAGAGAAGAATAATAACGTTACAGTCCCTTGCAGCTACATGTAACTCATCACCTAAGTCAAAACTCTCTTTGTGACCAACCTTACTGAGCTTCTCTCCATCGCTGTGTGGGATGAGTGTTTTAAGTGACTGGAATCCAGCATTGATGCTCTGCATACGCCGACGCTCGTTGCTGTTGGCAATCTCTCTGCGAATTCGCCTCTCTTGGTCTCGGGCTGTTTCTGGGGTCAGAGGAATGTTGGCCAGACTGTGGGGAGGACAGCAATTAGTTGGACACTGGGAGAAAATAAAACATACATTTTCAGCAATGTCACCATCACATGGTAAACTTTAACCTAATCCAAAGACATTCATTCATTCAAAACCAATAATATCTAAATGTGCTGTTTCCTACTCCCACTTCTGAGAGTGGATGGGTGTAAAATTGCTGTTTTCCACCAAAGCTAAGTATACAGACATAAATACAGTATTCCTGTGATCATAACCCCGACTAACGCAACATGTCTTGTGACTTTATCTGTTGAGGCTGTGGGAGATTTTAGCATTTTGGCCACTGTCTTTGCTCTTTGATTCTGAGAGACTGAATGGCCTTTTGGAATTACTTTATACCTGAGGAGAAAAACAATGAGGTCTATGGATTAAGACACATAGCTTTAGGGTTTTATTTCACGGACACCTTAAAAGGTATACTATGCAAGATTGTTGGTTACTGTTTGTAGGTTTGCTCACAAGCAAAAGTTAATGCAAAAGCCGACACTAGATTTATTGTTTTGTTATCTGTATGACACTATATATTGTTTTTTAAGAAAATCCTGCATAGTATATATGCAATATCTCTTTTTAACATCGCATCAACACCAAACAGCAGAATGGGCAGAGATATGCACAACACATTCCTGTTTTTATGCAGGTAATAAGTGTGAATTTGTCTTTCGAGGCCATCCATAACTACTTTCCTGTGTGGACAAAAACAAAATATTCAAGAGTCTATGGCATTATATATGTTGCAATCTATGCAGAGTAAGTGCAGTGGTGGAAGAAGTATTCAGATCCTTTCCTTGAGTGTAAGCACTAATACCACACTGTAAAACTACTCTGCTGCAAAAAAAAAGTTCTGCAATGACAATGTTATGTCAGGAAAATGCACCTGAAGTATTGAAAGTAATTAATGCAGAGTACTCCTCACATTCGAGAAGCTGGAAATATGACTCTCTTTTTGCATGAAAAATGACTGAAACGATCAAAACAGTTCCATCAATATACTCATAGATTAACTGGCTAATCATTTCAGCTGTACCTGTAGGCTGTATGATTGGTTTAGTAATTCAATTTATAACAAACCATCATATTTTTAAAATTCTTAATATGTTTGTAAAATCTTAATTCGTAAAGTAACTAAAAGGTGCCAGATAAATGTAGTGGAGTAAAAAGTGACATATGCCCCTCTGAGATGTCGTGGACTAGAAGTAAAATGTGTCATGGAAAGTACAGATTGAAGTACATTTACCTCAAGTACAATACTTGAGTAAATGTACTTAGTTGCATTCCACCACTGCATAGATGTAGTGGGGCACTGCAGGGATTCATGAAACTGTATTCTTTGACCCTAAAACCTGTGTCTTCAACAGGTGGTCCACGACCCCAAGAGGGTCCTCAGAGTTACGTCAGGGAGGTCGCCAAATTATTGTTTGGTAATTTAACGTAAGTTTTAATTGAAGTTTTGCTTTTCCGAGAAATAAAATGTGTCTGAAAATACACATTAATATTCATCCAACAACAACTAATTTAATTCACAGTAAACAACATTAATGATAGGTTTACTGTTACCCATGAATCATGAGCTAGCTAATGCTAAACCACTGTGCAGCACCTTTCCATAACGGTGATGTGAAGTGGTTAGCTAACAGTTACATACTATTGAAACATATTGGCCAATTGGCCATAATATTGTTCCAAGTGTACAGGCATTTATGTGCCACAATGGATCGTTTTGTTTTTCTTCTTGAGCAAGACTCTGACATACCGTCCACCTCAGAAACCATCGGTGAAGGTGCAGAGGGAGAGGCTAACGCAACTAGCCATTAGGGGTGGGAATTGCAAGAGGACGCATGATACGATATTATCATGATTCTTAAGTCACGATACAATATTATTGTGATTTTAAATATGTCACGATATGCAGAGTATTCTGATAAAATATGTTGGGAGTTATTACCTTTTTTCAACTGTAAATTTCGTCCCCAAAAGGAAAACTTTGACAACATCTGTTTTATCTAGGATGACAAAATAAATCTGATTTCAGCCTTTTTTTTTAAACATGAGCAAATGTATCTAGTGGACTGAAAAGGCAATTGATTATTTTATTTTAGTAAGCCATCTGAAATTTAATTTGTATTTGTAACATTAATCATTTATATGATTAAAGAAAATCGATACTTGGCACTGTGTGACGATACGGTATTGCCACACAAGAATATAGTGATACTTTGCTGAGAATCCGTGCCCTGAAACAAAAGTTCAATGCCATATTTCCCTGCATGCTGAGGTGTCCAGGTGCAGACACAAAGTCAGACTGCTCTTCTAACCCCGAGCCATTTCCTAACAGGTGTTAAAGTGACACATTAATATGTATTGCAATGCAATCCAAAGATATGACACTGAAAGGTCTTAGTGATATAAACTGTTTCCTGCCATTAAAGCAGAACTGACATTTCATAAGACACCTTACAAGCACCACACGTGGTTAAAAGGCCTCTTTACAGTGGCACCAGTGCTGATAACTCCAGTTGAGATGTAATTAGAGCAACACTGAGCCTGTTAATATTTCCCTTCCTAAAGCCGTGGTGAAAAGACACAACATGCCATATGCTGTAATCCAGTTGAGGGGAAATTCTAAGCGAACTTCCTCTTACATCCTCGCTGTATCGAGCTCAGTATCTCTGGGACCCTCTCTAGCCAAGCTCTTATCTGTACTGACTCAGCTGCCTCAGTGCAAACACTGGGAACAATTGTGCAGACACAGATGAGAAAAAGGAGTGTGTGCAAGGACACACACAGTCACACACACATACATAGACACACACACGTACCAGCACTGCAGCCGCACATCCAGCAAACACATCCACTGCCAAAACATGACCAACTGGGCCTGGACTTCACCATATCACACAAACACAAACTGGTACAGAGGAACGGACCGAGTCCCAATTAGAGTGGATTAAAGCTTTAAACAGGAGTAACGAAGGAGGAGCAACTTAATAGAGCTGAACGATCGGTCGATTAATTGTTTGAGTGAACAAATCACAGAAAAGTACATTCAAAATCAATGTTATTTAGCCTAAGCAGTTTTCAATCAAATATGGCAAACAGTTGATGGTTTAAGCGTCTCAAACATTATATTTTGCTACTTTCCTTGTCGTAAATCAAAGTAAATTAATCATCTTGGACAGTGATGGATATTTTTCTACAATTTCCTGACATTTTATAGAGCAGAGACTAAATCCTCATATTAAATAATAATGAAAATAATCCACAGATGTGAGACTGAAACTGGAATGCCAGCAATTAGACTGTATTATTAATACTTATTAGAACGGCAAGAACTGAAAATGTGGTCTTCATGTAAGTTTTAATTGTAAGATATGTCAGTGCAGCAGTAATAGGCTGCTCAACTTATGGCCCAAGTGCCAAATCTGGCTCACAGTAAGGTGCAGGGTGGCCTGCTGACCATTTTCTGATTCACAATGAAAATAAATGAACTGACAGAAGGATTATTTGTGTATGCTGGGTGTAAATAAAGTTTCAGAGTGCACTAAAAAGCATCAAAATATCGCTTGTTTAATATCAAATAAAAAAGACAGGGGATGATCCGGGGGCCAGCTAAGCCCTGATGTCATCAAATCCTAGACACGCCCCTGTGTACATCTGACCTGTACAAGGCTGCTTCAACTGGTTTTCCCTTTTTTATTTAATTTTATCTGACAAATATTAATGTTTGTTTATTTACTGGCTTCTTGCCATTTTGCAAAAGTAGCCCCTGGGCAAAGCAAACTGAGTATCTCTTAGGAGTGGGTGGAAAAAAATCAATACAGGATAGTATCACGATAGTTTTGTGTGGCATTATCGTTTCGTCACACAATACCAAATATTGATTTTTTAATTTAATGAATTATCAATATTAAACTTTAGATAGCCTACTAGAATAATATAATCAATTGCTTTTTCAGTCCACTAGATATATTTCCCTACTGCAAAAAGTGGCTGAGGTTAGATGAACAGACTCAAAACTTTATTAGATAAAACAGATGTTGACAAAGTTTTCCTTTGGGGACATAATTTGCAGTTGAATAAACGGTAATAAATTGCAATATATTTTATTGCAATACTCAGCATATCGCAATAATACTGTATCTTGACCTAAGTATCGTGATAATATCGTATCGTGGATCCTCTGGTGATTCCTACCCCTAGGATCCCTACTGTTAACTGTAGCAGTGGGCCCTTTAATGTTTGTCCCACTTCAATTAATTTATTCATTTAGTCTAATTAGCAGTATCGTGATAATATCGTATTGTGGATCATCTGGTGATTGCCACCCTTAATGGCTAGATGCGTTAGCCATTAGGGCATAATTTAAAGTTGAAAAAAGCTAATAAAACGCAACATTTTTTATCATAATACTCAGCATATCACAACATATTTAAAGTCGCAATAATACTGTATCGTGACTTAAGCACCATGATAATATCATGTTGTGAATCATCTGGTGATTCTCAACCCTAATGGCTAAGTCTGTTGGCCATTAGGGCATAATTTACAGTTGAAAGAAGGTAACAAATCACACTATAATTTATCCTACTAATCAGCATATCGCACATATGTAAAATCACAATAACACTGTATCGTGATAATAATGTGTTGTGGATCCTCTGGTGATTCCCACCCCTAGTATCCCTACTTCAAAGTGTACTGGTGGTGCCTTTAATGTTTGTCACATTTAAATGTATTAATTTAATTAAGCTAATAAGCACTAAAGTCAGTCTGGGTTCAATATGGAGGAGATTTTCCTCGTTATGTATCAATTCTGCAGGCTTACAATGAGGATTTAATGAAAATCAACAAAGGACTACATTTCCCACACTGCCCGCGTCACTACCAACAGCAAGCAGCAACAGCAGCAGATCCCTCCGCCTCCCTCTTCAAACAGGGCTGCGGACGTATCGCAGGGCCTTCCGCGACATACACACCCCCTTATTAATAACACCACTTTTAATTTTTCCTGCCTCCCCGTGAACGCCAAACGTCCCCTCGCGGGACACACCGGTGGAAACGTACCTCCACGAGGCCAAATAACCCCCCTTTGTCACCCCTGAGTCCGACGCCACCTCCGTGCTCCGAGCAGACTTTCCGTGTCCTCCGCCATTATAACAATGCGGCAGGCAGCATGGCAGAGGTGCGGGATGAAAAGACGCAGTGGAAGCGACTCGTTTGCGCGAACAACACGCACGGAAACACCAGTAAAACAATCGCCACGTCGAGTGGGGGGCGATTTAGGCAGCAGCTGTGCACATTCACAGCACAAGTGAGCGAAAACAGGGCGCCATGAACAGGAAACAAACGCCAGACCCCCTCATCACTTTTAGCACAAGCCACAAGCATGGCCGCACTACCCACAATAACTTCGGATGGCTGTGACTGAAATCAGCACCCCGCACGGTGTGTGCGGCAAAACTAGACCCTTTAACACCCAATGACGCTCACTCGCACAACCTTTCCCTTTCTCACGCAAATCCCAGCACCTATAGGTGTCACCGGGGGTAATTTGAGGATAAATAGAGCAGGGATGCGCTCTGGAGCGGAGTAGCAGCGTGGTGTGCACGGAACCACGTGGTTTGTGTTTGTTAGCCACAAAATGCATCGATTTCGCAACAAAATGTGCGAAATAACCCCACGGATAGGATGCGCTGCTCCCAGACAGACCCCCAACATGCTCACACGCATTATAATTTCAGTGTTTGGTGGTTATTAAAGCCCGCAGCTGCCCGTGAGTGGGTCGTGTACACAATAACAGATCAGATGAAGCATGTTGCCTCATCGCCGTCGCCAAGTGCGTCTACTCCAAACAGATGACTTGTAATAATATTACACGCAGCGTGCCGGATGAAGCACATGTATACACACCTGCAGAGACCTCCGATCACTTCTTTCTCCGTTTTCCTGAAATGTTGCAAGGAGGGCACCTTCTGAGCTGGTACCATGAAATACTCCATGCTCGCCTCTCGCCAGTTTGCCTCCCCCCCTCCTCAAAATAAAAATAAAAAAAACAGCAAACAGTCTCCGTAGGATGTGATAAATATAATGACGTTAGGGAGCAGGAATCCCGGGATCCGACGCGGGTTAAATCCTCAGATCCGGATCCCTCGGCTGTGTAATGTAGTAGTTTGAGGCTGCTGAGAGTTGTAATGTTACTCGACTTCCAGCTGATGGGGTTCCCTCGTTGTGTGTGGCGCTCTACCCCTCTCTCTCTCTCTCTCTCTCTCTCTCTCTCCCTCCCTCCCTCTGCATGACCGTGTGTGTGCGCGCGCGCGCGTGTGCATGTGTGTGTGTATGCAGCTGATCGGATGGCTTTCAAGGCGGGAAACAGCTGGTAGGAGTCACACTGCACTACCAAAAGCCTCCTTCCGCAGAGACGGGGGACTGCATGTAAACAAAGGACTATTTAGCGCAGAGACACAGCGAGAGCACAGCGCACATGTGAAGGGGAGAGGGGATTATATGTCTTTAAAGAGAATTACGGAAACGTTGACGGCTAATTCATGAATAACAGCGTGGAGTCAATGCAATCCACCAATCCTCCAGTGGTGGTTATATCCTCCTGAGACCCTGCGCCCTCATGTGAGGACACCACATTGTGGGTTTGCTGTGCCTTATACTTCTTCACCTTATTTAAACTGTCTGTTACAGTGGTCACATGTACAGTTCACAATACTTTGAATTGATTTCAACCAATCAGAACTAAATATTATACTTTAATTTTATGAACATGGTTCTTTGCCTGTTGGTTAATTATTATTTATTACAAGCTGTAATTAAAATGAAGAGATAAGAACATGGCTGTCCTGCTGTCCTACTATTTATAAACTTCGTTTATATATATATATCGTAAAACTTCAACTAGTAGCCCAGGATATTATTTGATTAAACCACATCAGGACATCACATTTTGGGTTACTTGAACTTATACTTCAGTCTACCTAATTTAGACCTGTTGTCCTCATTCGTGGACACTTTGTTGTGCCATCTAGTGGTAGTAAGAGCACAATACACTAATCCATGTAAAAACAAGATGGCAGCCATCTCTGCCAAGTCAGTGTGCAGCTGATCCTGACACAAAAGTGGACAAGGTCCAAAATCTGATCACATTTAATAGTTGAATCTAGTGTATTTATGATTAATAATGTTTGTAATTTGATATGGCAACAAATTTGACCAATTTTAGCAACAGTAACAAGCTAACACGCTGTTAACAAGGAAGTACTCGTTTGAGGACATTGGGACTTAATTATCATTGACAATATTTTGTTTTTTATATTTATTGGGTTCTACTGTTCCCAAATAGCTAGGAGAAATTAAAAGTGCATACCAAACACAAATTCGGGTCTCAGGAGGATATGGGACCTTTAATGTTTTTTACACTAAGCCGTTGCTCAACAAAAGATTTGAAATACGGTCAAATTTGTTTATTTGAACCAGCATTAATATTACTTGTACAAAAACTGGGCTTCGAATACCATATCAAATGTTACGACACTTGTTTTTCGGCACCTGGCATACCAACACAACACCACGTTATGCTGTTAAAACAATATTCTTTTGATTCTGCTTCACTTATCTACAGCTGATCCCGACACAAAAGCAGACGAGATACAAAACCCGATCAAATTTAATGGTCGAAACGTGTTTGTTCGTGCTTAATAACATCTGTAGTTTAATATTGCACACAATTTCAGCAATACTAACAAGCTGAGATGCTGTTAATTACAAAGTACTCATTTAAGGACATTGGGACTTTGCTATTGTATTACCACAGCACGTTATATATGCCAGTAAGGTGTAAGAGACTACTACAGACAAAAGGGACATTACTAGCTTGGAGTGTGGAGCAAGGAAAATTCATACAGGGCTACAAAATCATTTGCAGTTTTGTTCTGCACGGCCATGATCAGGTGTTGAAATGAACAGTTTTAGACTTGAACAGTGACCTCTGATCCAGAGAGTTGCAAAATCTTTGTTTTCAATTTTGTTGTTGCATTAAATGTTCAGGCATTGAAATAAACTGTTTTATACTTCATTACACACTTGGGACTATGAAAATTGTAATCTATGACGTCATGTTTCTTTTAAAAAACGACTTACTGTTCAAAGACTGAGTTTATTTTAAATACTTATCAAGTCCTACTAATCCCAAATAGCGCAGAGAAATTAAAAGTGCACACCAAACAAAAGCTGGGGTCTCAGGAGGATATCATTTTATATTTTCCCCTCTTATGAGTTGCTTCAGTGAAATTACTTTTTAAAAATATCATACACAGCTGCAGCCATTTTACAACACTTTAAAGCCTGTATGAAGGCACCCTGACTATAGCCTGGTTAATAAAGAGCAGGACTACTACAGGGGCGGATCCTCCAACAGCTGCGATAAGCGAACAACAAGGATCAGCTGACGGGTTGGCAGAGCTGCACAGCAACAGCGCACCGGGGAGGGCTTTCAGGGACAGGCTGCTGCTCCTGCCTCACACACACACACAACACGGCTGAACGTGCATGGAGCACGCGCATGTATGTTGCTCACCATTTTGTGTGTTACAGTGTTAATACAGGACGATAAACTCATAGTAACCTCATCTACATCTAGAGGAGCCGCGACGCGCACGCAGCGCACGCAGCCACAAAATGGGAGCAGCGGGTTTGTTTTTGAACCCGGAAACATGAAACACTGCAGCTGTATCCTCGTGGAGACACATGGTGGCGTTTTATTAATTGGTCTGCCTCAGTGGTGCAGCTGTAAGTTGTCGAGTATTTGCATAATGGTGTCTTTAAGGCTGGCTCTCACACAGCTGTTGACGCATGAATCAAGTCATGTGGGATACGTGCAAGAAACAGAGGCAGTGATTACCAAGAGACACTAACACATTTAAACTGTTTGAAAAAAGCTTGCAAGTGTAGTTCTTATTTCTAATAAACACAAACGTTGACCCAGCCCATACAATTAAATAGGAAAATCAAATGTACAACCCCTGGCAAAAATTATGGAATCACCAGTCTTGGAGGATGTTCATTCAGTTGTTTAATTTTGTAGAAAAAAAGCAGATCACAGACATGACACAAAACTAAAGTCATTTCAAATGGCAACTATCTGGCTTTAAGAAACACTGAAAGAAATCAAGAAAAAAAAATTGTGGCAGTCAGTAACAGTTACTTTCTTAGACCAAGCAGAGGGGAAAAAAATATGGAATCGCTCAATTCTGAGGAAAAAATTATGGAATCATGAAAAACAAACAAACAAAAGAACACTTCAACACACCACTAGTACTTAGTTGCACCACCTCTGGCTTTTATAACAGCTTGCAGTCTCTGAGGCATGGACTTAATGAGTGACAAACAGTACTCTTCATCAATCTGGCTCCAACTTTCTCTGATTGCTGTTGCCAGATCAGCTTTGCCTGTTGGAGCCTTGTCATGGACCATTTTCTTCAACTTCCACCACAGATTTTCAATTGGATTGAGATCCGGACTATTTGCAGGCCATGACATTGATCTTATGTGTCTTTCTTCAAGGAATGTTTTCACAGTTTTTGCTCTATGGCAAGATGCATTATCATCTTGAAAAATGATTTCATCATCCCCAAACATCCTTTCAATTGATGGGATAAGAAAAGTGTCCAAAATGTCAACGTAAACTTGTGCATTTATTGAAGATGTAATGACAGCCATCTCCCCAGTGCCTTTACCTGACATGCGGCCCCATATCATCAATGACTGTGGAAATTTGCATGTTTTCTTCAGGCAGTCATCTTCATAAATCACATTGGAACGGCACCAAACAAAAGTTCCAGCATCATCACCTTGCCCACTGCAGATTCGCGATTCATCACTGAATATGACTTTCATCCAGTCATCCGCAGTCCACGATTGCTTTTCCTTCGCCCATTGTAACCTTGTTTTTTTCTGTTTAGGTGTTAATGATGGCTTTCGTTTAGCTTTTCTGTATGTAAATCCTATTTCCTTTAGGCGATTTCTTACAGTTCGGTCACAGACGTTGACTCCAGTTTCCTCCCATTTGTTCCTCATTTGTTTTGCTGTGTATTTTCTGTTTTCAAGACATATTGCTTTAAGTTTTCTGTCTTGACGCTTTGATGTCTTCCTTGGTCTACCAGTATGCTTGCCTTTAACAACCTTCCCATGTTGTTTGTACTTGGTCCAGATTTTAGACACAGCTGACTGTGAACAACCAACATCTTTTGCAACATTGCGTGATGATTTACCCTCTTTAAGGAGTTTGATAATCCTTTCCTTTGTTTCAATTGACATCTCTCGTGTTGGAGCCATGATTCATGTCAATCCACTTGGTGCAACAGCTCTCCAAGGTGTGATCACTTCTTTTTAACTGCAGACTAACGAGCAGATCTAATCTGATGCAGGTGTTAGTTTTGGGAAAGAAAATTTACAGGGTGATTCCATAATTTTTTCCTCAGAATTGAGTGATTCCATATTTTTTTCCCTCTGCTTGGTCTAAGAAAGTAACTGTTACTGACTACCACAATTTTTTTTCTTGATTTCTTTTAGTGTTTCTTAAAGCCAGAAAGTTGCCATTTGAAATGACTTTAGTTTTGTGTCATGTCTGTGATCTGCTTTTTTTCTACAAAATTAAACAACTGAATGAACATCCTCCAAGACTTGTGATTCCATAATTTTTGCCAGGGGTTGTAATAATTTCCATCTGGTTGCCTAGTTGCTGATATGACAGATTTAAACTGTCTGTTACAATGGTCACATATACAGTTTACATTACTTTGGTATCGATTTCAACCAATCAGAACCAAATATTATACTTTATTTCCATGAACATAGTTGTGTACCCATTGGTTAGTTATTAACCTACTTATTACAAGCTGTAGTATCAATTTATCAATAATAACATGGCTGTCATGACATACGATTAATTGATATGTTTAGAATACTTTGTAATATGCATGTATAATACTATATAGATATAGATATACACTGCTCAAAAGAAAAATTAAAGGATAACTTTGGTATTTTTCAACCTGGGCTCTATGTCCCCATGTGCGTATGATTCATAGGTACCACTCGTTCTAAAATTGGTTCAGTATTGAGGGATGCGGATGCACCCGGGAGCCGCGAAACGAGCTAAGACAGTAACGGGGGCAAATGCATCCCGTATAAGTTTGCGCATTAAAAGTGCTTTTTTTCACCACTGACCGGTTCAGATCGCTAGCGCTATCTCTGTAAATAGCATAGTAAATGTTTCCCTCACCTCTGGCCTGTGTGATGCCATCTCACGAGAGCTTTGCTCCACTGTGTCTGTAGCTCTCTCTACTCGTGGGACAGCCGTTTTCTTGAGGAAGAGGTGTTTTGGGATTGGATGTCTTCTCTTCTTCGGCTGGCAGTAGTCATCTTGAGAGAAGTGAGCACTGCAGACCCGATGGTCTGCAAGGCGCAGTGTCTGGACAGAAGTGTTAGCATCCATTTGTAGCACAACTAGCCACAACTTCAGCATCTCGCCGTCCGACAAAGGCAGCCTATGAAAGCTGTACGGGGTGTTGCGCGACATCCTGTTCTTGCAATTCGGATAAGCACAAACACGAACCATTGTTTTCAATCAATGCAGTAAAACTCTCAACTGTACTCCGGGACAACCAGTGCCACTCGGAGCGGCGCTCAGCATGGCTCCTCTGTTTTCTTCCGGCAACAAGCAAAGCTCTCACGAGATGACGTCACAGCCCAGAGCTAAGGGAAATGCTTAGTATGCTATTTACAGAGATAGCACTGGTGATCTGAACCAGTCAGTGGCGGAAAAAGCACTTTTAATGCGCAAACTTATACGGGACGCATTTGCCCCCATTACTGTTTTAGCTCATTTCGTGGCTGCAAGCTGAATCCGCCTCCCTCAATACTGAACCAATTTTAGAACGAGTTGTACCTATGAATCATACGCACACATACACATGGGGAAATAGGGCCCAGGTTGAAAAATACCGACGTTATCCTTTAAGGGAACACTTAATCATCACAGTATAACACCAATTCAGTTAAACATCAGGAATGTCCATTTGTTTATTTAGGAAGCAAAACATCATGCGTTACCATAATGAAACTCATGCAAGTTCGATCAGCCTGTGATTTCAATTCTTTAACTTCGATTTTTGGTGTGATTTTGAATCCACATTATTCAGTGTACATCACTTAAGACTTTAGACTTGAATAATTCATTCATCATGTGTGATTTAAGTGTTGAGCAGTGTATATATAGATACAGATATGTTTATAATACTATGTTCTACCAGATCTGACAGATCCAAATCCAAAGCATACCTTCGATGACAAAATCTCAACCTCACACAGTACCCTCAGTAGTCCTAAAGGCAGCCCTACCCTGTGCCAAACCTGGCTCTAAAAAGCTCCATTTGTGCTTAAGGAGAAATACGCCACCCACCAAATCATCATTTGTAGAAGATTCTTGATTGATAGAAGTCAGTGGGGTCCACTTTTAATGACAGCAAAACTATATCACACAAAGTTGTATCTCATACGACTCGCAGTATAATCCAAATTTCATTTATCCAGTCGTATATTCAGTACTTTCCAGACAGTCCTTTCTGATAAGGAACTTAACCGCTGCCTCGATCAATCAGTTTGTTTGTGCTGTTTATGTGTCTTTAGTCAATCCGGACACACCTTTCAAAACACTCAAGTCATACAATAACACAAACACACTAATTGATTAAGGCAGCAGTAGACCAGTAGCGCCTATTTTCAGCAAGGTAAAATGTCTGTTTTTGGAGTCTAGCTTATAAGAGAGCATGGATACGTTTCACTTTCAGTTCAATGTCCTGTCTGTTTGGAAGCACTGAGCATACGACTGGATGAATGAGCCTATAGGATTACTGCACAAGTTGGGTGAGACCTTGTACACAGATGTTTTGCTGTCATTAAATGCAACAAAAGGCCACGGTCAAATTCCTGCTATGTGAACACATATTCTGTGGTACAGATTTTGACCTGTAATCTGTAACAAAAAAGCAGGTGAAGTAAAATCCAGAACACAACATCGTTGATTACATGCAATATCAGTATATATATACAGGAGGCTCTACACATGCACACTGGTTGTAAAATGTGTTAGTAGTTGTAGTAGTACTTGAACTACAGAAAGACATATTTAGAGTGTTTTGGTCTTATTTCGGGCCACACACACTGCACCTGTCACTTTCCACTGAATTCATCATTAACTGAGCTTCCCAAATAAATACACAAAATACACCCTGAGCTGCTGAACTTTGGTATGAAACTGAGGTCTTAAATGTTGCTTTTGAGCACAGTAAGATATCTGGATCTTTACAGAAGGGAAATATATTTATGGCCTTAATCATTATTTCAGAAATATTAAATGGTTTGAGAACTATAACTTTCCCCAAAATGGAAATATACAGTCTGGCAAATCAATTCTTACTAATGAATAAAATCTCTGAGGGCCTCTGGGTTAATTAAATCTTCTCCGAGGCTGCTTTCAGGCCCTCTAGTGGTGGCATGGTGAAAAGGCGAAGGAACCACTGGATGCCACAGGGTGGACAAAACAGAAACATGTATGTAACACCACATTTGCCAACATGGTAGCTGTCTTTGCAAGTTGTCTTTAAAAAACATAAAGAAAACTGGTAGTGATGCTGACTTTGAGGTTGTCAAATATGGACATAGTTGTGTGGATGCCTTTAGTGCACTTCCGTAGTCACTGCACAGGCTACACTCCACAACATTAAAATAATGACGGCATGTGCCAAACAAGGAAACTGCATTAGCAAACAGGAACTGTCAACATGAGTGTAGATTTCACTGCAAACCAGATTTATAGCAGTTATTCTTTATTTCTTCACAAGATAGTCTACGAGTTTTTTTTCAACAAGATTAAGAGGATAAACCCAAAACTTGAATTAAACCCCTGAACATCTGGGTTCACCATATTATCTGGTATTCAAGCAGTGGCCGACCCCTTTGGAATAAGAGGGAGAAACGATCCAAAGATCTTATGCTAACGGTCAGTCTCTAATAGGGTATCATCTCCAGTCGTGGCAGTGCAGTTCACCTTAATGTGTTCATCGGTTAGTGATCATCACAGTCAGAACATGCAACAGCACTGATGGGTGGAGTGGAGTGTATGTGGAGAGCATTACAGTTATACCCTTTTCCTACCAAAATTAGCATGTGTATACATTTTTTTTTTTAAACGCGGGTAAACCTGTTAAAAATAGGCAAGAGACTTTTTATATGCCTTACTTATTCAGTCCCTATCTTAAATTTAGTTCCGATTACATTTATTTGATGATGTGCAAGCGCTGCCTGGACAGAGCCAGATGGTGATTTGTGGCAACCCATCATTGCATCACACCGGCAAATGGGCTAAAATTAGCACGTTCACCGAGGTGCTGTATTTAAGTCACCTCTGATTGGAGCTGGATTCATTGAATAGCCTATCCCTGACTACTGCAGTCATTTTTCCCAGAAATAAATGCTGATAATACCCTTTCCAACTAAATACAAAAACCAGATGTGAGCAGCTGTTAGTGTTTTTTTTATTTTCAGGTGTGTCACATTTGACATCACGGACGGGACAGAAAACAGGTCTGTAAACAGTGTAGAGCACCATGGAGGCCAGTGAAAATGTTACAGTGGTTAGTTCTTTTTATAAGTCTTACTTATTCAGTCCCTGTCTCAAAATTGGGGCAGACTGTTTTTTTTCAATGATGTGCGAGCGCTGCTTGGACAGAGGCCCTCATTGCATCCTGCTGACAAACAGGCTTAAGTTAGTGCGTTCACTGAGGTGTCATATTTAAGTCACATCTGATTGGAACTGGAGCCAGTAAACATCCTTGACTACTGCAGAGTTATTTTTCCCTGAAATAAATGCCAATTGTACCTTTTCCGATAAAATACAAAATCCAGATGTGAGCAGGTGTTAGTGGGTTTTTTTTAGTCCAGTGGAAAAGGGGCTTAAGAGAAAATGAAAAGGCAAAAGCCATCCAGGGCACAGTACAAGAAAAGGAAAAACTAAGAGGAAGAAATTTGCAAATTTGCACTTTCTGTATTTTTTTTATTGTTTGTTATTTATTATTATATTTTGTTAGCTAAAGCCCTATTCGGATGGGATTAGTTTAACGTGGAGACGTGGGGTAAAGTAATTATTAACAGGGATTTTAGTCCCATCCGAACGCGCCATATCTGTAATCACTACGGATAATGTCAGTAAAAATTACGACAACATTTACCTTCTGTAAAACAGTCCGGAGAAAATACCTCGGGTAATATTAATCCCGTGCGAATGCGATCCTCTGTAAAAATGTATGCAAATATTTTGTCATGTCCTGTTTAGAACCATTTTTCCGTGTTTAAAGGTAGGGTCTGGAGGATTTTCCAGTTGCTGTTTGTAAACACACATTCAAATTTGGTCCCTCCTATCAGGCTCAACTCTCCCGGGTGTACGGAGCCCGGAGGTACGGAAGAAGGCTTCACAGAAGAGGTTCAGGCAAGGCTCGCGCAGGTGCACGATCGGACACGCTCGGGCAAGGCACCTGCGCTCTCTCATTGGCTGGGGAAATCTCCGCCCAGAAGCAGTTGAGCTCACAAAAACATCAAAATACAGTTAAAGGGCAGGAGCTCTGCAAACAGAGTCACCACCACACATGAGTAGAAGCCCATAGGTGATGATAAAGCAGGATTTCATTTGTATATGTCTATATTTTGTTTTGTTTGAAAATCCTCCAGATCCTACCTTTAAAGCTAGTTTTCCACATTTTTTCGATGATGGAGGCACTTGAAGAAGCATTTGGTGTTGTCTGCAGTCGTGATGGTGGACATTCTTCTAATGATCGTATAGCCCTGCGTGGGAGACCAATCAATAAGATTGAGAAGAAAGCACTTTTCACAGCCATGAGACTTCTGGTTGTGTTAGGTAGGCTCCATATTGCTAATCGTTGTGTACACACAATCCTGTTCATGGGCAATATTTCATATTGGGCTAATCATTAATTATTATTATCCTTCAGCTAAACGTAACACATACAGGAAGCAACATAGCACGTACATGCCGACAGGGAGGTGACGCCAGGGCGCAAACCGAGCTACTACTGCCATCTCTGGTAGAGTTACAGATTTCTTGTCCCGTGCGAATCAAACATTTATATTACAGACATCCTGTGGTAAACTGACATTAGTCCACATCCCTATGTAAAACTAACCCTGTCTGAATAGTACTTAAGTTGTTTATTTGTTCTTGTTTGGAGTAAATACAATAAAGATAATAATGCTTTTTGGAGGGGGTTGGAGAGGGGGTTGCCTAGAGTGCTGAGTGTGCTTAGTCTGGCACTGTACTCAAGTGCAATGTAGATTTCTGTATGACACTTTCATTCATTTTCTGTAACCACTTATCCTGTTGGAGGTCGTGGGGGGGCTGGAGCCTATCCCAGTTGGCATTGGGCGAGAGGCTATACCCTGGACAGGTCGCCAGACTATCACAGGGTCGACACATAGAGACAGACAACCATTCACACTCACATTCCTATGGCCAGTTTAGAGTCACCAATTAACCTGCATGTCTTTGGACTGTGGGAGGAAGCTGGAGTAAACCCACGCTGACATGGGAAGAACATGCAAGCTCTGCACAGAGGTTCTCCCCCACCCTGGGGTTCGAACCAGGGACCCAATGCTGACCACTGCACTGTGCCACCTGCTTGTTATTTATTGTTATATTTTGTTAGCCAAGTTGTTTATTTGTTCCTGTTTGGAATTAATATAATAAAGATAATAATATTTTTTTGAGGGGCGGCACGGTGGTGTGGTGGTTAGCACTGTCGCCTCACAGCAAGAGGGTTGCCGGTTTGATCCCGGGTGTGAGAGCCCTTCTGTGCGGAGTTTGCATGTTCTCCCCGTGTCAGCGTGGGTTCTCTCCGGGCACTCCGGCTTCCTCCCACAGTCCAAAGACATGCAGATTGGGGACTAGGTTAATTGATAACTCTAAATTGTCCATAGGTGTGAATGTGAGCGTGAATGGTTGTTTGTCTCTATGTGTCAGCCCTGCGATAGTCTGGCGACCTGTCCAGGGTGTACCCTGCCTCTCGCCCAATGTCAGCTGGGATAGGCTCCAGCCCCCCCGCGACCCTCAAGAGGATGAAGCGGTTAGAAGATGAATGAATGAATATCTTTTTGAGGGGGGCGTGGGGTGGGGGTTGCCAGCAAAAGCTTACCCAGGGCGCTGAATGTGCTTAGTCCGGCACTGTCAGATTTTTGTATGACACTTGTACACTAAGAACGTGCACATTGTGTAATTTTAAAAACTAGTTGCTGTGAGTGAATGCAGAATTGTTGTCGGCTTAATTTTATGATTTTGATTTTTTTTGTTTTTACTGAAACAGTTTCCTCCTAATCCTTTCTCCTCCAGTATATATGACACACAGTAACACATATAACACATAGTGCTGTATGTATTGGTTCATGGGGATGTAAATACAGGCTACATTAGTGTTACAGCAGAGGAACTGGCTGTCTGGGAGTCAGAACTTTTCAATTATGTAACAGAGTTTTCAGTGCTGGTGAGGCAGCGCTGGTGGCCAGCATGAGAACAGAGATGTCTTAACTCCAAAACTCTGGAGAAGCAAACAGCAGACAGTGAAATAAGAGGGGTGTTACCCTTCATGAGGGCCTGTTGATGGAGGGGAGCTGAGGCGGAGAGATGGCCATGAGGACAGAGAGAGAGAGAGGGAGAGAGAGGGAGAGTTTGGAGAGGAGCCGGGGACTGCCCATGGTGGATGGGCGGAGCAGTAAGCATGCGCTGAGCTGGCAGACTCTGGGCTGGTCCTGACGGGCTGGCTGGGCTCCGGGCGGCTGTCTGTGCGCTTCAGACGGTCTTGGGGGAGACTACCACCAACACTCATCGTCTCCTTGAGTGCTCAGAGAATTGGGAAAAAAAAATAAAAAATAGAAAAGAAAAATAGAAGATACACGAGGACAACTGCGAGAAAAGAAAGCAAACAGCTCCACCTCGGCATCTGGAAAAGCACCGAAGAAGAAGGAGACGATCCTCCCCCTCTACCCCACACCCCGTCGCCAACCCGCCCTATCTACCCTACCCACCACTCCGTGCCATCCCTCTGGTCTCAACTGCCCTCCCACCCCGTCAGGAGAACCACGACCACCCATAGGAAACCCCCACTTGACCAGCGTTGCCATTAAGCGATGCGCTTTGAATTTAGGAAGAAATCACCTTTGCGTTTTTGATGCACAACACAAGCAGTGGTCTTCATTTTTTCCTTTTTCCTCAGCGGGAACAGTTAAAGGTTACGGATCTGGGTGTTTACACTTTTTGACGGGTTTCCAGTGGCATGATAACATGCAGAATATATCATCCCGCGGCAACAACAGACAAAGCTGTCATCCCATAGATTAGTCTTTATTTGAAACAAGCAGCTGTCACACACGCTGCGTTTGAGCTCATGTTTGCTTTTTCCCATGCTTAGAAAGAATCCCGACAATGGTCTGGGAACGGACCGCCTCTCCAGACACCTAGAAATATTTTTTCAAGACGCATCAGCTCTATATTTCGTGTTTATCGAAGAAAAAACGACACATTGACGAGGAGTCATTTGACACCGACGCCGCTTGAGCCATAGGACTTTGCGTGCGAAGTTTGCACCGGGAAGAGGGGGGCCAAGTCGGAGATATCTCGGCCATATCCACGGCATTTTCCCTGTAAGGTAAGCCAGGAGCGAGCCTATCTTGCATGTCAGTCCTGTATACTGTGTCTGCTGTCATGTGTGTCCACGTTGGTGTGAGTGCGCTGCTACAATGTGGAAAAATTGCACGAGTTCAAACAGGGTAGTGACCTATTTTCAGAGACTCTCTCCAGCGGTGCGCCCATATCCTGCAGCCTGGACTCCCCACACTGTCATATTCAAGGCCGGTCGTGGCGGACGTGCCTTTACCGGTGTTTGTGCCATTTACGCACCGTGTCAGTACCTCTTTGAACACGGGAGCGACCTTTTTTCTCCGCTTGTCTGCATCCTCTCTTAAACTATCATCCTCCCCTCCTCAACCCTGAGACATTTTTAGAGCAGTATCACAAATCCTGCCCTATACAGGGGCGTACATCACAGCTCAGCCAGCTGTTGTGCAAGACGCAGGCTTGCACTGAGCTCCTCTGATGTTCTGTCACAACATCTGATAAAGAGTTCAACGTCTACAGACTGCTGACATCCACTTGAAACAGTGATGTATTGGTAAATAAAACTGTGACCGCCACATGAGGTAAACAGCCACAAAAAAAATCACGCTGATCCTCAGATTTACTTTATAGTCTCCACACAATAGACTAAATACGCTCATGTCACCAAGTTAAATATGAAGAAGTGTAGCTAGGTTTATGATCCAGGTCTCAGCAGCAGATCTGTGGAGCTGGTCAAATCTTTGCCTTCCCATTATATCATTTTTGTTTAAACCAATTCTAAGTGAGTCGAAGGCATGCATGTAGTGCAGGGGGCAAGGATGAGCACAGGCACAGAGGCCTAGATAAAGAGCTATTTTCCTCCAATTAAGCAATTCCACTGTCCCTAAGCCTAATTGTGTGCACACTGGGACTGGGTTTGGGATGGACCTTCTCCCCATTGGCTGCCTCCCATGGGCCCATTGTTTCAGAAGATGCCAGGGGAAAGAGCCGAGCCCTGCCAAGGCGGACCTAACAAGCACTGTGCTGGAGTGGAATAAGGCCTGATCATTAAAAAGCATTAGGCCACAATGCAGATCGAGGCACACTCAGGGGGCTGCAGTTGTATTTTGGATCTGAGTAGGCTTGCTGTATATTTCCAAGGTGACTGTATGAAGAGTATAACGCGTGGGCACATGAGAGAAACTGTCACACAGATATCATATGAGACTGGAGGAGGTCTGGCTATGGGCCCACTGGACCTCTCTCAAAGTATGTGGGGGAAGAGGAGCGGCGAAAGAGGCCGCACAGGCTTTGTGTGGAGGGAGGACTTTGACTCCCTCTCCTCCCACCCTCTTCCAGGCCCCTGCTATTTAATCCATAACCCCTCTCTGAACTGTGAGCACAGGTGCTCCTCGCGACCACGGCCTGCTTGCCACATTGTTTATCCAATCAGCTGATGATCAGTTCAGCCGCAGGTCAACCATAACATCCATTTGACAGAAAGACCGGGGCCAGACGAAGAGGCATCTATCACCAGCCGCACACTGGTCGTGCAGGCGATACCTCTCTTACACAGCACTTAGTCACTGCAGAGAAAAGGCTTTCAACGCCAATATAAAGCCAGATGTCCGCTGGGGTCCAGCTGTGCATCCCTGTGGTGGCATTCCACACTCTCAGGATGTGTGCGTGTGTGTTTGTGTGGGCAGCCTTTTTTTTTTTTTTTGCTGTACATTTTCTGGCCCTGACTGCATGCTTGGCCAGATGTAGATACTTGGGACAGCTGCTGGGTGCAACAGCTTGCACAGAGCCTCAGTCAGAGTTTGACACCAAGTTGCTTCGTCTGCCGCAATGGGTACACAAGAA